>NC_134713.1:141451511-141754541 GCF_049634645.1 Pelodiscus sinensis
GATAAGATTTTTTTAGGTGTATTTTGAACATTTTTTTTTAACTTTGTGATTCCTTCTTTGGAGCTTGCTGCAGTGATTAGACTAACTAGCTGGAGCGTTCGGAAGAACTGCATCATAACATACTGGTGTTTTGTTTTGTTCCCCCACCCGCCCTTCCCATAGATGAGCAACTACTGCATCAGTCAGGCTAAGGCTAAAATTTTCAGTACTGACATTCCCAGCCCTTTAAATTCAACTCTTCTGGGTCACTGACCTGTTAGCTACCCAGTGCAAGACTCAGAAACACAATATAAATAAATAAAAGCTAATGTAAGTAATTCAATTCCAATTCAAGCAAAATGAACCTGAAAGAAATGAGATTTTCTTGTCAAAATCATTCCGCTTTTCAAGCCCTCATTTTCCTAACAATGCTTTAATAACTGTATGTTATGGGAATGACTAGCTTCGCAGGAGTCATTAGAACTTGTCAAGATTTCAGGGGAGGAAAGAAATGAGGTGGGGTGATTGCACATTACGGACCATACCGAGCTTTACACTCGTGAAGATAACAATGTATCAATTTGAGACCAATTCCCCCTCACCCTCACCCCAACCCTATTTACTGGAAAGGAACAATGAAGACTGCTGGCAAATTAATCTTGCTGGAAGTCTGTCTATAGGGCTCTGACAGAGCAGACGCTCCTTGCGCTGCCTCCTGTACATCTTTGACCATTAAGTGTCAGTGCTATTGACCCTGGGGAGCACTTAATGGGGCCATTTATTTTAATTTCATATCACTTTGCACCAGTTCTTTAGAAACACAGTTGCAGGAATTGCTTTGCGTTGCATCAATACCAACTTGAAGGTGACAACTTGAAGGCAGCATACAGGTTTCTTAAAGACACTGTGCCCAAAATGCAGGGCAAATGGTGGGGTTTTTTTAAATTATATTGGTTTGCAAACTCCGTGGAATTTTTCTGTGGGCTTTTTCCTCAAATAAGAAGAGTTTCAAGGCTTCCATTGCAATGTTTTAATTAACTGGTGCCCATTAACCAACATCAGGAGTACTGTGTAAAAATTAAAACAATACACACTCAGCTAACCCAAGGCCCAGAGATGCTCACTAGCATTAACATACAAGTTGGTTTACAAATGGAAAATAATAGAAAAAGGCCTGTGCTAATGTGTGTGTTCCCTGAGGACAGCATCTCAAGATACTGCATTCTGGTATGAGCATCTCAAGCTCAGAATACATGAGTCTGCTTGTTGAAAATCCTAATTCTGGAGACCTTTCTGGCCTAGCTCCTTGATGGTACTTAGGTGCCTGGCTCCAAATAACTTTGAGGATCTGGAGCGAAAATAGCATGATGATGGGAGCATAGAAGATGGGAAGGATGCTGTAAAATTCGAGGAAATCTAGAAAAAAATATTAAGTGATTGAGGGCAATGACTTTTGTGGGAGCACAGGGAAGCTTTTATGGAAGGAGGTGGTGGGGGGGGATGGTGTGTGTTCACTATTGCTCTCTAATGGGTGAAATCAGAACTGCACAACTATATGCCAACTGGGCAAATTCGCCACAAATCATTTATTCAGTGAATTTCACCATTTTTCTGTCTGGAACGTGCACAATTTTTTTTTGTCTCCAAAGTATTTTAAATTTGCCAAAAAATTCTCAATCTGTAGTCCATTACAAGCAGTCTATTGTGAATATTAAGTATCTGACATCTCAGCTATTTTGATTACCCCCATAGGTGACACAGCATATTTGTGTTTTCTGATTAGATCCGTGATTACTGCTATAGAAATCTAGCCACACTCAACTGGCCAAATAGCCACATTTGGCTAGCATGTTGGACACCATGAAATTAGATGAATATAATTCTTAGTATCAAGATTCCAGGGCAAATACATTTACAAATTCATAATTCATCTTCTCTCAATATTCCACAATATCCAGTTAAAATTCCTGCTAGTGAACAACCTACACTCCTATCTTCCAATGTGCCAAGGCCCAGAGAAGGGATACAATGTTATCAAAGCCATATAAAGAAGGACACACACACACATTATTTCTGGTGGAGATGCACTGCTGTGGGAGTCAGTCTAGTAGTGTAAACACATGTATCTACAACTAGTTTCATGGATCCATGTTTCTGGGAAGTCACTGTCAACAGTAAAAGCAAGGGGGCAACACATTTGTGTGGAATACAGGCAGTCCCCGAGTTACGCGGATCCGACTTACGTCAGATCCGCAGTTACAAATGGGGATTTTCTCGCCCCGGAGGACTGGAGCGGCGGGATGCCTGGTCCCGCCACTCGCCTCCTCCGGGGCAAGAAAAGCTGGTCCCCGTCTCCCTGGTCTGCTGGGGGAGCCAGCAGACCAGGGAGACGCTGAGCAAAGCGGTGGAGGACCCGGGGCCGG
This sequence comes from Pelodiscus sinensis, assembly GCF_049634645.1. Lineage (NCBI taxonomy): Eukaryota > Metazoa > Chordata > Testudines > Trionychidae > Pelodiscus > Pelodiscus sinensis. The sequence goes on from NC_134713.1 coordinate 141,453,914, forward strand.
ACCCGCGGCACTTCCAGCTGATCTGGAAGCGCCGCGGGTCCGGCGCCGGGTCCTCCGCGGCTTTGCTCAGCATCTCCCTGGTCTGCAGACCAGGGAGACGCTGAGCAAAGTGGCAGAGGACCCGGGGCCGGACCTGCGGTGCTTCCAACTGAATCAGCTGAGCTGGATACCAAGTGTGAAACTGAAATGTGGTGAGAGCCTTTGTAAGACAAAGCCTCAGATATCTGAGCCTTTATAAGACAAAGTCTGCGCTGAGCAAAGTGGCGGAGGACCCGGGGCCGGACCCACGGCGCTTCCAGCTGATCCAGCTGATCCAGCTCAGCTGATCCAGCTGGAAGCGCCGCGGGTCCGGCCCCGGGTCCTCCGCGGCTTTGCTCAGCGTCTCCCTGGTCTGCAGACCAGGGAGACGCTGAGCAAAGCCGCGGAGGACCCGGGCCGGACCGCGGCGCTGATCTGAAAGCGCCGTGGTCCGGCCCGGGTCCTCCGCCGCTTTGCTCCGCGTCTCCCTGGTCTGCTGGGGGGGGACGCAGCTAGTGCCCCCCCCCCAGCAGACCAGGGAGACGTGGAGCAAAGCCCGGGGCCTGTGGTAGAGCAGGTGGGGCGCTGCCGGTTGGTCCCGCAGCACCGCTCCTTGGCGCTACTGGACCAACCCGGCAGCACCCCAGCTGATCAGTTTCAGCAGCGGCTGAATCAGGACGCCAGGGGCAGAGCAGCTGGGGTGCTGCTGGGTTGGTCCAGTAGCGCTGAGGAGCGGCCGTGCTACTGGACCAACCCAGCAGCACCCGAGCTGCTCTGCCCCAGGCATCCCCAAGTCAGCCGCTGCTGAAACTGACCAGCGGCTGACTACAGGAAGCCCAAGGCAGAGTTGCTCTGCCCCGGGCTTCCTGGAATCAGCTGCTGATCAGTTTCAGCAGCAGCTGACTTGGGGACGCCTAGGGTTCTTAAGTTGAATCTGTATTTAAGTCGGAACCGGTGTCCAGATTCAGCCGCTGTTGAAACTGATCAGTTTCAGCAGCGGCTGAATCTGGATGCCAGTTCCGACTTACATACAGATTCAACTTAAGAACAAACCTACAGTCCCTATCTTGTACGTAACCCGGGGACTGCCTGTACAAGACAATTTTGAGATCACAATGAAGAATGGTCTCAAACATTTCAGATCAATGCCTAGGATATTTTGGAGAGAGCCAAACCAACAGGGGTTCAGAGTTTAAGACAATTCATTTACAAATGCAAACAAATATTGGTGAAATTGGTCAGTAGACATTCTAGCTATATGCCCTACTGGGCTAGCAGCTAATGTTGATAACTCAGGGTACGTCTAGACTACAGGGTTTTGTCAACAAAAGTGGCCTTTTGTTGACAAAACTATACGTGCGTCTACGCTACCGCCGCGTTCTGTTGACAGTAACTGGACAGAACGCGTCAGTTTTGTCAACAGCGGTAAACCTCATTTTACGAGGAAGAACACCTTTATCGACAGAGATCTGTCGACAAAAAGTGTATGTGGATGCAGGGAGCCAGTTCTGTTGACAAAAAAGGCCTCCAGGAAGAAGCCCTGGCGGACAGTCTAGCCTTTACATGTACAGTACCTCCGTGGTTCCTGGCCACAGCCTCTTAAAGGCACAGGCACCCTGACAGGCCTCGCTTTCTGGCAGCTAGCCAAAGCACCCGTGCCAGCTCTGACAGTTGAGATTGTGTGTCGCTTGTTGTCGTTTGCGAATAATGTCAGTCTGTATATAGAAATCAGACGTGTAAGAACATAAGAAATACAAGCTTTGTATATAGAAATCCAGATTGTAATTCTGACCGTCAGGGGGAGTCCATATAGAATTATTTTTCCTTTGGTGTTGATAGGGGGGATCTGGTAGGTCAGATTGATGTTCATCGGTGGTTTGGAAATATTCTCGGAGGTGGAGGCAGCGAAAAAAAGCCTCAAGGTCACCACAAAATTGTATCCAGTTTGTGGGGGACATGGGGCAGAAAGAGAGACCCTGGGATAAAACAGACTCTTCTGCCTACAGGATACTATACTCCGAGAGGCTCTGGGAGACAGACCCATAATCTCCTATAGACAACCACCTAACCTCAAGATGATTCTTACCAACAACCACGGGACATACCACACTAATACCAACCCTGATACCTTCCCTTGCAACAAACCCTGTTGCCAGCTTTGTCCACATATTCACTCTGCTGATACCATCATTGGACCTAACCAAGTGAGTTATAAGATCAAGAACACATATTCGTGCGCATCCAGAAATATAATTTATGCTATCATGTGCCGAAAGTGTCTGTCTGCTATGTACATTGGACAAACGTCTCAGACACTTCGCCAAAGGATCAATTCCCACAAAACAGATAGTAGACAGGATCACAAAGAAAAAACAGTTTCCTGCCTTTTCAACCAGAAAGGACATTGTCTCAACGACTTGATTACCTGCATCTCGCTTCAAAGGCCTTTTAAGACTTCACTTGAAAGAGAAGCCTCTGAACTGTCACTCATGCTTAAATTCGACACTTAAGTTTGAATAAAGACTCTAATTATCTTACCCATTACAAAGATAGCTTCCCCAATTATCACTTCTAATATCATTAGCTCACAAACATTTACTCCCCCCCCCCCCCCCCCGCATCCCCGTTCTGTTCTGAAATTTGATTTGTCCTTTTCATATGTGTTCATTTTTTTGTATCCTTTGGTATATATGGTTGTGACAATTTTCTTCCACTATTTGATCTGAGGAAGTGGGTCTGGCCCACGAAAGCTCATCACCTAATAAACCATCTTGTTAGTCTTTAAAGTGCTACACTGTCCTGTATTTTGTTTCAGCTACACCAGACTAACATGGCTACATTTCTATCACTCTTTACTACTAGTGTTTCTAATAAAGCAAATTTCTGTTTACAAAGAAAAGTGGGTCTTATATATGTTCTTAATGGGAAGAGAGTGGGGGTTGTGGAGGGAAATGTAGGGGTGGGCCAGGCCAAACCCCCCGGGGAGAGTAAGTGGGCTCCTTCTGAAAATCTCTTGCTCAGGGCCTCTCAGATTTGGACACCAGCCTGATGAGCCTGGCGGATGGCAGCCATCCGGGGCTGCTGAAATGGCCTGTCCTCGCCATCAGCACCTGTCCCCCACCCCGGCAGGAAGGCCTCCCCTTTCCTCTCCACCAAGTTATAGAGGGCGCAACATGCAGCCACTACCTCCGGGATGTTGCATTCGCCCATCTCCAGCCGTGTGAGGAAGCAACAGAACCTCCCTTTCAGACGTCCGAAGGCACATTCCACCTGGATGCGAGCCTGGCTAAGATGAGTGTTGAAAAGCTCCTTGCTCACATCCAGGTGGCCGGTGTAGGGCTTCATGAGCCATGGCATCAGGGGGTAGGCCGCGTCAGCCACTATGCACACCGGCATTTACACATCCCTGAGTGCGAGGTGTCACTGGGGGGGAAAATGTTCCTGCCTGCAACCTGCGGTACAGGTAGGAGTTCCTGAATATGTGGGTATCATGTGCCCGCCCTGACCACCCAACACAAATGTCCGTAAAATGTCCCTGGTGGTTGACGAGGGCCTGCAGCACCATGGAATAGTAGCCCTTCCTGTTTATAAACTGGGCTGCTCAATGGGGCAGTGCGCGGATTGTGTTGTGTGTCCCACTGAGGGCTCCTCTGCAGTTCAGGAAGCCAAGGGCGGCAAACCTGGCAAGGATGTTGTCCAGGTCCCCAAGATGGACGAGCCTCTTCAGCAGCTCCACATTGATGGCCCTCACCACCTGCAGCACCAGACAAATAGACAGACAGAAACCAGGGAGTTAGACAGGTTACCTAAGCGCTTGGGAGGAGAACCCTCCCCCACTCCCAAACCCACCCCTCTCCTTGTCAGGACGGCCCCCTCCCCCGCATCAGTGCAGGGGTGGCCGAGAAGCGGCCTCCAAGTGCCACTCCATCCCCCACTCCTTCTTGCCCTTTCCTGACAGTTCCCCTTTCTCAACCCACCCCCCCTCCACTCAGCAGGGCTTGTCCCCCCTGACAGTAACTTACCCCCATCAAGACGGCCCCGATGGTAGACCTCCCCGCACCAAACTGGTGTCCCACAGAATAGTAGCTGTCAGGGGTGGCCAGCTTCCACAGGGCGATTACAACCCGCTTCTGCAGGGGGGTGATGGGCTGCAGGTGGGTGTCCTGATGTTCCAGAGCAGGGGCGAGCCAGGCACACAGCTCCAGGAATGTGGCCTTCCACATCTGGAAGTTGCGGAGTCAGTGATCATAGTCCCAGAGCTGCATGATGAGCCAGTCCCACCAGTCTGAACTCGTCTCGTGCCTCCAAATCTGCCTGTCCCCAAAAGAGTTTGGGGGCAAGGGCAGAGCTCCTGCATCTCGGAGGAGGGTCTCCTCGGTGCGGTCCGGGTCCATATGGGGCAGGAGATTCATGACAGAGTCATGCAGATGCAGCAGAAGCTGCAGTATGGCAGCGCGGGGCTATCACCTGCCCAGGGGCAGCTCAGGCTCCATGGCCAAAAAAAGTGAATATCAGAAAAAAAATCCCCAGAAAATAAACTGCTGTGGTGTCCCAGGAAGCAGGGCAACCAGAGCAAGCACTGCAGTAGCTTTGCTTTTCCTCTAGGAGGTAGGCACGCCAGAAGCAGGAGCAGAGCAATGGCTGTCCACGGGGATCCCTTTAAGCACGCTTCTCTGCAAAGGGCAGGCAGCAGCTACCCCCATGCCCTGCCAGAAGCACTTCCGGGTGCCTTCTTTTTTCGACAGAGCATCTGGCAGTCTGGACGCTCTTTTTCAAAAAAGCAGATCGATATTTCGATCCTCATAATGTAATCTAGATGGTCTTTTTTGACAGAGGCTTTGTTGACAGATACTGTCGAAAAAGGCGTGCAGTCTAGACGTAGCCTCAGGTGGAAGGGGTCTCAGCTCAGAGAGAATGGGGGGGGGGGTGGAATCTGGTTTCCACTCCTGCTGATGCTACGGTATTCCAGATGTCCACACTGCACAGCACTGGGAGAACCATGCAATACCTATAGTCAATAGCCACAGATTTTTCACAATATTCTAACCCTGGGCTGTCTACACCTACTTGAAGGAGAAGGCTTGTGTAGGATGGCATAGGGATATATAGCTGAGAGCCTTCTACACTAGTGAAACAACTAAATTGAGGGACCCAGTTGTAATACAGCATGGCCCATTCACACTACTCATTTTAACTAAGTGTTGATGGGCTCTAACAATACAGGGGTGAAACTGTACAAAGGATGGAAACCTGGAAAAATAATTCTCTAAGGATGATGTCTGCCAAGCTGTGGAACAGACTCCAGAGGGAAGGGTTGGAGTCAGTGTTCCTTCTAAGCTGAGCACTTGGGCTGCCACCCAGGAGAGATGTAGGTGCCTCCCAGCTGATTAGCAGAGCGCCCGCAGCTGGCAGCATGTGTTTTTATTGCTGGTGCACATCTGCACATGCCTCTGTGCACATGACAACATTTATTCTGCACATGGATAGAAAAAATGAGAGGGAATATTGGTTGGAAGCTCCCTTACTGGGAGGACTTAAATTAAATGAGTGAAACTTGGGGAAACAGGTCCTAAGAAGTCATTTTCCTCTGTTATCTCTGATTTTTTTGTTTCTAGCACCTAGTGCAGGGTGCATTTTTTTCTCCTTCAAGTGAGGAAATATGCAGCTACCCCCTTCCATTCTGTTACACCCCTCTCCCATCTCCACCAAGGCCATCCTTAGGGGGATGCAGGGCCTGGGTCAAATCCAGGGGCGGCCCGTGCGGCTAGGCAAACTAGGCAGTTGCCTAGGGCGCCGCTGGCCCGGGCGCCCAATGATGACGTCACAGGACGCTGGGGTGCCCCATGATTACGTCACAGCCATTGACAGCCGTGCAGGTGGGGGCGCTGATCACACCTTCTGCCTGGGGCGCCAGCTGCCACAGCTGGCTTCGGGCCACTCCTGGTCAAATCTGCCCTTCTGGCTTGCAGGTTTGGCTCTGCATTGGCAGCTGGGCTAGCAGAGCAGATCTGACCTGGTGCTGGGCTGCGTGCTGCTGCTGTTAGTTGCTGGTGCCTATGGCAAGGCTAAGGTTAGCCAACACACCATAGTGGCTCAGTGCTGCATCTGGGGTGGCAGACTGGTTGCACTGAAACACGCAGGCAGCAGGGGCACACCAGGCATGCAGTTGGAGCACGGGACTGGCAGTTAGGAGTAGCACCCCCTCACACACACACACGCCTAGTTCCCACACCTACGTCTTCTGGGACTGAACATGGAACCCACATCTGTCTGCACCCCCTCAGAAAAGATCCTCAAAGAGCCCCAACCTACTCTGTGCTAAGCGACTTGTTCCAACGGATGACTCTGTCTGCTGCATTGTCCCTCTGCCTGGATGGTTAAGTACAAGCCCAGAGGTCTCAGCAGAGCTGCAAAAGCACAAAAGAATCATTGACACCAATGAAAATTTTTAAATGAAATCAGATCTTCCCCCTCATTGGGGAAACAACTCAGGGAAAACACAAATCTTGTCATGTCAGAAGAATGGCTTAGTACTATACTCCTAAATAGGAGATGATTGAGTCTTAATCCCGCTGGGTAAAACTTGACTAGTTCCTATTAATAGTTTATTATCCTTGATAGCTTCCTCTCATCCAAATCCTTTGTACATCATTTTATATGGAACTTTTAAGTGGCAAAGCAAAACCCATTTGAAGAGGCATTTTCCCATTTTAATAGCATTTTCCTGCACAAATACACTAAGCCAGACACGGATGCAAACACTGTGTCCCTATTGTGCACCAATCAAAGTTAAAGAGTAGTTGATCTTCAGGGGATGTTGCAGACTGAATCGAACACAGCAGTCTCCAATGATGGACAACAAGGCTCCTGGCTAATCGCTGCCATTCACTATTCAGTGTGCTTTGTTGTAGCCGAGTATCAGCTCATTATGCAAATCACAGCATTTGAGTATAAGTATCATTGGTAGTTGTGAAACAATCCTTCCCTGAGTTTAAGAGCATAAGAATGGCCATCCTCGGTAGCCCAGCTAGCCCAGTGTCCTGCCTTAGACTGTAGCCAGTGTCAGATGCTTCAAAGAGTGTGGCACTTTGTGCTTCAATGTAGCACCTTGGAACCCCCAATATTCCCCACTGTGGTACAGTTATGATATGTTTTGGACAATTTATCAAAGCACAGAGCATCCTAACAGCTTGAAGAAAGTATAGAAGTTGGTGACATCGTCACTTAGCCTCACCCCTCCACCCTGATCTGAATCTCACCACATAGAAGATGGGCTGGAAGACAAAGGGTGCATCTACACTGAACCATTATTCTGGAATAACATCCGTTATTCTGGAAAAACAATACTAATGTCCACACAGCAGTTGCATTATTTTGAAAGCTAATCAAAATAACGGAGGGCTTTTTCCAGCATTGGTAAACCTCATTCCATGAGAAATAATTCCTCTTCTAAAAAATCTCATTCAGAAGAGGGTGTGTGTGGACGTGCCACTGCTGCTATGTCGAAATAGAATGGCCCTGGTGAGGGGCTAAGTTATTTCTCCCCAGTGCCTCCTGGGGCTCTAAATCAAGGTAGCACGTCCACATTAGGGGAGCCTGACTAGGACTAATTTTGAGGCTTCTCCGCAGTGTGGATGCTCTATTTCAAAATCAGCTATTCCGAAAGATATCTTCCAGAATAGCTTTTTCCAAAATAAGCTTGCTGTGTAGACGTACCCAAAGACTTTGTACTGGGGAAATTGGTCCCATGCTGGAATGGGTTCCAATCTGCATATTGAGGAACTGAAAGCTCCTTTTACTATCTCTTAGGACAAGAGACTGATTCAGATCTTGCTTAGTCTGTTTCAATTAGAATTTAGACTGTATGGCTGTGTCTACACTGCACCCCTTTTCCAGAAAAGGGATGCAGATTAGACACTTCAGAATTGCAAATCCGCGGGGGATTTAAATATCCCCCGCGGCATTTGCATTTACATGGCTGCCGGTTTTTTCCGGCTTGGGGATAAGCCAGAGAAAAGCGCCAGTCTAGACGCGATTCTCCGGAAAATAAGCCCTTTTCCGGAGGATTTCTTATTCCTACTTGAAAGTAGGAATAAGAAATCCTCCGGAAAAGGGCTTATTTTCCGGAGAATCGCGTCTAGACTGGCGCTTTTCTCTGGCTTATCCCCAAGCCGGAAAAAAGCGGCAGCCATGTAAATGCAAATGCCGCGGGGGATATTTAAATCCCCCGTGGATTTGCAATTCCAACTCGTCTCATTAGCATCCCTTTTCTGGAAAGGGATGCCAATGTAGATGTAGCCTATCTGTATTGTTTGTTTCTTTATGCTTGATACTTACAATCACTTCAAAACTCTTTCTGTAGCTAATGTATCAGTTTTATATTTTATCTAACACAACGTGATTTTGGTTGACGTGCTTGGGGAATCTCTGTTCAGGTTAACATGGGCTATTGTAAATCCACTCTTTGGTTATGAGAGTGGCAGATTATGTGATGAGCTTACACTGGTAAGGCTTCTGACTAGTGTAAGGTGGTACAGTTCTGGGATGTAGGGCTGGAGTGGGAGGGGGGAGAATTGGCTGGACTATTCATACCTATCATAATTATTGCTAGTTTATGAGTTGCTAGGAGATCAGTCATGTAACGCAGTTGGATACATCCCTGCTTGTGGATGGATGTTTAAGTGCAGTGCCTGCCAGAGGCTTGTAGCTTGACATTATCCACATGAGAGGCAGTGCAAACTAGTGGGTTTAGACGTTCCACAGTCCAGGTTGTGCCCTGGGAACCCCTTTGTAGAGAGAATGAACAGAAAAGGGCAATTTATCAAGTGATCCACTCCCTATAATTCTGCTCCAGCTTCTGACAGTCAAAAGTTTAGGACACCAATAGCATAGAGTGGTCTCCCTGACCTTGTTAGCTAATAGCGATTCATGGTCCTATCCTCCAGGAGCTTCAGACCTTCCCAATATCTCATGGCAACAAGGGCCATAGGTTAATTGAGTGTAAAGAACTATGTACTTAGGGTTATTTTAATCCTGCTGCCTATTAATTTCATTACGCGACTCCCGCTTGTTATATTTATATGAAGGGGTAAATACACTTCTTCATTCACTTTCTCTCTGACTTTCACATTTTTGTTGGGGGGAGGAGTAGAATTCTATCATTTCTCCCTCACCTTAGTTATCTCCCAAACTGAGAAGTCGCGGTCTCTTTAATCTATCCTCACGTGGAAAGTGCTCCATACCCTTAATCATTTTTATTGCCCTTCGCTGTACTTTTTCAAATTCCAGTATATCTTTTTGAGATGAGGCAAACAGTACTTTATATTCAAGGCGTGGTGTACCGTGGTTTTATATAGTGGCATTATGGTATTTTCTGTCTTATTTTTCTGTCCCTTTCCTAATGGTTCATAACATTGTTAGCCTTTCTGACTGCCACTGCACATTGAGCAGATGTTTTCAGAGAACTATCCACAAAGACTCCGTTATCTCTTTCTAGAGATGTAACAGTAATTTAGGCCCCATTTTATATGTATAGTTGAGATTATGTTTTCCAGTGTGCATTACTCTGAATTTATCAATACTGAATATTGCCAGAAGGTGGGAATGGATAACAGGAAATGGATGACTCACTTATGAATATCTTAAACATCACTGATTTCTGTACAGATCCTTGTGGGACTCTACTATTCACCTCTCTGCTGTGAAAACTGACCATTTATTCCTATCCATCGTTTCCTATCTTTAACCAGTTACTGATCCATGACAGGATCTTCTCTTATTTCATGATTCCTTACTTTGCTTAAGAATCTTTGGTGAGGGACTTGGACAAACATTTTCTGACATTCCAAGTGCTTTATATGCACTGGATCATGTTTTTCCACATTTGATTCCAAAGAATTCTACTGGATTGGTGAAACATGGTTTTCCTTCTCAGAAGTCATATTGACTCCTCAACAATATAGTGTGTTTATCTATGCATCGGGTTACTCTGTTCTTTACTATGTTTTTTTTATATTTTGTCTGCTACTGAAGTTAGACTTACTGGCCTGCAATTGCCAGGATCACCTCTGGAGTATTTTTTAAGAATTGGCATTACATTAGCTATCCACCAGTCAGCTAGTAGAGAGGCTGATTTAAACAATAAGTTATGTATCATAGGGTATGTCTACACATAAAAGTTATTTCAAAATAACTTTACTAGCGTCTACACAGCCAAACCGCTATTTTGAAATTAATTCAAAATAGCAGAGGGCTTATTTTGAAATTGGAAAACCTCATTCCACGAGGAATAACACCAAATTTGAAATAGCTATTTTGAAATAAGTGCTGTGTAGATGCATATTGAAATAGGGGGCCTCCAGCCTTCCCAGGCTGCCCTGGTGGCCACTCCAGCCTCAACCAAGAACACTCCTCTCCCTCCCAGGAGCCCTTAAAGGGGTTGACTCTGGCCACAGTGTCTGTGCCAGCTCCAAGCCTGCCAGCCCAGAGCCAGCAGTCACTGCTCCGACCCAGTGGCCCCAAAACATAAGCCAGCAAGCTACTGGCAGCCAGTCCTCCACCGCTCCCCAGGAGCCATCTGCCAGCTCCCAGGAGCCTGCCAGGACCCGGAGAAGGCAGGCACCTTCCTGGTCCAAGGTGGAGATCATGGACTTTATTCAAGTTTGGGGGGGATGCCCCCAAAGTCCATGATCTCTACACTAGATGGAGAAACGTGGCTGTCTATGGCAGGATAGCTGCCAGCCTGGACATCAAAGGCCACATGCAAACCCAGGAGCAGGTTTGCATGAAAATCAAATTGGTACGGCGAGACCCCCCAACCCTGAGTACTGAGCTTCCCCTCCCTCTTCTTCCCTTTGCTTCCCCCTTCCAGCTCCCTCCTCCCAGGTTTCCCCCTCTCCTCTCCCTCACTCTCTCTTCTGCTCTCCTGCCTCCTTTCCCCAGTCTCACCAGAGTTTCATTCCCTCCCCCCCAGTTTTGTTAAATAAAGAGAGTTTGTGTTCATGAAAATAAGTGTATTTTATTTGACATTAGGAAGGGAGGTTAGGGAGGGTAAGTGGAGGGACATGAGGGAGGAATGAGGCACAAGTCCCCAGTGGGGCAGACCAGGGAGGCTTTTAGTGCTCCTCAGGGTGCAAGCTCTCCCACAGGGTCTCCTGGATACTGACAGCCCCCTGATGGACCTCCCAGATGGCAGCCTGCAGAAAATGCAGCCAGGCTCGCAGCAACATGTCCAAGGGAAGCACCAGAGTTCCCAGGGGCAGCTCTGGCTCAATTTTGCAGAGTGCTGTGTTGTCCCAAGTGAGGGCAATCAGAGCACGCAGAGACAAAATGCTTTACTGTCCCTCATCGAGGTAAGTAAGCAAGCAGGGAAACCGTAGAACCAGCTGTCCGGGGGGGGGTTCCTTTAAGTACAGGTCTCATAGCCTCAGGCAGCAGCCACACAAGGTAACTCTTGACCTGATGCCCTGCCAGAACTGGTTCTGGCCAGCCTTAAATGTGATCCAGAGTCCTATAAGTGTGGATGCACTATTTTGAAACAGCAAAATGCTATTTCGAAATGCATTTTGTGTGTAAATGCATTATTTCAAAATAAGCTATTTCGAAATAATCTATTTCAAAATAACACTGTACTGTAGACATGCCCATACTTAGTAATTCTGCTATTTCATATTTGAGTTCCTTTAGAACTTTTGGGTGAATATTTTCTACTCCTAATGACTTAACTAGCATTTAATTTATCAGTCTATTTTGAAATCTCATAGACTTTAAGGCAGGAGTGGGCAATCGTTCAGAAATTTTTGAAGTGGCCTCAGGCTGCACCAGAATGGGCGGGATCTGAAGCAGAAGGGCCAGGGTCAGGATACTTCCCTACTTCCCCACCCACAGACCATGATTAGTCTGGGGGTGGGAGAGCGCCTTTGCCTCCCCCCCGCCAGAGGTTTTTCCTAGGCACCCATGCCACTGGTAGAGGGAGGAGACTTCACACACACACTCTTCTGCCCCCAGGCCAATCAGGGCTTAGGGGCGGGGGAGCATACAAAGCCTCCTTCCTCCCTGCCAGGAGCACGTGGCACTTCTAAGCACCACATGCTCCTTGCAGGGCAAGGGCAGGGCAGAAGAAACTTTGTATGCTCCCCCCACCCCCAGACCAGTCAGGGCTTGGGGGAGGGTGAGCACACGAAGTCTCCTCCCACCCTGCCAAGAGCGCACGGTGCTTCTAAGCTCTGTGTGCTCCTGGCAGGGTGGAGGAAACTTTGTGTGATTTCCCCCACCCCCAAACCCTGATTGGCCTAATTTGCCTGTGGTTGGGGGAGCAGCAGGGCCTCTATGGGCTGGATCAGCCGGATCCGGCCCACAGAGGCCCTTTTGCCCACCCCTGCTTTAAGACCAAAAGGGAGCATCATGATTCCTAGTCTGACCTCCTGCACATTAAAGGCCCCAGAACCTCATCCAGCCACTTCTATAATCGACCCCCAGCCTCTGACTGAGTTACTTAGGGCCTCAGATAATAATTAAAAGAATTCAAGTTACAGAGAATCAACCATTTACACTAGTTTAGACCAGGAAGTGAAGTTCTGTGCTGCAGAGGAAGTAAAAAAAATCCTAGGGTCTCTGCCAATTTGACCAGGGGACAAGTTCCTCCTGATCTCAGAAAGGAGCAGCAGCGCACAGAGCCACTTCCACCGCCACCTGCCAGGGTCTGTACTATAAGGGTGCGTCTAGACTGGCAAGATTTTGCACAAAAGCGACCACTTTTGCGCAAAAACTTGCCAGCTGACTACACTGGCCGCTTGAATTTGCACGAGAGCACTGACTTTGTAATGTACAAAATCAGTGATTCTTGTGCAAATACTTTCACACTCCCACTCGGGAATAAGCCCTCTTGTGCAAGAATACTTGCGCAAGAGGGCCAGTGTAGACAGGGAAGCATTGTTTTGTGCAAAAAAGCCCCGATGGCTAAAATGGCGATCGGGGCTTTCTTGCGCAAAATCACGTCTAGACTGGCCACGGATGCTTTTGCGCAATAGCACTTTTTGTGCAAAAGCATCCGTTCCAATCTAGACACTCTTTTGTGGAAATACTTTTAACGGAAAAACTTTTCAGTTAAAAGTATTTCCACAAAATCATGCCAGTCTAGACGCAGCTTAAGTGTTCCTCAGTTAGGAACACCCAGAGTACAGAGGTTATAATGTAATTGCTACTAGCAGTTACAGGTCCGCCATTGTATGCAGTCTCATTATATCATGTCCTCCATAAATTTATCAAGCTGAATCCTGGAACCACTTAGGTTGTTTTAACCCCCTCCTCCCACTGCTCCCCTGGCAAGGCAGTTTCAGAACTTCACTCTTCTTGTGATTAGAAACCTTCATCTAAGTTCAAGTCTAAACTTGTTGAAGGCCAGTTTATAACATTTGTTGTGTTTATATTGGTACCTAAACTGTATTGGCATCGAACTAGGGAGGCAAATGAAGCATACAGAAGTTGCTAATGAAGCGCGGGATTTAAATATCCCGTGCTTGATTAGCATATTCGCGGCTGGTCGCCATTTTAAAATGCCGGTCGCCCGAATTAACTCACCGCGTGTAGACATGGTAGTCTGATCCAAAACCCTTCCCTCTAATTAACTGTTACTCCTCATTGCACGAGGTATGCTTCATTTGCCTCCCTAGTTTGAACGAGGGGGCAAGTGTAGACATACCCTAATTGTATTTATAGAGAGCAATCATCTCTCCTATTTGTTTGGTAAATAAGCCAAGCTCTTAACATCTCCCTGCTCCTTTTCCATAAGGCAGGTTTTCCATTCCTGTGTTTATCCTTGTAGTCCTCCTCTGCACCTGCTGCACTTTGAATTTGTCTTTATTAAATATGGGAGATGGAACTGCACACAGTATTCCAAATGAACTTTTACCAGTCATCTCCCTCTCTGTATTAGAAATATTTTGCCTGATGCAAACTAGGATTGCATTAGCCTCTTTCACACTGGCAGCTCATAGTCATCCTAGGGTAAAACAAAGCACATAGGCTGCGTCTAGACTGGCAAGTTTTTCTGCAAAAGCATTTGCTTTTGCGGAAAAACTTGCCAGCTGTCTACACTGGCCGCTTGAATTTCCGCAAGAACACTGACGATCTCATGTAAGATTGTCAGTGTTCTTGCGGAAATGCTATGCTGCTCCCGTTTGGGCAAAAGCCCTCTTGTGCAAATGCTTTTGTGCAAGAGGGCCAGTGTAGACAATGCGGTATTGTTTTGCGCAAAAAAGCCCCGATGGCGAAAATGGCGATTGGGGCTTTCTTGCACAAAACTGCGTCTAGATCGGCACGGATGCTTTTCCGCAAAAAGTGCTTTTGCGGAAAAGCGTCCGTGCCAATCTAGATGCTCTTTTCCGCAAATGCTTTTAACAGAAAACTTTTCCATTGAAAGCATTTGCGGAAAATCATTCCAGTCTAGACATAGCCATAGTCTCCTCTGTCACTTCTAACAGATACAAGCTGGGGAGATACCAAACATTCTGTTAGTTCTTAAGTTCACTTTGTATCATTACATTTTATCCCTTTTTTATTACTTCAATTTTCAAGGTTGTCCTGATCCTCTTGTATGATATTCTGCTCCTCTGTATTGGCAATATCTCCTGACTTTGTATCATCCACAAATTGTATTGGTCTCCTCTGTTGACATCTAGGAAATTCCTCAGATTTCTCACCTAAAAAGAATGGCATAGGTGTGGGAATCCCCCTCGTATTCTCTGCAGAGAATATGGATTCAAACAATTCATTTAGCTTCTCTGCAATGGCTTTGTCCTTGAATGCCCAGTTAGCATCTTGATTGCCTAGTGGCCCCACTGATTGTTTGGCAGGCTTTCGGCTTCTGGTGTGCCTTAAAAAATTATTTCCTCATCGCCCACCTCTTTCTTCTCTGCTGAGATGGGAACAACTATTGCTGAGCCACTGATTACCAGGCCAATGTCAAACACACAGGGCTGGATTCTCCATCTCTCCCTAGCAAAGCTCAGCCACAAGGGAGGGCCACAGGGAGCTCTTATGGCTTTCTGACCCACTGCTGGCCAAACTTGGTGGAAATTAGGGACCTTATTCTAGTGAAGAACTGGCCTGGGAGAGCTCTGCTCTGTTATTTCCCTCTCCCTGCCTTTCCGGAGACACCTCCTTGACAAGAGAGCAGTGCATACTCTGCCTCTTCCATACACATTAGCCTTATGCCATGGGAGTATTTCCTGCACTAGCCAACTAATAGAAGCTGAACCCCTCCTCAGGATCACTGAACCTATTTCTCCCCCTTTAACTTCCCTGTGTGTTGCCCCCCTCTAAATGTACTTGCACTTCCCCACCCCATGACTCCTTTGTCCTTCCAAGGGGGCCTTTCACATGTCAAGAAGCACTCTGGATCTCTACTGACCATTTCGCTCTTGAACCTGTCCCCTTTGCACCTTGTGAGCAGCAATTAATCCATCCCATAATCTCAATAACAGTCTTATTAAAATCCTGTTGTAACAGGGCAGGCCTCACGGCCACAGGTGCCTGTGGACACTCTGGGAATTAGCTTTTCTGTTCTGACATACCCCCTTTTGGCTGCTGTCTCGTATAAGGTCCCACATCCCAAGACCATGGCATCTTCCCCTCTGGGTACTGCCCTGCCGCAGTGCTTCCACACTCTGGGGTCCTCCCCCTTTGGGAACTCCCAGCCTTCTATATCCACTTTGCCTGAGTGACCCACTGCCAGTCTTCATCTAGCCCCTGCCACAGGGGCAAACTGCAGTCTGCAATGGCCACTCATCATTGGCAACGGGATGTGGACCTGCTGCTTTTGCCTACCCTGGCTAGCTCCCCACAGCCCTAGTAGCCTCAGACCTTGCTTCAGGCTCTGCAGTCTGTGAGCATGCCTGGCCAGGGTTTCCCCAGCCCTGTCTGCCTTTCCCCAGCTCTGCCCTGAGTCAGGAAGCCTCCAGCTTCCCTGGCAGCCAGGTCCTTCCTGCTCCTGAGCCAGAGTGAGTTTGTCTTTCCTCCCCTCCAGGAGTCTTTATTTATACAGCCCTCAGCTGGGCCCTAATTGGCTCATTCCTGCCACAGCTGCTGGCTCCATAGCTCTGAGGCTCCAGCCTCTCTCACGGCTGGGTTTTAACCCTTAAAGGGACAGTTCGGAGCACACCCCCCATCACACCTGTCTAATAAACTGGAAGGCAGACTCCTTTTGTACAACTATAGCTCCTCCAGTGAACAGACTTCATCAGTGACAATTGACTAAGCCCGTACACCAGCCAAAAGGCTTCAGTAAAGGAAGTGTTGACTAATACATGCTGGCTAGCATATAAATAGATATACAGAGCAGATCATACACATGTGCATTAAGCACCAAAAACATTAAGCTCAAATATTGTAATGAGGATCTCGCCTCAACTGGCCTCTACCATAACCCTGTTCATTTACACCAAATGTCCCATGTTTTGATCTTAAATATTTACATGTTTTGTAGTCTATAAAGTGCTACCAGACCATTTGTTGTTTTTTCAGTTTATCCTGTACAGACTAAGTCAGCTACCCCCTGAAGATCCACAGTGTGTCTTTTCTAAATTAAGCATTTGGCACAAGCACAGAGGAAACTTGTCAAAATAAAGATACATTTGTTCTATGTATTAGGACAAGCTGCCTTCATAGACCAGTACATGGAATGCTAGTATCCAAAACCAAGATAACGACGGAGTAGAACAAGAAGTTAGAGACTTGATTTCAGTGACATGTAAAGAAATGCGCAAACCATAAAATCAGAAAAAATAATACCAGCTTGAGTGTGTAACCTGGGATCATACCTTCTGCATAAGGGGAATGTAACATCGCTGGGACTCCTCTACAGAGACAGATATCAACTAGAAATTTATTCCTGTACCATGTGTGAATGAATCTGACTAGTTATTTGCTCTCTTGAGTATATTTCACGACAAACCATAAGTGTGGTCAAGCAATTGAGTGTGCAATTTACCAGCAGAAGGACCAATCAGTTTAAGGCCACAAATATTTGAGCTGCTCTCACAAATGAAACAGAGTCTTGATTGTTATACCTACCTCATCCCAGCACCCTCACTGTCACACACACAATAGGGTTTGGGGTGAGGGATCATGAGGGAGTTGGGGGACACAACTGGGAAGAGAGTGAAGTGCAGCACCTACCTGTACTGGATCTGTACATAATGAGGCAGAGAAACAAAGGCTCAGAAGTGCCCTCTATGAACTGTCTATGAACCAGGGACCTTCTTCAGTCTCAGGGCATGTCTAGAGTAGGAAATGACTTTGAAATAATGCAATTAGAAATAGCTCCCGAAATGACAATTGAAATCGTGTCTCCCCTTTCTGGGGGAGCCTCAAAATTAGTCCGGGGCAGGCTCCGTTACTGTGGACATGCTACCTCGACTTAGAGCCCCAGGAAGCACTGGGGAGTAATTACTTCAAATTACTCTGGGGAGTCGTTATTTTGAAATAGCAACAGAGGAACATTCACACTACCACTATCTTGAAATAACTATTTTGAGATGAGCATTATTCCCCGAGGAAAGCAGGAGAACAGATTTCAAAGTAACCAGCCCGTTATTTTGAAATAGCAGGCTTGGTAGTGTGGATGCTCCATTTATTATTTTGTAATAAGGGGAGTTATTAGTGTGGACCAGGGCTGAGGCACAGTTCATACAGATGTGAAAGCTACACATGTGCTCTGTAGAGTAGTCAGGGTCAACATGCACGTGGCATCCATGACTTTGGTTCTTTTCCACTGTTTGCTGATGCAGCCTATGAAAATAGGAACTACACCACGTCCAAGAATACAATCGTAGGTGAAGCCAATAAGGTATTCACAGTGGTAATGGCTAGACACGCAAGATCTGCCACAACTCCGACATCTTGCATTCCCACAGACAGCATTTAGTCAGTTTACGGTCTGAGCCCCCAGCCTCTGCAGTTTGTTGGCAGGGAGGGCTCGAGCATTACCAAGCAAAATTCATTCTTGGGGGGAGTGGGGAAAGGAGTCGCTTCCGTAGCTAAGATGTAAATTGCTATTTCCTAGGATCCTACACCATTTAGAAATGGAATCCTTAGGACTGTTTGTATTTCTGTGTCTGAAAGATAAAAAGAAAGTAAAGAGCTGGATCGAGCCTTGGATATAAAAGTCTGTTAATTGTAAGTGCCTATAAAAGTGTTTTTGTTTCTATAGTGCACTGGTGCTGTAGCTGATTGAAGGGCATAAGAACATTATTGAGGGAACAGTCTTGCAGGGTTATAATCCCTTTATGGGCCCAGGTTTTGGAAAGAAATTATTTCTGTTTGTTGGCTGAAATTGAGCAAATCCTTAGAAGGCAATGCTTTAGATTTAGTAGCTTTGGTACCACTGCTGCTGCATTAGTACTTTAGTAGCAGTTTATGCCAGTTTTGCAGGGTGAGGATTCTACTCGGATTCTTTGGAGCAAGATCAGGTCATTCTTGTTTTAGACAGGGAACTAAAGAATTCAGGCGCACAGAAGACATGCTATCCTGTTCAAGCATTTGCAGAGTTGAAACTTTTCAGCTTTTCCTCCTCTGCCTTGTACCTAGCCACATGTCCCTCTATAGAGAGGATATTAAATGCTACTATTTTGAGTTGGTAGCCACTTTGCACAAGGCATAAATTCTAACTCAGGGTGTCAGGAAGTGGACAATGAGGCCCGTTTGAATAGCATATTTTGCCATAGCTCAGAGTGTCATAGCTCAGAGTATGTTACTAATACCACTGCAGGTTTTGCAAATGGAAGAAATAGTAGTCGAGGTGGGTCAGTACCTCACAGGATTCATGTCTCAGTTCTTTGCTCCAGAGAACATGAAAAAGATCTAAAGGGAATGAAATTCTCAGGATCTAGAGCAGGCATTCTTTGGAGAAAAGTTCTATGGGCGCACTTATCAGGCCATCACCTGACCACAGGAGTTGTGGGAGATGGGGGAGAAACTTCCTCTTTTTTTTTGGCCCTTTTCAGTTGAAAATATTAGTTTTGCTTTTGGCCCCACAGTATCATCACCTCACTACAAGGAAAGAAATCCAGCTGTGAGAAATCCTCAATCCCTGTGAGACACACTCTCCTGTCTAACCGGCCTCATTGTACATTTTGAGCCAAATGTATGGACTTGACAAGCCATGGAATAAGTACCAGCACTGTCCAAAGGATAACAAAGTCTGTCTTACTGCAAGCTTGTGGGGGTTGAAAACTGTTTTTGTTCAGCATTGGAATAAAACCAAAGACTCTGTGTGTTTACTTACAGACAGCAATAGACTCAGCCATAGAGTTATCTTCAAACTACTTGCTTGGCACTGACTTTTAGCAATTACAGAAGACAGAGTGTGAATTCATCGGCACAACAGAAGTTGCCCTGAGGGTCAATGGTTCCAGTGTAGCAAGAGGAATGGTCCTCCCCTTTTTGGAAAGCTATAATGCAGAGCACTTTACTCTCGGACGCATGTAAAAGCTCAAGACCCACAAATCTGACAATGCCTCTCAATTTGGAACTGCAGCAGCCCCTGCGCTTTCAGTCATAGGCTCTGATGTCTTCACCTGTCCTCCCAGGATTCCAGGGCCACCCACTTACATTCTGCTAGTACATTCAGCTCAAAGCTCCGCCCCCCCTGCTCCTTTCGTCCTGGATTCCCTCCGCCGGGCAGGTCTACACTGAAAACGCTGCAGCGGCACTGCTACGCTACTGTAGCTCTCTAAGGGTATGTCTACACTACAAAGTTAGTTCGAACTAATGGACGTTAGTTCGAACTAACTTTCATAGGCGCTACACTAGCGCTCCGTTAGTTCGAATTTAATTCAAACTAACGGAGCGCTTAGTTCGAACTAGGTAAACCTCATTTTACGAGGATTAAGCCTAGTTCGAACTTACTAGTTCGAATTAAGGGGTGTGTAGCCCCTTAATTCGAACTAGTGGGAGGCTAGCCCTTCCCAGCTTGCCCTGGTGGCCACTCTGGCCAACACCAGGCAAACTCTACACAGTTTGTGCCAGTTGCAAGGCTGCCAGCACCCGTGCCAGCACACCCAGCAGCTGACACCCATGAGCCAGCCACCCAATGACACCCAGCCCTCCCCCTCTTCCCGGGACCAGCCTGGTGGCCCACAAGAGATGGGCGCCCGCGTGGTCTAGTGTGGAGATCGTGGACCTCATCGAGGTTTGGGGGGAAGCCTCCAGTGTCCACGATCTCCGCACTAGCCACAGGAACGCGGCAGTCTACGGCTGCATGGCTGCCAGCCTGGCCGCCAGGGGCCACCAGCACAGCCGGGAGCAGGTGCGCTGCAAAATAAAGGACCTGCAGCAGTCCTACTCCCAGGCCTGCCTGCCAGGGGCCGACCCGGAGGCGTGCCCCCACTTCCAGGTTCTGGACGGCCTCCTGGGGGCTCATGCCGTCTCTGCCCCCCGGGACGTGATAGACCCCGGGGCAGAAGGACCGCTCCAAGGCTATGTCTAGACTGCAGGCTTCTTTCGAAAGATGCTCTTTCGAAAGCATCTTTCGAAAGAGCATCTTTCGAAAGATCGCGTCTAGACTGCACGCGGATCTTTCGAAAGAGAAATCCGCTTTTTCGAAAGAGAGCACCCAGCGAGTCTGGATGCTCTCTTTCGAAGATGGCCTCTTTACATTGAAGAACGCCTTCCTTCGAAAGAGGAACTTTCGAAGGAAGGCGTTCTTCCTCGTGAAACGAGGTTTACCGCCATCGAAAGAAAAGCCGCATTCTTTCGAAATAATTTCGAAAGAACGCGGCTTGAGTCTGGACGCAGGGGAAGTTTTTTCGGGAAAAGGCTACTTTTCCCGAAAAAACCCCTGAGTCTGGACACGGCCCAAGAGACGGAGGAGGAGAAGGAGGAGGAGGAGGGCTCTGAGAGCCAGGAGCCTGCCACCAGCCTGCCCAGGACCCAGGACCCCCGAGGCACCCCACAGAGCCGCTCGCCTGTGTCGTCCGAGGCCGGGGAGGCGTCCACCTGTGAGTACCATCATGCTCCCCTTATGTGTACGGGGGGCTGGGGCGAGAGGGAGCCCCGGGACTATGCGCCTGGGCCTTGCCCACCACGGAGCAGCAGCTGGGGATCCTGCAGGGGGCCTGGCCTTGCAGAGGGGAGCTGGGTTTCACACACCTGGGCCCCTGGGGTAATTGACCACTGTTCTTGTTGCACCACAGCCGCAGCACCTGGGACTGCAGGGCGCACCACCCCGCCTGCAGCAGCCACCTGCGCCCGGGCAAGCAGGAGAGCCAGGAACCAGGAGGAGTACCAGAGGCGGCACCTCTGGTTCCTGGAGCAACAGCTCCGTCTCCAGGACTACTGGGTCCAGGAGGACCTGAGGCTGCGCCGGAGGAGCTTGGAGGCACTGGAGGAGCAGGGCCGTGCCCTGTGAGGCCACCTCCAGAGCCTGCTCGACCGCTTCCCAATTCCTCCTGCTCCCCCTGCTCCCCCTGCTCCTCCTCCTCCTCCCCCTGCGGTTTCGAAATAGCACCCGGACGTGATTATGCTAATGAAGCGCAGAATATTTAAAATCCTGGCTTCATTTACTATTTCAAATGCCTACATTTGCATCCCTATTTTGAAATAGGGTGCAAGTGTAGACATACCCTAACTGATTAAGGCTATGTCTACACTGCACAATTATTTCAGAATAAGCTATTCCGGAATAGTTCGTCTGAAATATCTTATTTTGAAATAGCACTGCTTCCCTGCAGTGTAGACATGCTATCTCAATTAAGAGCCCCAGGAGGAATAACTTAGAATGGCCCTGGTGAGGGGCTATTTCGAAATAGCACACTTTTGGAGCGTCTACACATGCCTTATTTTGAAATAGCTATTTCGGAATAGGTGTTATTCTTCATAGAATAAAGTTTACAGAAGACGGACTAAGACGCCTGTTATTTTGAAATTATGTTGAAATAATGACATTGTTGTGTAGACACTCGCATAGTTATTTCGAAATAACGTCCATTATTCTGAAATAACTTTGCTGTGTAGACACACCCATAGTGCTTCTGTCCAAGTTACTTAGGTAGCTCAGGAGGATGTTTATTTCACATGATTGAGCAACGTAAGTTATGGGAACAAAAGTGGTAGTGTAGACAGTCCCTTCATTTGTACTGTAGACTTCAGATTACCTGATGAAACACTGGTTCTTCATGGAGGTTTAACTGTATCTCCACATAGTTTGGTATAACTGGTATTCTTCTTTCAGGGTACTCCCCCGGGTGGAATAAGGGATGTCACTGGTTAGGATTAAGGTGACACATCAGTGCTCTATGGCATGTATCTGCAGGAAGTCATAAAAAATGTGAGTACCAAAAGATTGTTAAAAATGTAAGGGGGAGCAGAGGGGCTGACAGCCTCTGCAGGCCTCTGGACAAAGTGTGGGGAGGGCGCCACACCCCTGGAAGGGGCAGAGCCTCGAGTGGGAGAGAGAGTGCCGGAGACAGCCAGCCCTCAGCGCTGCCCACACCGCGGCAGCTCCTCCCCCCCAGCCCTCAGAGACACACACAGAACCCAAATGAACTCGTTTGGGTGGCTCTCACTGGCACCTGCACAAGTTCGTTGTGTAATGTAAAATGCCTTAAACACAGGAGATGAGATTGACCTTGATTTCAGACTTTCAATTCCTCATCTGCAAAATGGGTCTAATACAACTTCCCTACCTCACCAAACTGTTGTGGGGACAACTTGGAATGTCTGGAAGGTGCTCAGATCCTATGGTGTTGGGTACCATACCCTGTAAATACTTACGTACATAGCTGACTTGTTAGGATTGTTATTAGAAGACAGTATTATCTAGAGGTTAGAGCAGGGGTCTGAGAATCAAAATCCTTGGTTCTTTCCTCAGAGGGCTCTGGGGAAGTTACTTCTCCCTCAGCATCTCCATTTTCCTATCCATAATACGGAGACAATAATAGAGACCTTAGCTCTCCAAAGGGTTGCAAAGCTGAAATCATTCATGTTTACAGAGTTTGGGGATTCCTAGCTGAATGGTGCCAGAGAACTGCCAAGTGTTAGCATCACTGCCTGGGTGTGAACCCAGCTCAGCTTTTATTGAGTCTCTTACTATTCCAGCAAAAAAGCAGGGCTGGCAGAAGTTGCTCTCATCATGGCCACCCTTGTCCTTAGGACATGTCCTTTGGAAAGTGATGACAGGGGACGTCAAGGCCTGTGCCTCGAGCACATCAGCCTCATGTGCTTTGGTGATTCTGACTGCCTGGCTCCAGCTGCTCTTGGAGGCTATAGAGCTGGTCAGTCAGATGTGCAAAACAGGAAGTAAGAAAAGGCAGCGAGAGAATCCACCAGCTGCACTGCTCCCTTTGCTTGCCTGATGGGGGAAGCCACTCACTGCCTATGGCCTGCATCAAAAAGCCAGGCAGGAAACCTGACATTCCACCAGAGGCTGCTGCACCTGTATTGCAGGCTCACACAGAGCCAGGAACTTGCATCACTCATAGCAAAAAGCTGTGGGGAGTTTAACAGGCTCCAGCATATTCCTTGACTCTGAGGAGGATTCATATACTGAGTATCTTGTGTGGCAGGCAAGCACTGGTCAGTGCCCTGCTTCTTGGGTGTCGAGATTTTTTCTCTGTGTGTCGTTTTGCAATGTTCAGAGGTTTATAGACAATGTAGTACATGACTGTTCACACACCATGCTCTGTGCAGTGCCCTCACTGATAGCTCGGTATAAACATGAATTAAACCACCATTGCCCTCCCAGCAGCAACAACTCACATTCAGTGTCTCAGAGCCTGTTAATCTGTGATGGTCATAAGGCTACTTATCTCCTGCTCTTTTCAAATAGCTGAGCAGTGCCTATGAAAGAGAAATGGCAGGGGCTATTCATCTCTGCAGTCTGAGGGGTTTTTTGCTTTGTTTTGGTTTGTTGCTGTATTACCAAATGTCACTTTAAAAACGAATGGCAGCGTTTCCAAGAGAGAAAGATTAAAATCTCCTGGGGTTTCTGCAAGCGGAAGACTCTTAGCCTGGAGGAGAATAACTAGCAACACAGTCTGTATTCTGATAGCCTAGAAAGCCTATTACCTATTAGCTAATTGATGCAACAGTGACCTGAAAGATCTGGTTCAAATCACCTTTGGGCCCATCTTTAGCTCTGTTACATCTATTTGGTGGTGAATCTTCATCTCATTCTCTTGGCTGCAAACCAGAGGGAGGAATCTACAAGAATGGTAATTTAAAATGGTGATACCCCTGTGATAGGCGCTGCTATGAACAGATAGCGAGGGGATCCAAGAGATTAAAGAAGAGTTATTCCAGAGCCTTGCTAAGGAAGACAAATGAGAACTAAACAAGTGCAAAGGAAATAAAATACTAACGGGTTGTATGAGGGTTTCTGGCCCCATGGTCCTAAAAGTGGACAATTTGTGGAACCTACTCATTATCCATCTCCCCTTTTACCTCTACCCTGCTGGGAAATCCCACAGAGAAGCCAGCCTCTTTCCCAGCGTCATCAAAGTAGCCTATCATGCAGTGATTCTTAAACTGTGTTTTGTGGTACACCGGTGTGCTGGCAGTCGGAGGTGTGCTGTGAAGAACAACAGAGTTGAAAATGGCCACCCTTAAATGGGCAGGTATATTTTTTTTCTCAATAACTTTTCCTCAGCCCTTCCCCCCCCCCCTTTTTTTTTTTTTTTGCTCAACAAAAAATCCTCGATGTTCCTCATAAAAAAAAATTATTGTTTGGTGTTCCTCGGTCTTAAAAAGTTTAAGAAACACTGCTGTAGTGGCAATGGGCTTTTAATCCAATAATTAAAATACAGGTCCAGGAACAATTCAGTGTATCTCTAAATAGGTTTGTTTTCCCACCGTGAAGTTTTGAGGGAGAAACCACTCCAGTATGCTTTCATGGAGTTATAAAAAGAATAAGCAAATATGAAACAAAAATAAGTTTAAGCAAAGTATGACTAATTTACTTCAGATTTCCCTAAACTCTTCAAATATAATAAGGATCAAATCAAGGTTACCACTGAAATTCAATCAGTAAATCCATGGTTCAATTTATTTGGCTCACCAATTACTACAATGAGTAATTAAATCAATTTCTATGGTTACCACAGGAGCTACTTCAATACTTCACAGGACAGTTAAGGAAGAATGAGTTTCTTTTAATCTAATTCATTGGCTGAAGAGTCTGCTAAGGAGAAAAGCTGATTCTTGCCTTTGTTTTATGTAGGTGTAGCTCAGGGTATGTCTACACTACCCCGCTAGTTCGAACTAGCGGGGTAATGTAGGCATACCGCACTTGCTAATGAAGCCCGGGATTTGAATTTCCCGGGCTTCATTAGCATAAGCGGGGAGCCGCCATTTTTAAATCCCCGCTGGTTCAAACCCCGTGTAGCGCGGCTACACGGGGCTCGAACTAGGTAGTTCGGACTAGGGTCCTATTCCGAACTACCGTTACTCCTCGTAGACATACCCTCTGTTCTTTATGGCTTTAGGTATTCTGAACTTTGAGGCTGCCACAGTAGCAGACCAGTGTATTGTTGGCTTCACACTGGTTGACAGCAATTCTCCAAAAGCACAAGCCAGCCTAGAAAGTAAATGGGATATGGAGACATGGGACTGTTCAAAAATTTGAAACCCCCTGGCTTCCCTCAATTCATAATGAAAACGATCCCAGAATGCAGTGCTGCTGCTCAGTGAAGTAAAGGATCATAGGATGCCCTCCAAGACACAGTCCCATTGGTTCACAACAAGCTGCACACACCTTTTGTATACACAATGCAAACTGAAAAACCAGATATTCTATGTACACACTAAGGCTATGTATAGACTGCAGGCTTTTTGTTCAAAAAACTTTTTGCAGAAGAGATCTTCCACAAAAACTTCTTGTGCAAAAGCACGTCCACTCTGCAAAATCGCATCGCAAAAGCGATATGCTTTTGCACAAGAGAGCATCCACACTGCATGGACACTCTTGCGCAAGAAAGCTCTGATGGCCATTTACAGAATGGCCATCTGAGCACCCGTGCTTTTTGCACAAGAAACCCCTGTTGAACATCCACACACACCTTTTTGTGCAAGAACTCTTGCGCAAAAAGGAGTTATGCCTCGTAGAAAGAGGTATACCTACACCGCAAAATGCCCTCTGTTCTGCCATTCTACTGTAAATTTTCTTGCACAAAAACACACTTTAGGTGTGGATTCTCCATGGGTTTTTACATAAAGAGGGGTAGGGATTGACCCACCCCCTAGGATGTGGTGGAGCTGGGCATAACATGGGCAGACCTGTCATGCTGCCCTGGAGCAGGAGCTATACTCCCTGGCCTTAGCATAAGCCTGCCTCAGCTCCTTGACCTTCATGCTGCTCCTGGGTGCACATGTGGCCCTTGCTGGCCAGGCTCTTGGCCATCCAGCCATAGATAGCTGTATTCCTGAGTGTGGTGCAGAGATCCCAGAGGTTTCCCTCCTTTCCCCAGATATCCAGGATCTTCTTACCAGAACAGGAAGGTGCGCGCCTCTTTCGTCCTCAGGCAGGTTCCTGGGAGCTGGCTGCCGACTCACTGGTAGCCATGGAAGGCTCAGTGGGAGCAACAGGGTTGCTCATGGCAACTACAAAAGCTGTGCAGGCTGCTGCTCTGTGGCTCAGTGTGGTCAGGGCCTGCCTTATGCCACAAGCCCTTTCCCCTATAGCTGCACCTTTAAAGCTTGCAGAGGAAGGGGGACTATAGAGTTCTGATGAGAATGGACAGAGTGGCCAGCAGGGCACCTGTGGGAAGGCGTGGAGGCCTCTTATTTTGAAATAACTCCTGCTGCCCTGTCTGCACACACCCTATTCTGGAATAGCTATTTCGAAATAGGTGTTATTCCTCGTAAAATGAAGGTTACAGAATCTGGAATAAGATGCCTGTTATTTTGATATTGTTTCAAAATAGTGGGCTTGCTGTGTAGATGCTCACATAGTTATTTTAGAATAATGTCCGTTATTCCGGAATAACACTGCTGTGTAGATGGGCCCTAATAGATTTGTTGGGGCATCAGCTTTCGTGAACAAAGACCCGCTTTATCAGATGCATGTGGCAAAGTGGGTCTTTGACCGTGAAAGCTTATGCCCAAGTACATCTCTAAGTTTGTAAGGTGCCACAGGACTCATTGTTTTTATGGTTCAGTTTGTGTACACAGCGTTTTACCAGAAATGTAGCCAAATGCTTCACAATGATCCCCCTCTCCCGGTGCAGGCAAACTTTTAGCTCATTTCTCTTTCCTAACTAGTATAGTCTTAATGTCTTTCTGCACCTGCTAGCACTTTTATACAGAATCAGAAGTGATGCTTAAATCAGACACTTGGCAGGTTTAGAATGACATGCTTTTAATGCAAACAGATCTTTTGCTACTTCAACAACTGGGGGAAGGGGGTGTTAGTGTCTCCCTGGAGAAACCGTTGATGACACACGATGGACTCTTTGCCAGAACGTTGCAGAATTCTAAGAAAAGCTCTGACATGTTGTCTTTGTAGAATCACAAACTCAACTGATCGGTCTGAGCTGAAAATTAGTTCTGACGTTGCATGTAACTTGAGCTCATTGTGCATGCACAGGGGTGGTCTTTTCTCTCTTAGTTATAGCTTAAAACATGTTGGCTTTTCAAATCTCTTTCTCTGGATGGCCCGTCCAGGGAAGAAAGCAGGATATAACTTATAGAATAATAGAACACTAGAACTGGAAGGGACCTCAAGAGGTCATCAAGTCCAGTCCCCTGCCCTCACGGCAGGACCAAGCACCATCTCTAGACCATCCCTGATAACTTCAGGTGTCATTGTTGGTGTGAGAGCCCCCCTTTTTTTCTGCCTGTTTTAAGTCTTTTGTAGGGGTCAGTGTCCTCTTGTTCCAGCTTGGGAATCACCCTTGTCCAATTAGCAATCCCAGCATGTTGCTTATAGCTCATCGTCGGCCAAGAATTAAGTATCTTGATCTGAGGTCCTCGTAGAAGATTCCAGTTTGAGTTGGCCATTTTCCTGGTGGTGTCTATGATGGGGGATCCAACTCCTGCACTCTTGGTAGCCTGGAAACAGTAGCCCACCACGGGAGCCTGGGGGCGGCGCAGTAGCGGGTGGGCCCGAACCGGTGGACCTTAGGAACCTGGGACACACGGCCAGAATGGATGCCGGGCGGGGGAATGGGGATGCCGAGCAGGGTGTACAAAAGGAGGGAGGGAGGGAAGAAAGGGAGGAGATAGAGGTCAGAGGCTGGTGTTGCTCTTAACCCCCCCCCCCTGGCCTGTGACAGGGGAAAGAGCCTAGAGGAGCCCAGGAGAGAGTCCCACTGGGGCCGAGGGACTGCAACAGCCCAGGAGCGACTGACGAGTGCCACAGCAGGCACCCCGCCTGGGGACCGGATGCCGGAGAGGAACCCCTTGCCCACCGGGGACTGGCCAGGGGCTGGCGGCCCAAGCCCCGAGGTGGACTGAGGAGCAAGGACCGTGGGAGCGGTGAACAGGTGGACTGGGGAATAAGGACCATGGGAGCGACTAGCAGAGGGACAGAGGCAGGGGGATTTGGGGAGGGGCAAAGCCCCGGGACAGTGACCCCTGCTACAATGACCACAAACAAATATCCAATTTTGGGTCTGCTTACAAAGAGAAGGAATTGGCAACAGCTTTTTGTTTAGCCCAGAATACAATTCATGGTTAATTGTCAGTACACATTCATTTGTTTCCACTTATATGTAAGACCATCAGTAAGCATGATGAGGAAAAAAAGGGATTCAAAAGGTGGGGGAAGAGTTTACGGTGAGTTACGTATCCTAAATTGCTGTAGTACAGGCAAAAATGGCAATGTAAACATTTGGCCAATCAACATGACTACCTCTCTGGAAACTGGCCAATCAAATTCATTCAGGCCAAAATTCAAATATGGCAATATGACCTATGGTGCTGGTATGGCATAGGGGATAGGGTGTTTGCCTGAGGAGAGCAGCATGGTGAGTTCAAGTCCCCTTCGGCCAGGATGGAACAGCCAACACCCAGACTGCCCTGGTGGAAGGCAGGATAAGGGAAGCTGCTTGTTCCCCCTGCTTATACTGTAGCATTGCCAAATGCTTCTGGCCCCTCAGTACAAGGAACCAGAATGTGATCTAAAACTCATGACTTCTGAACAACAGGCCAAACTGACACTGACTATGGTACACCGGATCCCATAGATTTAATTTAGGGAAATGCTCCAAATACAGGACTAGGATGAAGTGTTCCACATGTGGCTCTAGCTGCAGGATTGGGTGAGCCCACGGTGTGAGTGAGACACAGCAATCATGGCACAAAGTGCTCCAGAAGAAATGAGATGTGCTAGTGACTGAAGGGCACGGCTATTCCAGAGGCGAGATGGAGTGCTCCAGAGGCAGAGTGCTGCATGTATGGGATGGGGTGCTTTTATACTTCAGGTAAGACGTGGAAAAATCCCATTTTTATTTTTTATGTTACTAGCAACTGAACAACTTTCCATTTCCTGTAATTAGTGGTTTCATTTTTAATAATTAGATAAGCGAGGCACAGTCGATCAATAAGGGGAAGGTGAGGACTGAAATACAAAGTGCTTATTGAATAGCACGCAGTCCTTTCCCTACTCTATTGGCTCATTTGTCATATTGCCTTAATGAAAACAAGGCTGGTTCACAGCACACAATAGAAAATGGATCTGGGGCATGTGCCAAGTGCTCCAGTGCAAAACCGGGATCTCTGCAATCTTCTGCTTGGAGCTATTAGGAAGCATCGGCTTGACAACTCCCCTTCGCATGAATCTTTTCAGCTCCTCCATCTTGGCAATGAATTGGTGACTCCCCCTCTGCCCACCTACATCTTCCAGGAGTCACAGAGGGAGATGGAGCCCGTAGTCTCCCATGAAACAGATCAGTGACGTGCTCAGGGGCATTAACATTTGCAGATGGATGGATGGTACTAGAACTGGGTTAACCCAGTTGCTTGGAAGGAGTGAATGTGCAGGGGATGGCGGGGGCATAATATAGAACAATGTCAATGGGTAAAGTCCCCCACAATTCACCTCCCACGAGGCTCTTGCCAACCATTCATTCTCCTCTGGAGTGTTGACTTTGTTGTTCAGTAATGTAACAGAGCCCTAAGGCAGGACTGTGCTTACAGCATAAAGGGCTTTCTCGGGGGCTCTCTAATTGTCTCCTTTGCTTCCCCTTCCTCACTCCACCCCCTGTCTCTCCACATTAGAACTTGAGACCACTTAACCGGCACCTCTTCATAGGGTCCTTCAATCTTATATCTGGTTACAGAGGTCTGAGCACTGTCTGGTGGTGCTGGGTTGTTGTGTGTGTGTGTCCTGGTTATGGAGATCTGAGCACTGTCTGGTGGGGCTGTGGATGGGTTTGGCAGAAAGCTGTATGGGTATTAGGTTGTCAAATGTGTGTGTGTGTGTGTGTGTGTAGGCACAGGGAGGAGGCAGCAACTTACTGAGGAGTTATGCAAGATTTAAGGTGCAAGTTAGGTGCTGTAAACAGCTCCTACCTCACTCTGAATGCAACACCCACACTCAGCCCCTCCCTGAGATTTGGTTTTATTGGCAACTCAAATAAAAAAGCAACCACACATAAACTTGCTGCCTAAGCTTGGCTGCTCCCAAGGTTCTCCCTGGAAGATTTGCCTCCAGCCCTTACACCCTAGTTGGTGTGAACAGAATCTCCCTGCTGGAATAACTCAGCTGTAATTTCACTTCACCTCCATGCAGGGTTACAGCACTTGCTAACAGAAAGCCTCAATAAAGGAGTATCTCAGGCCTAGGCAGGATCTCGTCATCACTATGAAATTCACTGGTTGCTGACAACAGGTGCAAGCGATGTTCAGTACTGGCTTCCTGCCATTCATAATCAGCAACAGTTCATTTTCCTTGTGTGAATGAGGCCGGTCTTGTTCTCCAGCTGATGCTGGAAGGTTATGCTACTGCAAACAGAGAAGGGTTGCCAACTGTCAGTAAATTTACAGACAGTTCATAAAAAATTAGCCAAAATTGGACGTCTATAAAGTCCATTAAAAAAATTTAGTTGTCCGTAAATTTTCTAAAAGTGCAATAAAATTTTAAAAACAGCGATTATTCTACAGAAATTAAATCTCTTCTGTGCTGCTTCAGCCATTTTACTGCAGAGCAGAGGAAATTGGACGTTTTAGTTGTTTATTTAGCTCAATGGTTGAGATGACGTAACGTGAATCATGTGATCTACGTGATGTTATCATCTACATTATCCCGCCGAGTTAGCGTCAGCACATTGGTAATTTATGTAATTTAATATTGTTTACCGTTAAAGTTTACAATGTCAAAAACTATGAGAAGAATGGATTGTGCTGAAGAGAATAACGAGTCCGACAACTCCAGTGAATCATCGCCTGATAAAAAATTATGTCCATACAAAAATTTGTCTGTCCATAAATTTTTCCCATTTTGTCCATAAATGAAATTTCTGTGGCAACCCTGAAACAGAGTCAGAAGCTGCACTCATGAAGGTGACTGATAATCACATACGATTTTTAAGGATTAATAGTATAAAACTTAGGCCAGCCTTGTGAAAGACACTTGCATGGTAATTTGATAACATTTCCCAACATCCCTGCTGGAAAGGAGTAACAAGTGGGGTTCTGCAGGGGTCTGTTTTGGGACCGGTTCTGTTCAATATCTTCATCAACGATTTAGATATTGGCATAAAGAGTATGCTTATTAAGTTTGCAGATGATACCAAGCTTGGACGGGTTGCAACTGCTTTGGGGGATAGGGTCATAATTCAAAATTATCTGGACAAACTGGAGAAATGGTCTGAGGTAAACAGGATGAAGTTTAATAAGGACAAATGCAAAGTGTTCCACTTAGGAAGGAACAATCAGTTTCACACATACAGAATGGGAAGCAACTGTCTAGGAAGGAGTACAGCAGAAAGGGATCTAGGGGTTATAGTGGACCACAAACTAAATATGAGTCAACAGTGTGACGCTGTTGCAAAAAAAGCAAACATGATTCTAGGATGAATTAACAGGTGTGTTGTAAGCAAGACACGAGAAGTCATTCTTCTGTTTTACTCTGCACTGATTAGGCCTCAGTTGGAGTATTGTGTCCAGTTCTGGGCACCACATTTCAAGAAGGATGTGGAGAAATTGGAGAAGGTTCAGAGAAGAGCAACAAGAATGATTAAAGGTCTAGAGAACATGACCTATGAACGAAGACTGAAAGAATTGGGCTTGTTTAGTTTGGAAAAGAGAAGATTGAGAGGGGACATGATAGCAATTTTCAGGTATCTAAAAGGATGTCACAAGGAGGAAGGAGAAAAATTGTTCTTCCTGGCCTCTGAGGATAGGACAAGAAGCAATGGGCTTAAACTGCAGTAAGGGAGGTTTAGGTTGGACAGTAGGAAAAAGTTCCTAATTGTCAGGGTGGTTAAACACTGGAATAAATTGTCTCAGGAGGTTGTGGAATTTCCATCTCTGGAGATATTTAAGAGCAGGTTAGATAAATGTCTATCAGGGATGGTCTAGACAGTACTGGGTCCTGCCATGAGGGCAGGGGACTGGTCTCGATGACCTCTCGAGATCCCTTCCAGTCCTAGTGTTCTATGATTCTATGATCCCTCAGCTGGGAGATCTGCAGAGCAGTTTGTTGCCGCCACATTCAACCCAGTCTCCAGCTTTGAACAATTCTCCTAAGTGAGGGAGTCCTCCTGTCCGAGCCCCTTCTGCTTCACCCCTGCTTACAAGCATGGCAAACTCTGAGGGGCAAAGAGTCTCCTTGAGTCTTCGCTAGCCTTCCCCCTCACTCCCTGCATTCCTTTGAAACAAGTGTCCTATATTTGCTAGCACCACTGTAGCCCTACCCATGGCAGCAGCTGCAGAAACTCTAGTGATGACAGGGCACCAGCGGTGAGCTGTGTTTTTACTACCACGTCATTCAGAGCTGCTCTGAGCAGGGTTAGGTGACACCATGATGAAAATGGTGGCCGCTGGCGGAAGGCTTTAGAGGCCAAATGTAGAACAGACACAAACTGCTAAACCTGATTAGCATTTTACACATTAAGGAATGGACAAGGAGAGCAGAAGTTTTCCATTCTTCTTTTTCTCTGGCGCTCAGGCATCTTCCACCTAAGAAAACCCAGCAAAAGGCTGCTTTGTGCTTCCTGCTGTGAGACTTTCATTCCTATTGAATTTTTGCAGACATAGCTGTGTATGACAGAGGCTATATCTAGACTGCAGGATTCTTTTGGAAGAAGCTTTTCTGGAAGAGATCTTTTAAAAAAAACTTCTTCCGAAAGAGAACGTCCACACTGCCAAAGCACATCGAAAAAATGATCTGCTTTTTCGAAAGATAGGGTCCACACTTAATGGACTCTCTCTCACATTTTAGCTGTGATTACTTACTATGGACGGAGTGGCCACCAGGGCACCTGTGCTTTTTCCTCTTCTTCCGAAAGAGCTCCCTCTTACCTGTCCATGCATGCCTTTTTCCCGAAAGAGCTCTTTCAGAAAAAGGTTTCTTCTTTGTAGAAAGAGGATTACCAATGCTGGAAAAAAACTCTCTGTTCTTTCAATTTTCTTTCAAAACAACACGATTGCGGTGTGGACATAATTGAAGTTTTTTCAGAAAAATAGCTGTTTTTCCAAAAAAACCTCTGTAGTGTAGAAATGCAAAGAAAGAAAGAGAAAGCAAGAAAGAGAGAGCCTGGGGAAAGGCTCAGCAATGTAAGATAAAGTGCATTCCTGCTGCTATTGATCACCTTGACTTGGTGTTTTAGTTCATAGTCAAAACTGATCAAGGCAATGGAGATAAAGGCAATTTGAAGCTATCTTGAGAAAACAGGCCAAACGCTGGCCCTAGGATGTTAACACCAAGAAAGCAATGGCCAGGAGTGGAAATATAAGGACAGATTTTAGATACTAAACCTGGCTCCATCTTCAGTTCCATGAAGCTGACACTATCTGAAGGTCATCTACGTGGTAGGTGTTGAGGGGCGACCTTCCCTGGGAGGCCCCTCGAGCTTATTTCCCTCTTGCGCTAGGGTCTTTAAGAGGGCCCCTCTATGGCATTGCGGCCAAAATCCCTCTATGGGCCCTTATTGTAGCAAATAAGGTCTACTCATGAGAGTCTATTCCTCTGCCCCTCTCGCTAGAGGCAATACTGCCCCAAGGCTCAAGTCAATCCATAGGCCCTTATATCAGGTTACTAAGGCCCGCAGGCCAAAGTCTATTCCCCAGACTTTTATATCATGGCTAATATGGCCTTCTGGTCAAAGTCTATTCACAGTCCCTTATATCAGGGTTAATATGGCCTGGAGGCCTAGTTCACAGGCATGTAGACCCCCCCAAGCCAGCTATGTGGGAGGCGGGAAGGAGGAGCAAGATAGGGGAACCCAGGCTCTCCCACTCCTCCGGGTCCCAGCCCAGGGCCCTGTAGGCAATGGCCAAGGCTATTGCCCCGCTCCGCTAGGAATCCTGCCACAACACGCTGGGCATTCTGGGGTAACTCCCCCAGCCTAGGCTACTTCCTACTGGGGTCTGCTGGTTGTCTCCCCTGT
The DNA here is from genome assembly GCF_049634645.1 of Pelodiscus sinensis. NCBI lineage: Eukaryota > Metazoa > Chordata > Testudines > Trionychidae > Pelodiscus > Pelodiscus sinensis. The sequence goes on from NC_134713.1 coordinate 141,488,476, forward strand.
CACCTCCCCACAATCCACCGGCCCTGCAGGTGGTACCTCCTGGCCTGACTGCCACTGGAAGCTCTGGCCACTCTTCCTCTCTGGAGGTGTCCCAGCAGCGCCTTCCCCGTCAGCGATCAGCCCCAACTGAGCTGCCCCAGGGCTTTTTATAGTCTGGTTCCACGGGTAGCATGCCCAGCAGGGCTGAGGGGGAGGGGCTCTTTCACCCAGTTGGGCAGAGCTCACTCCCTGCTCTCCAGTGTGAGATTGATATACCCCATCACAGTAGGGTTTAAAAAGTCACATGCTTTCATACAGACAGTCCCTTCATCTGCTTGTACCAGTCATGCTCTCTCCTTATTCTATACCAGCAACAGGCAACCTGGGCTAGTAAGAGGGCCTCCATCATTTCAGTGGGCCGCAAGATTGTCATAACCAAGACAGACTTCCAGGATGGGATGCTTTTGCTAATGGCACTTGTGTATCTAGAATCTGTAGCGTGTGCCAGTTGAACTATCGTAGCACTTTGATTGAATGCAGGGAGAGTACACGGCTCTCAGAGTCAATGTTGTGTGCAGTCAACATGCAATTCACTTTACGTGCATATCACTTTAGTAATACCAATAGGAAAAAACCTACGTGGAATCTGGCAACCCTGCACATGGGCAGGGATGAACAAAATGTATTGTGGACCATGATGGGCCACATGCAGCCCACAGGTTGCCCACTGTTCTCTACTAACTCCGTAGTAATTATATAATAAAGAATCCAGAGTTCCAGATACTCTGCTGATTCCTCTTATCAGTCCTCTATAAAAAGAAGGTTCTTTGGTATTTTGTTCAATAAGGCTGAATATGCATGACCAGATCTGACTCTGCTGTTATTTGTCTTTTGGGGAAGATAACTCCAGGAAGAAGAACGTGAGATGGATGGCCCAAGGTGGCAGTGGTCACTAAGATCAAGACTAGATTTAGAATCTGCATCTCATGCTGCCAAAATCTGTTAAATTCTTTTCACTGGATTTTGATACCAAATGGCAGAACATTCACAGGGTTACCTGATTTTGCAAAATTCCCACCATTTCTCTCACACACATTCAGCCTGGAAAGTAGACCTCTTTTTGCTTAGGCCCAGCCTGCAATCAAATCAATAGAAACAAGGAACACAAACCTCACAAAGCCTCAATGCTTAATGGGGTGTAGATTCACAACTGTAATGTTAGCCTTATTTTTTGTATGGGAGAGGAGGGGCATCTCATGCCCATATACCAGTGGGCTATGCAACTGTGTGTATGTGACAAAGAGAAGTGCTCTGTATGTGTGTGTGTATACACACACATATTCAGGACAGATCTTCCATCTGCAGCTGCACCACTATTGAATCCATTTCCCATTTATTATATGCTTAATAATCCCTTTGGCTGTGTCTAGACTGGCAAGTTTTTCCGCAAAATCAGCTGCTTTTGTGGAAAAACTTGCCAGCTGTCTACACTGGCCGCTTGAATTTCCACAAGAACACTGACTTCCTACTGTAAGAAATCAGTGCTTCTTGTGGAAATACTATGCTGCTCCCATTCGGGCAAAAGCTCTCTTGCACAAATCATTTGCGCAAGAGAGCCAGTGTAGACAGCACAGTACTGTGTTGCGCAAAAAAGCCCCGATGGCTAAAATGGTGATCGGGGTTTTTTTGAGCAAAAGCGCGTCTAGATTGGCACGGACGCTTTTCTGCAAAAAGTGCTTTTGCGGAAAAGCGTCCGTGCCAATCTAGACATGCTTTTCCGCAAATGCTTTTAACGGAAAACTTTTCCGTTAAAAGCATTTCCAGAAAATCATGCCAGTCTAGACGTAGCCTTTATGTTTAAAACTCTTCCCAGCTCAGGCACTTGGGGCACTGTAGAACAGCAATACAAACAATTCAAAGCACTTAGTCGTCAGAATACTGAGAGGAGGAGTTGCGGGAAGGGAACAGAGACGGGGCTTACAATGCTCACAAGCACCCTGTAAAGTATGAGCATTGACAAGAATTCTACCATTTAAGCTTTAAAATGTGAATGATGTTGGTACTGAGCGCATGCCATGCACTGGTGCCAGCTACAGCAATGACTCAGTTGCCTACCAGCAAGAGACTACAGTGAGATACCTAAAAGGTGGGCTGTGTCCCAATGCCAGTACAAGTCAAATGAAGCTTGAAGATGACAAATCTCGATGAGAGCAAGTACCTGTGCCCTTAGGGGCATTGCAATCCAGCAGCACCAGCTTATATTACAGTCAGCTTGCTACTTTGTCCCCAGCTATTGCACAGAGTGCAGAGTAAGGGAAATACGATGATCACTCTTCCAACCCGAGAGCAAGCGAGAGAGGCTACATTTTGCCCGTGCTGTGGCAGACACGGAAGCCATGCTCAGGTAATGACTGCACGTGAGGCTTTCTCAACAGGTGCATTTCTGGGTGACTGTGCAAAGTCCAGAACAGAGGAAAATTAGGATACAAGAGTGATTCACACGTGACTCTCCATGGACTTACCTGGGGAAACATTGGCTAGAGCCCAAAGCGAATGCTGGCTCAGCAGGTTGCTCATGAAGAGCTTCCTTCAGCCTCAAAGGAGCAAACTCACACCATGCTCTTTCCAAGTTGTTCGCCTTCCTCATAACTTGAAATGGAGTGCAGAGGCATAGGTAGCGTCAGCAAGAACTTCACAGGCAAACGCTTGGTGGTTTGTTGCAAGCCCAGGGTTAAAGCTACATAAAGAGAGCTACGTCAGGTGATAGCAGCTAGCTCAGAGGATGCTACTAGCTAAATAAGCCTTTTTGTTGTGTGGCAGGCAGATCACTGATAGTCACTCCTGCTGGGCTCTGTCAGCTGCTGCGCTTCCCCCCCACGGAACTGAAAAATCATGCCCCCATGCTGTTTCTTACAATCAGCTTTGAGTCCCTGACATCTATTTCAGTGGTACGCCATGACTGGAGCTTTGCTTGTATTGAATAGAATAAAACAGAATGGGACAAACGCACCCCTGGTGTAATGACACTGGTTCCTTGTAGCTAGAGTAGGACCGAGTTTGGTTAAGGGATGCGTTTGAGCATCTTAGGCAGTTAACACATGCACAGCACAATCAGACGCAAGAGCTGGACGTTGACATTTGAGGCAGCTACATTCCTAACAAGGCAGGGGACTTGGCTATATTTTTGCAGCTGCAGCCATGCAACGTTAGTGCTTTAGTGAAGAAACTACTATGGGAGAGTGTCTCCTGTCAGTGTACTTAATCGACCTTCTCAAGAGGTGATAGCTAGGTCTCCTCCAATGGGGGGTGGCCATTTTCAGCCCTGGAGCAGGCTAATGTTTGGAATACAGCAGTTGGCAAGAATGTGACTGGATCCTCCACAGTAGAAAACAGTGACAATAGCACTCTTTTTCATCAGGGGACATGTGAGAGCTGGCTCCAGGGTCCAAGAGACACCAAGCAGGTGGCCTAGACCTCTTCCTTGTGTCACTTACAGAGCTTACTGTCAATGTGTATGATATCAGTGAAGGTATCTAGATGGGTTGGAGCTTCCACATGAGGTATCTCATTCCTAATTTCTTTGTGTGGTCCCCACAAAAACTGGTAGAGCTGGATCCTTTTCTTTCATTCCAGGTCAGCAGCTAGTCACCAAAAGTAGGTGGCATAGGAGGAGGCTGGTCCCTGCCCATTCTGGAATTTGCCCAGCACCATCTCCATCAAGCAGGCATGGTGGGGATCATCAACGTGGAAGAAAATGCCTGAAGGAAGGCATCCCAATCAGATTGCTTTGGACTCACTCATTCATGCAGGGGTGAGGCCCACTTCAATAGCCAATAATGAGTTCTGGTTTTTCTTGGTCATTGAGGTAGGACCTGGACAGAGTGAAACAGCAGGCAGCAATAACCCCCTGAATTTTTGGCAGTCCCTTAAAACTTTCTAGGAGGGGGACTGAGGCTTCTCAGCCCAGGTATGCAGCTGCAGTGCATGCCCACAGGGCAGCATTCTCACCCTGCAGCCAGGGTGCCTGCTCTCACAGCATTTGGCTAGATCCAGCTTGCTGTGCCAGTTGGGCTTTCAATGTCAGATTTCCACCATGGTCATGGAGCTGGGTGGATTGCTTGCCCAGAGCTTGGTTCTCTGTTGGGATCCGTGATACCTGGGCTCAAAGCATGAGGAGCTCCTCCTGGGAGTGATACCTACTCAGGCATCTCCAGCACCCTTGGGGACATGCTGGACAGGGCTGCCCAGGGTAGGCCAGCTAGGGTGGTCCAGGCAAGCTGTGAAGATCCTGAGAAGAGCAGTCATGACCAAAGGGTCAGACCAAGGCTGACAGTGGTGGAGGATTTTGTAGTCAACTTCCAGGCCTGGGTTAGGTTGATACCAAACACTAGAATCCAACTCAAGTTTCTGGGTCCAGGCTGGGACACAAGGTCCAAATCAAAACAAGGCCAAATCCAGGAGTTCCAGAGCAGGAATGCTGGTGACAATGATGGGAAATCTGCACTGGACACTTCCTGGAATACTTGGGTCACATATTAGTGACTCTATGATGCATAGAAATCAGTGAGAGCTGAGGGTGCCCTATAGCTGGCAGGATGAGGCCCTAGGACATTCCTGAGTCAGGAATCAAAATATGATTTTAATATAGTCAAATGTCATCGTTTTTTTAAAGTAGACTCCAGTTATTAATTATGGTATTCAGAATATGCTTTAGCTTAACAAACTAGTGAGGTGATAAGATCGGCATCCCTCCCAATATGAGACAGTCAGGCTCCAGTCTGACTCACATTAGCATCAGTGTATCAGACAGGGCTACTTCCAAGAAGAGGAAAGTCACCCTTTAACGTGAAATACCTGAAAGGAGCCAAGATATAAAAGCAGATGGTACGTGAGATTAAAATGGGCCAAATAGAATAATTATCCCCAAAGAAACAATTCCATGTGTTGAGTATCCCATAAGCGCTGCCTTTTGCCCCACCCAAAGACCTCCCGTTATGTTATCTCATGCATTATTTGTGACATTGGATGTGTATCTGTGGCTCCTCTCCCTGTCACAGTCCCTGCACATCACACACTGATACTGTCCTTTACTTCTAGCTTTCATAAAGGATGACATTTTTTACATCCTCCCTCTGAGCAAGGGGGGGAGGGGAGGGAAGCAGCATCAGCTATTCCAGGATGAAAGACACAGCCCTAGCTAGTTAGCAATCCAAAGCGCTGGTGGACAGGTGATCTCTCCTGTAGATTTCTGCAGCAGAAGGAAGGGAAAGGAGCTGTGTGGCAGAGAGACACTCTGGCAGCATGTGTCACCTGGGGAGGAGATGATTAAGAGTTCCGAGGTACCTTCAAAGATCTCCAGGCCTTTTTTCATCCTTTTTAGTTCCAACTGTACTTTCTGGTATTTGAATTACAGGGCTCCTTAGGGCTTCCCCACAGGAACAAGTTGCCCAGGTTGGGAAACTGCTCTCTGCTGTGCCACAGAGCCTTAGAGCAGTCAGACAGACTGCCTGGCACAGGACAGAGACCTGAGAAGGAGAGGGCTCATCTCTGGAGGCATGTGACAAATGCGTATTATTTGGATCCCATCATCCTTCACCTCTAGACCTGATAGGTCTCACTGTGGACAAAGGTGGTGTCTGTCTTTACCACATTTTTCTTGTGGAAAAATTAGAATATTCCCAGTAAAGCACTAGAGAATATTGTGGTTCCATGGAGTTTGTGGGGGTGGAAGTGAGCAGACGCCTAGGAACAAATAGTGGAAACTCTAGTTCTTGCATTCTGTAACATTATTGGGCATCACCAGACAGCACAAATGGATTCATTGGGTAGCGAGATTCTAGCTTCTCTTTGATGACATAATTTCCCTAGGTGCAGTTGCTGCCTACAGATGATTCACAAATTAAGCAATCATTAAATAACACCTGACTAAGTTTCAATTGAATCCTTTCCATGGCAAACTTCTATGGAGTAAGATGTATCATAACTGGGAAAAGAGCACAGGATTAGTGTGGTTCTCAGTAATAGGAAACTATGCATTAATGCTAAATGGAGCACAGCATGTTTCTTTCAGAGCTTTATTCAGCCTCCACCCCTTAATCTCCATTTAGGTGCAAATGCATGAAAAAGGTGGCTGCAAATATTTTTTGAAACTGGACAACCTAAAGTCATTGCAAGTAACAGACTAAATGAAATCCTTGTGCATCAGAAAGAAACCCACACGGATACATCCACTCAATCTCTGTGAGTCTATCTGTTCTCAGAAAACAGCTGTGAGGGATGACATAACTGGGAATGAATATGCACCAAAGTGGAAGTCGGGAGCACTGCATTGCTGGATCTAGAAGATCTGGGTCAAGAAAGGCAATAGCCTTCCAGAGGACAGGGAGAAAATGAGGTATCCTAAAACCAATCCTTTAAAGTAGCATATTTTACTGACCTTCCCCAAAGCCAGTGCATAGGAGCAGTGAAATTTACTGACAGTCACTCCCATAACTAGTCCAGTAGGGCAGTGTTCGGTTGATGTGTCTCTAATTATTTTAGTGGCACAGCTCTTTGCACACAGAGAAACTCTGACCTACCAGTCAGGAAAAGACAAATTAGGTTAGATTCTAATTTCATTTGTACTAGAACAAACCTGGGGTAAGCACACAGAATACAGCTGATTTGCTGTAGGTATACAGTCGTGTAACAATTACCATAGATTAAAAGCAATTACTGCAAGTTTGTTGATGTCACAAATTGCACTAATTTCTTCTAGAAAAAAACCCTAAAGATTATTAGACTCTGGATTATTCCTCTCCTCCCCAGACATGCAGAAAAGCTACACAGCAAGTACAAGTTTAACAGTGAAAGTTACATAAATGAAAATGCTGTCTTCATTATCATTCTAAATGAAACATAACCTCTTTCCCCTCACTGGACTGACCCATATTGAGCTAGCCAATTAGAACTTACATTTCCATACCATCTTTCATTCCGAAGGAGTCGAGGGCGGGGGAACTCTAATCCAGAACTGTAGGTGGAGCACTGTACCTCACCTTTGCTGCACATGTGTTCATTAATTAAGGGCACTTTTGGTTTTGAAAGCAGCCCTGAGTGCTCTCTGTAGCTGCTGCTGCTGCTTTGGAGCCCTCTACTGGAATATATGCATGTGCACAACTCAACCAGGGGCACAGGAACAGCTGCTGAAGCAAAGATCCTTCTGCAATCAAGTGAAAAAGGCATCTTAATCTCAGTGAGAGATGCCCAACAGTGCAATAGAGGTCCGTTCATTTCATTCTGATACCGTTTCCCCTAGTTTCTGAGTTGGGCAGCGCTCCAACTCTCTGAGCAGCAGAAATGCCACTGGAAGGATCACAAAAATTTTTCCAAATAGCAGCCCATCCCCAAAAATCATTTCACCGCCTTCCTTTGTGGTGCAACACGGCAGCTCTCTACCAGGGCACAGCACTACTACCCAGCAAGTTAGGAGAGGAATGGGAGGATGCCCACTGCAGTTGAAATGATGACCGAATTGTAAACAAATACGATTTTGCAAAGTGAAATTTATCCAGGCCAATATTGTTATTTTGGGGTGACCACATATCCATTGTTGGGGCCAAGCAGTGGCTAAAAAGCAAATGCAGGAAAATGGAATCAGAAATACTGTACTCAAAATATGGCTCTAAGTTACATCTTTTCATCCTTCCTACTTGACACTGTATCAGTGTTCCCTTTATGGCAGGTGACTGTCTTCTGTCCCCATTTGAGCCAATAGCTGTGGTCATAGCAATGTGTCACAGCAATAAGAATACCAGCCAATGTAGTTAAGTATGAAACTCCTACTAAGAGCAATGGAATTGGAGTTACTTGTAAATTTCTGCAACTCAGTGGGAGAGAAAATACACACCCCATCACAGGTCCTTGAGGGTCTAAACCCCACATTAGCCTCTTGGCACCCAAAGGACAATCTAGGGCCCAGGCAGACCTGTGCCTCCAGGCCTGCAGAACATGAGCCAGCGAGGGGCCCTTAAGGAAGGCAGGCAGGGGAGGGAGAGAGGAAGGCACACCTATCCGGAGGGCACCTGAACATTGCTGCTCTGGGGTGACCATATCACTCAAGACTGCAAAGAAGCCTCACTGTGAGGAAGAAAACTCCCTGCTGAACACAGCTGGGGCTGAAGACTGAGCTGGCTTTTCTTTCGCTCCCTTCTATTGGACTTAGAAACTTTGGGGGAAATGGCTGGTGGGCTCTGGGGCACTCCATAGCTCCTCACATTGTGGTCTGTCATAGAACCTTGGGCCTGAGGTCAGCAGGCCTGGGCTCCCCTACCAACTGCCCTTCTTGCAGGAGGCCCATATGCCTCATTTCCCCCCCCCCCCCCAACTTGCTCTCTGGTAAGGAGAGGGTAAGGATGGCAAAAACTCTGCGGTAACAACAGCCACTTACAAGGGCTAGGAACTGGGCTTCAGGCCCTTCCTGCTGAGAGACAAGGGACTAAAAATGGGCGTGCTAACCACTAGGCAACCTGGTGCTCTGAGGACTTTGCTACAGGGCCAGATTCATATCCGGTGTAATCTAACTTGAGGGGATTTAGAAGCAGCCAGCCAGTAATATGAACCTACAATTCTGATACTTTTGCTGACAAACTTCCTAGGATCACACATTGTGGGAAGATTTTCTGAACACCAGAGGTGATACATGGGAGAAAGGGGGGTCACATGCCCCCTTCCCTAGATTTCTGCCTTCCATTTCCAACCAGGCATCCCCCAGCACTGGGGCGGGGGAGCTTGCAAGATGAAGTCACTGCAGCCCAGGGAGCTTAGCAGGAGCAGCTGAGTCCCGGGTCTTTCTATGGAGAGATCATCCATCTATGCAGCACACCAGGGCCAGGCAGGGCCAATGGGGCAGGGCTGTTGCTAGCGCCTAGTAGCAGGGAGCTGGGAACCAACAAATCTAATCCCCTCCTGCCCTGAACCAGCAGCACCTGCTGAGCAATGCAGAGGTTTCCACGCCCATGGAGCTCCGGTGGCTCATCAGGGGAGGACACACTCAGCAGGAGGAGCAGCCCGGCAAATGGCTGCTGCCTTGGGTACAACTCTTGAGGGCTGGAGAAGTCCTGGGTTCCCTGGAGCCAGGGCCAGAGCAAGCAGGAAGGGAGCAAAGAGAGCTCTAACCCCTGCCTGGGGGAGCTGCTGGTTGGAGCCTCCCCCTGCCCAACTCCAGTGTTTATCTGAGGGGTGGAGGGGCTCCCCGGTGTCAGTGCTGTGTGTGGCTCTTGGAGGCTTCAGCACACATGGGACTTGGCTCCTCCTGGGTAGCCCGCCATGCTGGAGGGCCTTGGGCTTTCCCAGGGTACCAGCCTAGGCTGAGGCAGTGGTGGAGGAAGGAGCTTGCCAGCAGATGTCCTGAGTAGCCCCTTCAGGCTGAGGCTGATACCCTGGCACAACACTGGAGGCAGGATGCACCCTGCCCGGGGTTAGTGGAAGTGCAGTGGGACTGGGGTGGGGCAAAGCAGAAAGGGAACAGTCCATTCAAATGGACTGATGTGGGGGTAGTAAAGGTGACTCTATGGCAGTAGCTCTCAAAGTGTGGTCTCCAGACCACTAGTGGTCCATGGCCACCTCCCAGGTGGTCCACGGTTCAAGCTCAGCCCCTGACCCAAAAAAGGTTCCCCACCCCAGCATAAATAAAGAAAACATAGAACCCTTTTGTGTTGGACATAAATTAATATTTTACTTTATTTAAAATGAAGTTTGATAAACTAACATGGGAAAGTTAAAATGCTTAATCTGTTTAATCATTTAAATTAAACCATTCTCCCTAGCTGCAGCCCTAGCAAAATGGCTCAGACCTAATTATGTAATTAACGGTCACTTTCCATTAGCAACTGGTAGTCCTCGGAAAGATTTGCATTGAGCCAGGTGGTCCACCAGCCAAAAAGTTGGAGAACCACTGTAGCAGGGACAGTCAGGCGCTCCCTCCCACTGTCAACAGTTTTCCCTGATTGAAGTTGCATGTGATTTGGATAAGTTGCATGGAACTGCAGAGAGCAAGAGAGAATGCTGGAGTGTGTCCCTTCATTCTTGGGGCAGAAATGAAGTGTTCATTTTCTTTTTGCATGCCTGAGCTCTCATTTCATTTCAGTTCTCGGCTGCCACCAGAGCTCAGTGGAAGATGTAGATCATTTTAGGAGGATCCCGGTAGATGCCCCCAGCAGAGAGCCATTTCACACACAGCGGTTTCACATTTCAGAGCAGCAAATAACTTTAAATTATGTCCATAGCAATTCTGGTTGAATCAAAAGGAAATAGGTTAACAACTGCAAAGGTGAGCTAGTTGGCCTCAGTGGGAGGGAGTGTTGTTTAGTGGGTAGAGCACAAGTGTGACACCAGTCCTTCCATTAACTTGCTGTATGACCTTCAAATCAATGGGAAACTAACATGGGGATAATGATACCTCCCTCTGATGGGTGATCTAGACTCTTAAAGGCCCTCATTATTGTGATTCTCCACTGTCACAGTTTCCTTCATAAAGGGAGGTGGCACTGGCTAAACTTGGATAGAGTCATGCCAGGAGAAACTAGACCAGAGGTGGGCAATAATTTTTCACTGGGGGCCACTTCAGAAATTTTTGAAATAGCTGCTGACCTCCCCGGACACTTCCATGCTTCCTTGCCCACAGACCCTGATTGGTCTCGGGGTGGAGGAGTGTGCAAAGTCTTCCCCCCACACACTGGCTACGTCTACACGCCTACACTTCAAAGTAGGAATAAGACCCTCCGGAAAAGGGCACTTTTTCCGGAGGATCGGGGCTAGTGTAGACGCTCTTTTCCGGCTTTTTTAAAAGCCGGAAAAAAGCGGCGGACATTTTTATTTAAATGCCGCGGGGGATATTTAAATCCCCCGCGGATTTCCCTACGACGACTGGTGAAATTTACATGCCCCTTCTGGAAAAGGGGCCAGTGTAGACGAGCCCCCTGAGAACCACCAGCTATTCTGAACAGCTGGCAGTTCCCTCTAGGTACCTGTGCCCCTGGTGGTGGTGGGGAGACTTAGTGTGCTCCCCCTGCTGCCCCCAGGTCAAGCAGGGCCTGGGGAGAGGGAGCACATGAAGTCTCTCACTCTTTGCCCCCGCTTGGCACGGGAGCGCTGCACTTAGAGTCAGCTGCCAGCTGACTCTAATCCCCCCACCCGATTGGCCTGGGGGTGGGGGGAGTGGAAGGGCCTCTGCGGGCCAGATCAACTCACTTGGCGGGCCGGATCCAGCCCATGGAGCCTCTTTTGCCCACTCCTGAGCCAGACCCACTGAGATCCTTGCATAGATCAGGGGAGTTGAGGGAGAATACTTGAATCTCTGTGGGTGTCTGACTCATGACAATAAAGGCAGATGGCCTGCATTAGTGACAGGTGGGCTTACAGGAAGGGAGGCTGTCTCCACGGAAAGAAATCTGTCAAGTGCAAGAACCTCTCTGAACATTTAGGAAGCTCTGGGAATGTACAGGGGCGGGTCAGCCTGGGAAATCAGGCTCCACCCCGTAGCAGGATGCAAATTGGAGGAGGGAGAAAGCAATGGGATGTACACCCGCAGTGCCTGCCATCTTGCACATCTCACTCCCTGCTTTCCATCTCAGTTCCCTTGCTTCTGGGTTTAAAGAGAGAGAAAGATGGGGGAGACCCTGAGAGTCAAAACTTTCCCCACTGTGCAGTGGTGGTGGTACGTGCTCTAGCTCCTACTGCTAGTCACAATGGAGGTTGATGCCACTGGCTATGGATAGACAGTGGCACTGATGGGCAGGGAGATGGGGCAATACGGCAGTCAGCTCCAGAGAGACTGGCATGCACAGTCCCACTTCCAGACCTGCTCTGAAAGTTGTTTTATTTGTTGCACAGATCTGGCTTTGTTTGGACCAGCAACCCTGAGAGATGGAGATGGGTGTTGGAATCACAGTGCAGGTGCTTTGTTTTGATGTTATCTAAAGCTAGTGAGTCCTCTGGGAAAAGGAGGTGTTCTCCTCTCGTTTGATCTACCTCTCACTAATCTGGTGGAAGGTGAACCAGAGACCCTGCAAAGCCTAACAATTCACTGTACTGGTAGACTGAAACTGACTAACACGTGCTAGAATAGATGGCTGCATTCAAAATACCTGGACTCCTTGCAGTCACAAGTTTAAACCCAGCAGGGCCACCTCAGACCATTATTTTCAGGTAGCTAAATTGAGTCATTTAAATGTCTGTGAGCCTCTTTGGGACAGACTTTAAAAATGTGTGGATTGCCTGGATAGGATAGATCCAGTAGCCCTTCTTATATAAAATCTGGGGTTTCCCTAGTGTTCTTAAAGATGTTTTCTCTAGGTAGGCCCCAGATATTTAATTGGTAGCTATCTTGGCTAGAGTTGAGGATCAGGAGTAAATGGAAAAAATACAATGCATAAGATACAATGACCCCTTTCTATGTGTACTCTAGAAGATTTACCCAGCATGGCTCAGTCCTTAACTCAAGTAAGTTTGGTCTCTCTTCATTTAAAATCATGATTCTGGGGTGGGGCTGAGGATGAGGGGTTCAGTATTCATGCTGCCTGGGGAGAGAGAACAATCCCAGCCCTCTCTCACCACAGTAGCTTAGGGCCATGTGAGAAATGCCTGTCCATGGCCACTGCAATGGACACAGCTAGTGGGGAAAGGTGCAGGTCCCCCAGCTTGGGGACAGATAAACAGATAAACTCTCTGAAATATATAGTAGACAGCTGTCCCTTTCTCCACCCCTGCTGGCCCAATGGAATTATAACTGTCCTGGTCCACAGCTCTGGCCCCTTACTGCCCCCCTGTGGTCATTCTGCAGTATAACTCCCTCCTGCCACACCCCTCCCTTTCCGTGTAATGAGAAAGGATCACAATCCATGCACATCCTACTAGTCTGGCACAACCAAGCCCCAATCTTGCTTTAAGTTCTGATAAGAGGAAGCTGAATATCAAATTTGGTGGTCCTAGCTCTTACTGTTTAGGAGGAGATCTTGAACAAACAGACTCATGAACAGAGGCACATTTCTAAATTATATAATAAGACTATAGGACAAAATCCAGAGTTTCATGCTAAATAAGCTTGTGCTGCTACCTATCTGGGCTGACTTCAGCTAGCCACTGTTTCATTTCCCCCTCACGTAGGTTATCTCTCATGACCTTCCCAAGAAAGAGTCATTGCTATGGCCAAGTCTTCAAATGTAAACCAAAAACAAGAGCAGTTCCTCTGCCTACTCTGGGCTAGAATTGCCAGAGACTTTCCTACTTGCCTCCCCATGCTGAAAGGACAGCATGACACCCTCCCATCCTCTGATTCAGGTCCTACTGCAGGAGCCTAGTAGCTTAAATCAATGTACTTACCATGGCATCGTGTGTGCAGTAAAGTCAGTGGGGGCTGTTCTCCCATCCACACCAGCTACTCTTCTTGTCCTGGTGGAGTACAGGCATTGATGGGAGAGTGCTCGGAGATACATTTATCATGTCTAAACAGACATGATAAATCAATGGCTAAGGGAGGATCAATTGCTGCTGCATCAATTCCTGGTGAAATGGAGACGAGCTCTATGTCACTCCAGCAGCTTCTCTCCCTTGAGCTCTCTCAGCCCTTCACAGAAAATGTTTGCCCCCTTTCCAGCTGGGCCTGATAAAAGGACTAAGGCTGACCCCAGGCCTCCTAATTGTGAAAGGGGCTGGCCACCGTATAACACTCCCATTCACTGCGATAGGAGTTTCCTTTAATTGGGACCTCAGGATTTGGCCCTATTTTATGAAGTGTTTTGGGATGAAAGATGTCAAAAAGAAAAGTACTGTTTAATAATTTGGTGCATGTTCCAGAACAGTACATTAGTGAAGAGTAAACTCACCCTGAAGCTTCAGCACAGCTTGCATGCTTGTGAAGAGACTTGCACTGAGTAATACTGGACTAGTTATTTTCTGAAGAGAACAAAAACAGACAAGCCCTAGAAGCATATTTTAAAAGAAAATATGGATTAAATGTGGCCATTAGGGCCCTTTCAGGAAAGATACTAGACACTGCAGTTTCCTGGAGGCTGATTTCTATGGTGTAGTCCTTCTCTGATTGTACATTCAATAATACTTCAAGCCTATGCCATTTGTAACAGGAGACACAGTACCATTAATTTAATTTTATTTACATTTCTAAGTCAGTTAGGTGGAATAAATTTAACAAAAGTTGATTGAAACTGTCCTGCAGGACTGACTTGAAGCACATTCAAATACAGAGTCCTTTATAAATAATGACAGCATTTAGTACACAAAAGACACCCACTTGGACTGAAGGATTTGCAGGAGTTATTAGCAGAAGAGGGAAAATACGCATTGCCAAGAATAGAGCAATGCTGAATTCTTCTGCTATGGAAACCAATTTTAGCAGCAGGCTTCTTTAGCAGACACCCTGCTGCAGAATGCATTGACACTCTATATACTCCTCTGTATAGTTTTGCCTGCTGACTATATATGGCAGGTGTATGAAGCAATAAAATACAGACTGCTGTGCCCTACACTTGAAATGCAGATGCTACTACGCCAACAGGGGGGGTTCTCCCATGGTTAATCCACCTTTCTGAAAGGAGATAGCACTAGGTGGATAGATTTCTTCTGTCTGCACTGGCAGATAGGTCCGTTTAACCACACCACTCCAAGGTGTGGACTTTCAACCCCTCTAAATATATATACACACACACACACACACACCATCTCATAGAACTGGAAGGGATGTTAAAAGTCCAGTCCCCCTGCCCTCACAGCAGGACCAAGTACCATCCCTGACAGATTTGCCCCAGATCCCTAAATGGCCCCCTCAAGGATTGAATTCCACAACCCTAGGTTTAGTAGGCAATGCTCAAATCACTGAGCAATCCCTCCCCCTCAAGAGACATAGTTAAGTTGACTTAACATAGGAATAGGAGTAACAGAATGACATCAACACTCTCGTAAGCTATTTGAGAAACCCCACTGTAAGGAGAAGGGGGCAAGGGAACTGTCCCAAATCTGTGAGTTATAAAGCACACATCGTTTAGGCTTCATGGGAATCCCACGTGTACACTCCCTGTGACCTTAGCAAGCACTGTGGAGCATCTATCCAGCAGGCTGGTGCTCAGCCCTCCCTCTCGACTATCTCATTGCCACTCAGGGTCCAAGGTGGAGCCACGGAAACAGCCCACACTCAGCAAACTGGGCAATAACGACCAAAAGGGAAAGAAAAACCTGTGAGCAGCAGCTCTCCCCACAAGAGGGGCCTTGAGGTACGAGTGCCCCCCTTCAGTGTCCAGTGCACATCTGGGTCCTTTCCTTCCCCCCAACTTCAATTCAGGGTTCTGCAGAGAGGGGAAAGTAAAGATGTGTGCCCTGGTGCACCATTTCAGTAAGAGCTGCGGCAAAAGCCAGCAGGGAGCTATTGAAAGAGCTGGCAGTGCCTGTAAGACATTGTAAGTTGCTTTCACCAATGGTTCTTCACCCTTCCTCTGTGAGGACAGGCCCTCAGTCCCTTCTTCACAGCTGGGGAGTTCAACAGTCTTTCCCCTTCCCAGGTTTGTCCTAAAAGGAGGCAACTGCACTTAACATCTCCTCCAGACCCAACATGATTGGTTGGACTGGGCTACTACAGCTCAAAGCAATTCCTTAACCCCTTCCATGTGAGTGCAGTTTATGTACCCTGACACAGGGACATTATTCATACTACCATAGCACCTAGGAGCTCTAACTAGAGCCAGGGCCTCACTGGGCTAGGCACTGTACAGGCACAGAACAAAAAGATGATTTCTACCCCCAAGGCACTTACAGCCTAAGGCTGTGTTCAGACTCAGGGTTTTTTTTCGAAAAAAGTAGCCTTTTTTCAAAAAAACATCACCTGCATCTAGACTGCAGCCGCGTTCTTTCGAAATTAAATCGAAAGAACGCGGCTTTTCTTTCGATGGCAGTAAACCTCATTTCACGAGGAAGAACGCCTTTTTTCGAAAGTGCTCTTTCGAAAAAAGGCGTTCTTGAATGCCAACAGGGCTTCTTCGAAAGAGAGCATCCAGACTCACTCGCTGCTTTCTTTCGAAAAAGCGGCTTGTTTTTTTGAAAGTACTGCTTGCAGTCTGGATGCTCTTTTTCGAAAGAGGCTTTTCGAAAGATACTTTCGAAAAAGCCTCTTTCGAAAGAGGCTTGCAGTCTAGACATAGCCTAAGAGACACTGGATAAACTGGCAGGGAAATACAGGGAAAAAACTCTGGTCAGCATGACAGGCAGTGGTTGTATCTCACTATCAGTCTAGCCCTTGTCAAAAGTTTTTTGTAGGCATCACGAGAGCTCTGAGGAGAGTTTGGAAGGCTTTTCCCCAGTGTGCTGGGCAGTGAAGGAGAAAACACAAAGGCACTTGATGGAGGCTGGCAGCATGGGTCAGATTTCTAACACTCCAGTCATCTGAAGAAGTGGGCTGTGCCCACGAAAGCTCATAATATCATCTACAGGTTTTATTAGTCTTTAAGGTTCCATTAGACTATTTGGGTTTTTTTTTTTTAAGTTTTTCCTGTTACAGACTAACTCAGTTACCCCTCTGAAGCTTTTGAGCATGGGTCAGAGACAGGAGTTGACACCTCATTAATGAAAGAGAAATAATAAGCTGGTGTGCTGTGATGGGCTCTACAAACAGGTTACTGAACACCATGCGTTAATGGGCCAATGTGGGCTGAGATGGCTGTGCCCCATCACACCTGTCAGGTCTGAGGGAGGAGTTGAAGAGGGAGAAGCCTACTCAGTTGACAGTAGTAGAATATAAGTTGTGTCTTTATGGAGAGCAGGTACATGTAATTAACAACTTTAAGTTGTTGGGTTTAGTGTTTGATCATTAACTTGGAAAAGCCATATAGAAAGGATGTGGATTAATTGGAGAGGGTCCAGCAGAGGGCAACCAAAATGATTAGGGGGCTGGAGCACATGACCTATGAGGAAAGGCTGAGGGATTTGGGCTTATTTAGTCTGCAGAAGGGAAGAGTGAGGGGGGATTTGATAGCAGCCTTCAACTTCCTGAAGGGAGGTTCTAAAAAGGATGGAGAGAGGTGGTTCTCAGTAGTGACGGATGGCAGAACAAGGAGCAGTGGTCTCAAGTTACAGTGGGAGAAGTCTAGGTTGGATATTAGGAAAAATTATTTCTTTAGGAAGGTGGAGAAGCACCAAAATGGGTTATCTAGGGAGGTGGTGGAATCTCCATCCCTAGAGGTTTTATAAGTCTCAGCTTGACAACGCTCTGGCTGGTATGGTTTATTTGGGGTTGGTCCTGATTTGGGCAGGAGGCTGGACTTAATGACCTCCTGAGGTCTCTTCCGGCTCTATGATTCTATGATTCTAGGAGAGTACTGGACAAAAATAAGGATACACCTTTAGGACCCAGGGGATGCCGGATTATCAGATATGCCAGACTACTGGAAGGGGGGCTATGAGGGGTCTGGGGTGGGGAGGGAATTGCCACCCCAGACCCCTCATAGTTCCCCCTTCCGATAGTCTGGCTCTGCCCCAGGCGTCCCCGATTCAGCTGCTGCTGGTCAGTTTCAGCAGCAGCTGAATCGGAGACACCTGGGGCAGAGCAGCTGGGGTGCTGCTGGGTTGGTCCGGAAGTGCTGCCCTTCGGCACTGTGAGACCAACCTGGCAGCACCCCAACTGCTCTTGGGGATGCCTGGGACAGAGCAGCTGGGGTGCTCTGCCCCAGGCGTCACCAAGTCAGCCGCTGCTGAAACTGACCTGCGGCTGACTCCATTTTCTTAAGAAGATAGAGCAAGGTAAGAAAGTGTAGTGGCTTGAAGGAAAGAATCCAGTATGTGGCAGATACAGACTCAGTAGGTGAGTCTGTTTCACCATAAATCAGAAGTAGTTGTGGATGGCAGATGAGGGAGAAAGAAGACATTCAACTCTCAGGCTATGTCTAGACTACAATGATCTATCAGAAAAAGTACCCATATACATTGAGCCAAATTTCGGGAAATCCTCTTTCAGAAGAGCCCTTCTTCCTAGTGGAAGGAGGAAGATAGAGCTTCCGAAAGAGCGCGTTTGCTCTTCCGCAAAAAAAAGCGGAAGAGCATACGCATTCCCTGGAAACCCCGTAGTCTAGACGTAGCCTCAGCTCCTGGAGAAACTGCTGAATGAAGACAGGAGCTCCCCAGATGACTGCTAGCTGACAGACCTGCCCTAAGGGTGCATCTACACTGCACCGCAGATCGAAATAAGATACACAATTTGAGCTACGCAAATTGCGTATATTATTTTGGTGTTATTTCTTAATAGCTTATTTCAAAATTTGGCACTGACTACACAGCACTTGTTTTGAAATAAAGTGCTCTTCTGAAACATCTCTTATTTCTCATGGAATGAGGTTTACAGGGACGTTGGAATAGCGAGCCCGTTATATTTCAAAATAATGGATTTAGTCAAAAGACTCAGAATAGCTATTTTGGGAGATGTAGCTTGAGTGAAGGGAAGTGGAAGATGCTAACTCACCTTGAAAGGGACCATTCTCTTACCTGTGAGCTCAGGTTAGGGCCAGAGCCTGAGTGCTGTCTGAAGGAAGAGAGCCTTACTCCAACTTTGAGATGAAGTGGGATTTTTTTATTATTTTTTTTATTTTTTACTATTAAGGTTGCCAGCTCTCTCAGACTGGACATCATCATCATAAATGGCAGCCCATCAAGGGAGTTGGCAATCACACTGACTGTTCTAGGAGAGAGACTTTAAAGCAGGGGTGGGGAACCTCAGGTCCTAGGGCCAGATGCAACCCCTGGCTTGCCTGGATCCGGCCCCTGAGGATCAGGGACCCACACTGGTGCTTCATCCCCTCTGCAGCCCCCCCCAAATTCATCAAGTAGTTGAATCAAGTACTTGACTATTTGCTTCCCCCCTCCTTTGCTGCCTCTGTATCAGAGGCAGCAAGTGTGGGGGGAAGAATAGGAGCCAGTGCTGGGGGATCCTGCTTAAAAGCCGGTTCCTCCCAGCACCATTTCTGTGGTGCCACCTGCCCCGCCTCCCAGGGGGAGGTAGGGGAAGCTGCCACAAAGCAGTCTCTTCCCATGGTGGGCTGAGGCTGGCTGCAGGCAGAGGCTGCTTCGGTTACAGCCCCTGCCCATGGCATCCCAGGCTGGCCACAGGCAGAGGTTGCTCCAGCAGCAGCCCCTGTCTGCAGCTAGCCTTGGCCTCTGAACAGAGGTTGCTGGATCTGGATCTGGGTGGCCTCTGTGAACAGAGGTTGCTGGATCTGGGTGGCTGTTACTACATTTGCAATGCAGAGCCACAGCAGTCCCAGTTCTACCCTGACTCACACTGGTCCAGAATGTACTCCCCCTGCGGCTTTGCAATTTAAATGTAGTAGGAGCCAGACTGCCTGCACGCCCGGCTCTTACTAAGTTTAAACTGCAGAGTCACAGCGGGAATAGCTCCTGGACCAGCATGAGCTGGGACTGAGCACCTTCCCTTATCAACTAATTATATAGCTGATACAAATTGCATCATCTACACAATTAGATCCCTAATCCTTAACATCCCTAATTCAGGGGCCACATCAGTGAGAGGTTTTTTGTGTTGGGAGCAGGGGTTTGCTTGTCATTTGCGTTCAGCCCCTGATTGATTTTTCAGTGGCTCAGTGGCCCCCAACCCAAAAACAGATTCCCTGCTTCTGCTGGAGAGCCATGTCATAGACAACCACAGTGCTGGGGCAACTCTTGGCAGGGTGCACATGAGACGAGAACTACTGTGCAGACCCTGGCCACAAGGAGGTGCTTACGATGAGTTAGCTCCTTCATGTGGGGTGAGGCCCTGAGTAATGGAAAAAGTCAGCCTGGTCATAGGACTTCTGCCAGAGATGCTCTGCAGCATGAGTGCAGGAAGCAGATGGTGAGGTAAACCAGTGCTGGAAGTTGACAGTCATTGTAACTGGTGGGGGAGGGAGAGAGAAGAAAAGGAGTAAAAAATGGAGAATGACATGGAGAAAAACAATGGAAGAAGCAGGGTTGGAAAGAGAAAGGAAATAGGATGGATCACTGTGGGACACACTAGATAGGACCTTGGGGCATGGGAGTTAGTATTTACTACTCTGTGGGTCCTATTAAGTGGAGCAGTAAGAATAGAAAAAGTGTGGCTGTGGTTTTGTGCGATATCTGGAGGAACAAGTGACTTTCATGCTAGTAAGCTGGTCTGTGCTCTATTCCAGTGTAAAGCCTGGTTGTGAAGCCTTGTAATTGCCCCAGAAAATCAGAATGCTGGTCCATCTAGACTAGCAAGCTCTGTGACAGTGACCAGCAAAATACAAGAAACTCAGCAGTAGACATTTATGGAATAACAGGGTTTAGAAAGAAAGAAAGAAAGCTCTTAGGCCCTGAAGCATGAAGGTTTATATCCCTTTATGACAAAAGAAATAAAAAAGTTATTCTGTTTACTAAGAACATCCCCAATTACATTACTCATATAAATGTCTAATCCTCTTTTGAATCCTGCTAATCTCTTTAAGCTTCATGCTATTTTATGAAAATGAGTTAATTATGCACTGCATAAAAATGTGTTTCCTTTCAACAGTTTTAAATGTTATGGCCTTTCAATTTCATTGACTGTCCCCTGGTCTTTTTAGTATGGGAGGGTAAATAAGAGTTTCAAATTTATTTTCTCAGTCACTCATTTGGTGCACATCTATCATGTCTCCTCTTTTTAATACCTTCTCTAAAATAAACAGTTCAGGCTTTTTGGCCTTTCTTCACACAGATGCCTTTCAAACCTCTAGTAAGGTCCACCACCTGTATCTGAGAACCCTGTTTGGGATACACCCTTTTGAAAATATCATGGCCAGAAGTGAGCACCCCATTCCAGATGATTCTGTGCCAATTTTAATAATAATAACAACATTACAATAGTTTCAGTATTTTCTAACTGAATTCTTTATTTATACTAACATTATTTGGTTTTGGGTCACTGCATAGTGAGAAAAAAACACCCAGGTTTCCTCCTTTGGTGGCTACAGTTAATTTAGAACCCATTCAGATGACTGAGTAGTTACAATTTATTCCTTCCACAATGCATTGCCTGTTTGTCAATAATGGATTGTGTTTGCCATTGCGCGATCCATTCACTGCCCCTCTACAGTTCCTCACAGTCTTCCGTAGATTTGATTGATTTCAACAGCTGTGTCAGATACAGATGTTGCCACCTCACTGTTAATTCTCTTTTTCCAACCATTAATAAATGCATTTAATACTGGTCTATGTATGGAACAATGAGACACCTCCTTGCAGAAAACTAGTCACTTATTCTCATTCTGTTTCCTAGGTCTTAGTTTCTGAGCTATGACCAGACTTCGCCTCGCACCTCATAGCTACTTAGTTTCTTTAATAGCCTTTTGTCAGGGAATTTGTCAAAGGCTTTCTAGAATTCCAAATAAATTTCTCACCTCACCAACTCTGAGTTGTCTACAATGCTAGTTCTGCTAAAGGCTAGTTTTTACCTGAAGTTAGAGAATTGGTATGGGGCAGAATATAGAAAACACAAAGGTCTGGATTCAACACAAGCCTGGCTTCCACATAAGCTTGATTACATTTGGGGGGGGGGGGCCAGGGCTCATGCAGAAAACCAAATATCCTTTACAGTGAGCCTAGCTGTAAAGCTGATCGCAAGCCAAAGATGAATCCCCTCTCTGCTGCTATCTGGACCATTAGATAGGCATGTATTGTGCATGCCTTTATTTTTCTGGTTTTAATCTGCAGTGTACTGACAGCTTTAGAAAGATCCCTCTTAATGGACTTTAATAGCAATGCAGCACTAAACGTATATAGCACCTGCCATGCCAAGGCATCCCAGCAGACTTTCCAAGTAATAGAGTTTAAAGCTTCTGCTTTCACGTGCCAAAGGCAAAGCTCAAGAGGACAAAATTAAGTTTGGATTTTAAAACACTGGCAGGCTTGGCATTATTAATTTCAAGAGGGAAATTCATCACTGCTAGAGAGGATTGTGAGGGAGAAGCCAGGAGGAGGATTAGCAGAAAAAGCTCTGAATCAACTTGTAACTATATCCACTGATTGGAATCATTCACATCCCAGTGACAAACTCTCCACATTCAGTTATTGCTTGTTTACAAACCATTTAGCCTGACATAGTTAAAACAAATCACCCACAAAGGGGGGCAGTAAGTAGGGCTTTGGAGGCATCCAGGCACCACTTCAAGTTTTCACCGAAAGGATCTCCAAGCACTTCTTAAGTTAGCCTCTCTGTCCTCTCACCCTGGAAGGAAAGTATTACAGTATTATACTCATTCCATAAATGGCAAAAGTGAGGCACTGAGCAGCCAAGAGACTTGTACAAACAAATCAGTGGTAGTACTAGCAGAACCCTAGGGTTACGTCTAGACTGGCATGATTTTCCGCAAATGCTTTTAATGGAAAAGTTTTCCGTTAAAAGCATTTGCGGAAAAGAGCGTCTAGATTGGCACGGACGCTTTTCTGCAAAAGCACTTTTTGCGGAAAAGCGTCCGTGCCACGCGCTTTTGTGCAAAAAAGCCCCAATCGCCATTTTCGCGATCGGGGCTTTTTTGTGCGAAACAAATCTGAGCTGTCTACACTGGCCCTTTTGCTCAAAAGCTTTGCGCAAAAGGACTTTTGCCCGAATGGGAGTAGCATAGTATTTCCGCAAGAAGCACTGATTTCTTACATGAGATTGTAAATGTTCTTGCGGAAATTCAAGCAGCCAGTGTAGACAGCTGGCAAGTTTTTCCGCAAAAGCACTTCTGTTTCTGACTGTTCACTTCTAATCATTAGACAACGAAGCCTTCCTAAAAGCCAACACACAATGAGCCCGATTTTAATATTTAGATAGGCCCCAGTCCTGCACACACTACAGAGCTACTTAATGAGTGTTCACTGTAATAAAAGTATGCACATGTTTTTATGTTTGGCTATAAGAAGTATAAATCAAAAATAATTCCAAGGCATTTGAGCTACATAATTTAAAACCACTGTAAGTAGAAGGGGGAAAAAATCAAACTTTTCAAGCTAGCTGATCTTTCAGCTATAGATCAAGTTTGGAAGACAATGCACAGCACATCTGAAAGGAGAATGTCAGAGCCTGCTGACATTTCAGGAATCTTTATAAAGGCAGTTCCAAGTAATTTGATAATGACAAGGGAATGTACTCACCTACATAGAAGCTGATGAAAATTATTTCTGGGAGATTCTGGACCATTCAAGACAGTCCCCATCCTTTGCATACAGCTGTTAGAAATATAGCAAGCAATTCCTGAACACAGGAACTTTTATACACCTTAATCTTCAATAACTAGGAAGGTGAAATGATTCTCCATTTGGCCACAGGTATCATTTCCTATCCAACATTATTTACAGATCTAGTCAGTCAGTAATCAGCCATTAGTGCTTGAGGCTGCAAGTTCCCAATTGTAACCAGTAAGACTTACGAAGTCTTTTCCAGGTGGGACATCATTTGGAGCAGCTGGAAGTTCCAGAAAATATGAAGAATCTTTATCTTGGAATTAAGGCAGTTTTCCCTTCTCCATTTCAACATTCTCCTCCTTGATTTTAAAACCCAGCCATATTCCATTCTGTCTCACAGCTCTTGTTTCTTTCTATTGTCTCACTACTCATAGACCACCCCAACCTTTTCTGCATCCCACTACACAAGCTCTCCTGGAGATCTTGCCATTAAATACAGGAATATTTCTACACCTCTTTGATTTTCCATCTAGTTTGAAATCTAATCAGAAGATAACTCTTTTCTTCCCATGTTCATACCTCCTTCTACATCCCACTCTTCAATTTTGGGGGATTGCATTATTTCATTCTCCTTGGAGCATTCTGGAGCAGCTTATATGAAAGACAATGCAGTTGCTGGAAGTCAGTGGTGTGACTGAGCAGAAACTTTATCCTCACACACAACCATTTCAGATATGGTGACAATATATACTTCCAAACCAGTGGCACCCCTATAGGCACCCGCATGGCCCCACAATATGCCAACATTTTTTTGGCTGACCTGGTAAAACATTTCCTCAGCTCTCGTCCACTAGCACCCCTTCTCTACTAACGCTACATTAATGACATCTTCATGATCTGGACCCATGTGAAGGAGGCTCTGGAAGAATTCCACCGCGATTTCAACAATTTCCACCCCACCATCAACCTCAGCCTGGACCAGTCTACACAAAAAATCCACTTCCTGGACACTAAGGTGCAAATTAGTGATGGTCACATAAACACCACCCTATACCGAAAACCTACTGACTGCTATGCCTATTTTCATGTCTCCAGCTTCCATCCCGGACACACCACATGATTCATTGTCTATAGCCAAGCACTAAGGTACAACCATATTTGCTCCAATCCTCAGACAGAGACAAACACCTACAAGATCTTCACCAAGCATTCTTGAAATTACAATACCCGCCCGAGGAAGTGAGGAAACAGATTAACAGAGCCAGACGTGTACCCAGAAGCCTCCTACTACAAGACAAGCCCAACAAAGAAACCAACAGAACACCACTGGCCATCAGCTACAGTCCTCAGCTAAAACCTCTCCAACGCATCATCAGTGATCTACAACCCATCCCACACAATGATCCCTCACTTTCACAGGCCTTGGGAAGCAGGCCAGTCTTCGCCCACAGACAACCCGCCAACCTGAAGCAGATTCTCACCAGCAACAATATATCACACCACAGTAACTCTAACTCAGGAACCAATCCATGCAGCAAACCTTGGTGCCAACTCTGCCCATATATCTACACCAGTGACACCATCACAGGACCTAACCAGATCACCCATACCATCACGGGTTCATTCTCCTTCACATCTACCAATGTAATATACGCCATCATATGCCAGCAATGCCCCTCTGCTACATACATCGGCTAAACTGGACAGCCCCTACGCAAAAGAATAAACGGACACAAATCAGACATCAGGAATGGTAATATACAAAAACCTGTAGGAGAACACTTCAATCTCCCTGGACACACAGTAGTAGATTTAAAGGTAGCCATCCTGCAACAAAAAAACTTCAAGAACAGACTTCAGAGAGAAACTGCTGAGCTTCAGTTCATCTGTAAATTTGACACCATCAGTTTAGGATTAAACATAAACTGTGAATGGCTAGTCAACTACAAAAGCAATTTCTCCTCTCTTGATGTTCACACTTCCACATCAGCTGCTAGAAGAAGTGAGCCTTATCCTCCCTGACTAAATTGACCTCGTTATCTCCAGCCTTACTCTTGATTGGTACTCTTTTCTTATGCCTGTATATTTATACCTGCCCCTGGAATTTCCACTACATGCATCTGACGAAGTGGGTCTTTGCCCATGAAACTTATGCTCCAATAAATCTGTTAGTCTATAAGGTACCACAGGACTCCTCATCACTTTTGCAGATCCAGACTAACATGGCTACCTCGCTGATACTTGATTTCCTTTCTCAGTCTCTGGAGCAGCCATGCAAGAGAAGATAGAGGTTGAGCTGAGGCTGAACCCTGGACTTAGGACCCGGCGTGCCCCTGCACTTTGTCCACTGTAATTCATTGCATGATGTTGTTGTGGCTTCCTTCCCACTGCAGAAGTAATGCCTGATTCTGGGGAATCCAAAATGCTAAAACTACCAAGTCCTGCAAAAGTCATGTCAGAAGAATGTCACTGACACCATTTACTGATGATCCAGTTGTGACGTCTGTGAGAATGTAGAACTGAAGTCAGTGGGATTACTTGTTCAGGAAGGTACTGTGCGGCCCACTATGGATAAAGGTGGCAGATTCAGACTGCAAGTAGGAATGATTACTTAATTTGCAACTCTTATTCCCAGGGCTTGACAAACCCCGGTGAGAGCTACTCGCCAGCCCTGCACTGCGCATGCGCCAGACCAGCACTGCACATGCACGAAGCGCAGGTGAATGGGATGCACGGAGTGACCGGCTGAAATCTACTTGCCATGGGCAAGTAGATTCAGCAGTTTGTCAAGCCCTGCTTATTCCTGCTGGCATTTTGGTATGACAGTGATGAGGGGACATGTGGTGTTTTAGGGGCCCAAGCAGCACTGAGGCTTGGCGACAATGATGGGTCTCCATGGGTAGCAAAGCACATGCCACCCTGAAAAGAGCTGAAGAAGGAGCAAGAAAGGACAATGATGAAGGTCAAGAACGTGGCACTCTGCCTTTTCCCATCATCACTTCCAAAGAATGTGCAAATAGCCAGGGAGCACAGCTGATGAGTATTCTCAGTAACAAGGCAAGTGAGCCTGTGGATCCTTGACACTTCCAGTGAGCTGGGAGGTCAGACATCAGAAGGAATGAAGGAGACTTGCAGGCGCTGCATGGGATTGACGTGACTTTTGGACTGGCTCTTGGTGGGGGAGACTGCCATCTGTCTGTTCATGCAGCCTGGGGGCTGGAAAGCAGCCTTTATACCTTAGACACTTGGGGTAGGAAGTGGGACTTATGCTAAGAGAGTCTCCAGGGAAGACATGGAACATGTGCAAGAATGTCTGCCCAAAGTTCCAGGGAAAGTCAGGACAAAGGGTGTTTCAGCAGCAGAGGCTGGAGAAGGATATGCTTTACCCTAGAAGGGGATTTTAGTAGTTTTATGCATATTAGCAGGGCTTGACAAATCATGTAATCTATTCACCCGTGGCAAGTAGATTACAAGCCGGCACAGCCAGCGCCACGCGATCTGCGCATGCGCCACGCGATCTTGCTATGAGTATCTATAGTGGCCTTTTAGTAACACTCATTCATCTGCCTCCTATTTCCCCATCTGTGACTGTCACATGTTGTATAATATCTACTATCTGATCATAGGTAAAGCCCCCTGACATTATTTTTATTTTTCATTTGGGTGAATTTTGTGTTTAGTTTTATCCATTTTATCCACATGGAGGAAGGATTTGAGTCCTGCCCCAGGACGTGGGAAGTTCTAGGATTAGGTTTTCAGAGTCTGCCCTGCACTCACCTGCAGACTGGTGGTTCCTATCCTGCAGGGATAGACTCAATTTCCCTTTTTGGATGTTGTGATCTGACACACAGGATCACAGGATCACTCAAGTTTGGCCAGGCTGTTCTTATATCAGGGTGACAAAGGGACAGCAGGGCCAAATTTGAGTGGCACTATGAACCCATACACCAGGTCATAGTGCTGTGCCTCACACTCAGGGTACGTCGACGGAGCCATGTAGATATGTTGTTTTGGCAAAGGCAAATGAAGCCGCGATTTAAATGATCGCGGCTTCATTTAAATTTACATGGCTGCCGTGCTGAGCTGACAAACAGCTGGTCAGCTGTTTGTCTGCTCAGCGCACTAGTCTGGACGCTCCTCTGCCGACATCAAAGGCCTTTGTCGGCAGCCCCGGTAAACCTCATCCCACGAGGAATAATGGGGCTGCCGACAAAGGGCTTTGATGTCGGCAAGGGAGCGTCCAGACTAGCGTGCTGAGCGGACAAACAGCTGACCAGCTGTTTGTCGGCTCAGCACGGCAGCCATGTAAATTTAAATGAAGCCGCGATCATTTAAATTGCGGCTTCATTTGCCTTTGCTTATGTGTCTAATCTACATGCCTCTGATGACAGAGGCATGTAGTCTAGACACAGCCTCAGATTTAGCCCAGCCACCTAAACACTCATCCTGTCTTTACCAAGAGGCAGCAGGGCCAATTCTGTGAGCCCCTGGGACCCTGTCTGCCAGGTAGTAATGCCCTAATTGGGAGTTGGGCCCAGCCTTGCAGGAAAAGGGTGGCAGAAATTGCCACTGTGGTGCTCCACTGTATTTAGTCTTATGTGTTCGTTTACATCTGATTTTGTCTTATGTCTTTATTTGTAGTAACCATGGTGCTCTAATCAATAGGGGTATGTCTACACTACCACCCTAGTTCAAACTAGGGTGGTAATGTAGGCAACCGGAGTTGCAAATGAAGCCCGGGATTTGAATTTCCAGGGCTTCATTTGCATAAGCCGGGCGCCGCCATTTTTAAATGTCTGCTAGTGCGGACTCCGTGCCGCGTGTAGCCGTGCAGCACGGAGTCCGCACTAGCGGACATTTAAAAATGGTGGCGCCCGGCTTATGCAAATGAAGCCCGGGAAATTCAAATCCCGGGCTTCATTTGCAACTCCGGTTGCCTACATGACCACCCTAGTTCGAACTAGGATGGTAGTGTAGACATACCCTAGGGGTGTTAGGGTTTAACCAATTAACCGATAAACTGATGCTCATGGATTAATGATATTGGTCAAACTCTGCCCCACTTCCAGGGAGGCTGCTTCACTGTGGCAGTGAAATCTAATGCCTGGGAGCGTAGCTAGCAGAGACTAGCATCCCTGTTCCCGCGGGGCTTTGCTGTGGGCTCTGCAGTATGAAGCTTAAATAAGCTTCATACTGCAGAGCCCACAGCACGTGTAACCGTGTAACCACTAAGATTTTTCGCAGTGAGACAGTTACCATATTAAACGTGCACTCTGGGCACTGCCTGGGGAAGTAGGGGGTGCTATGCGCTGCGTTTCAGGCAGCAGTAAGGACTGGGGGGGAGGTGCCATGGTCTGGGCAGAGCTAAGGGCTGGTTGTCCCAGCCCTGCCCCTTCCACCTGAGGCCCTGACCCTTCTAGGAGTGTGGAGCCCCTGCTCCCCCCCCCTTGCTCAGGGGGCCAGCAAGGCTGTCAGCTCCCCTGTTTGCAGCCTGCACTGAGGTGCCTAACTCCATGAGAGGGGTGGGGTTCAGGACACATCCTTTTCATTGCCATGTCCCATTGTCTAGTTTAAGTGGCTCCCTGCCTACTATACTGCTTTGTGGGGATCCCTATTTTAGGCACCCATATGTCTTCATTTATTGCATAGGGAGGGAGTCCAGGTGCTTAACCTAGGCTTTGTAGATTCCATTGCTGTGCCATGATTTTCTAGGCATCAAAGTTAGGTGTTGCAGTGTCCTATGGCTATGTCCCTTTAGTGGAGCTGGGTGTCATGTTACTGGATTTTAATATGTTGCACCCACAGGTGGTGTTTGCTCTCAGTTCTGTACAAAATGGGCCATGTGAGCTATCAAATGAAAGCTTATGCTCTGCTGATTCTATGTGTGCTACTCATATGCTTGTATGATTTTGTATATGAAGTTATGAATATGAACTTGTCATGTGGTTCGATTTATTTTAGATCCAAGGGAAGCCAGGACACTCCAGAGAGACTTAACCACTTTCTTAGGGTATGTCTACACTACCCCGCTAGTTCGAACTAGCGGGGGTAATGTAGTCATCCGCAGTTGCAAATGAAGCCCGGGATTTGAATTTCCCGGGCTTCATTTGCATGAAGCCGGCCGGCGCCATTTTTAAATGCCGGCTAATTCGAACCCCGTGCCGCGCAGCTACACGCGGCACGGAGTAGCTAGTTCGGATTAGGCTTCCTAATCTGAACTAGCTGTACACCTCATTTCACAGCTGTACAGAAGCCTAATCCGATTAGAAGCCTAATCCGAACTAGCTACTCCGTGCTGCGTGTAGCCGCGCGGCACGGGGTTTGAATTAGCCGGCATTTAAAAATGGCGCCGGCCGGCTTCATGCAAATGAAGCCCGGGAAATTCAAATCCCGGGCTTCATTTGCAACTGCGGATGACTACATTACCCCCGCTAGTTCGAACTAGCGGGGTAGTGTAGACATACCCTTATTTACTGCAATCTTTAAGCAGTGAATATAGTTGTTTAAATTTCACAGGCCTTAAAAACTATTACTATACAATTTAAACCTTAAATACTATAAATTCTAACGCAATTAATACAGCACAAAGCAATGCAAAAGCAATTAATAGAAGAATATTATAATACAATAATTAAGCCTAGTTCACTTACACTTCACCCATATGCTACCTACAATACCAGGCAGGAGGTCGTGGTCCTTTTGATTCCCACCCATTGGGACACCATGCACTGATGTAGCTGGTGTAAAGGGTCTATTTATTTCTAGTTACAATGAGTAGGACCTGTGGTCAGGAGCAGTTTGAGGCCAGCTGCGGCAGCTGGCACCCCAGGCAGAAGGCAAGATCGGTACCCTCGCCTGCACGGCTGTCAATGGCCATAATGTAATCATCAGGCGTCCGGGTGCCCCGTGATGTCATCATGGGGTGCCCTGGGCCAGCGGCGCCCTAGGCGACCGCCTAGTCTGCCTAGGCTCACGGGCCGCCCCTGCCTGTGGGTCAATCCTACTCCCTCCCTCCCTCCCATTGAATCTTCTTACTAAGACCATTTTATAGCAAAGCAAGACTTGGTTGTTCTAATAATATTTACCAATTGATTACGTATTATGTAAAATACCTAAAATGCCCAATGCCCTTATTTAGGTTACATCCTGCTGCTCAGGATGTGGCAAAAACTACATGCGTGATTAAATTTTATGACCGCATCTGTAATTTTGCTCATCAGAAATAGAAGTACTAGTACAAGGTTGATTGTGTGTTCTTGACGTGATCTCGCTTAATCTGCATTATTATGCAAAACATTCCTGCCTCTCAAAGCTTCCCCTGAGCCTTGCCTGCATGCTTATGTGCACCAGACTTGAGACTGACCCCGGTTTTGCTTGTTAGAGATCCACACAGTGGTCAAGGCAGACATCACCATTTATTCTTAAGGCAGGGCTGTCCAGGCTCCCCTACAGGGCTCTGTTCTGATATTGTAAATGTTCTCTGTCTGGGAGGGAGCAATGGGCCTGCATTGCCTATTGCAAGCAATGATTGTTCAGTGAATGGCTGTGCTAACTAGCACTGTTTCATGGACAATGGCTTGCAGAGTGGCCAGTACACACCTGAGGAATGTGTCTGGAAACCTGCAAACCAGCCAGTGCATAATGGCTACTTGCATGTGAAACACAGACAGGTTACTTGATCATGTGACCAGTTCTAGTGTGGGAGACATCAAGACAGGCATGTCAAACAGGCCTCTGGTGGGCCGCATGCAGCCCGATCAAAATTTTTTGCGGTCTGCCACTACATTTTTATAAAAGAATAAAGTGCGGCCCATTGGCTGCTCGGAGCACGTGGCCAAGTACAGATCACAGGCGGCCGACCGTCCGCTCTGCGCATGGCACCACAGTGATTGCTCACGGCCAACCAGGCCACTCTGTGCGTGGTGCTCCAGCACATGCTCACAGCCAACCAGATGCTCTGCACAGGCATCAAGGGCTTTCCCACAGCTGGCCACTGTGCTCATGCCGCCCCAGCACTTGAGGAAGAAATGTGTGGCGGCGGCGGTGGCGGCTCTGGGACCCAGGCATTAGGTTGCGGGGGCTGGGACTGCCTGGCTCTGTGAGGGAGGAGGCATTAGGTTGGGAGTACCTGGCTCTGGGGGAGGGGCGAGGCTATTAGGTTGGGGGAATCTGGGGGTGCCTGGCTCTGTGAGAGGGGGAGAGGCATTAGGCTGGAGAAGGTTGGGAGGGGGCTGGCTCTGGGGAAGGGAGAAGGCATTAGGTTGGGAATGCCTGGCTCTGGGGAAGGGAGAAGGCATTAGGTTGGGAATGCCTGGCTCTGGGGAAGGGAGAAGGCATTAGGTTGGGAATGCCTGGCTCTGGGGGAGAGGAGGGGATATTTTGTTAATATTTTGTTTTTTATTTATTTATTCCAAATAAAATCACAAAATGTATATTAATTTTATATCAGTAAATATGTCAGTTTTTTGCAATTGCATGAATATCATATGTTTATGTAAAATCTCAAACTTACAAAGTATCTGAAAATTTCTCAGAAGCCTGTTCTATTTGATTAACCACGGTCTATACTTGTTTTTATTTCACCAAACAAGTTATGTATCATATAAAACATTAAAAAGTACCTTAAGTTTATATTTAAATTTAAAATTATTTTATATGGGCAAATAACAATTTCACACATCAAATTATTGTATAATATTAAAACAAGACCTGAAAAATTATAAAATATACCTAAAACATAATCTATAATAATAAATAATTATGACTTTCTGATAGAAGTACATTTTCTTTGGTGACCCTGAAAGTATCAGTTTTCATTTGTGTAGCCCTCAGTAGGCTTCAAGTTTGACATGCTTGCACCAAGAATATAAAAGTTCCATGAGGGCATCACCATCTTGTCTTCAATCCTGCTCCTGTTTCCAGATGCATCCTTGCTAAGGACAGAGAGCCAGGAAGGATTTGCTGACCCATCCTGATATAGGATGTACACCAAAGACTTTTAAGCTGGAAGTCTGTAACATCTCTGCTGAGAGCCTGCATCAAGAAAGTGGTGATTGATGTGTGTAATGTATTATCCTCTTTAACAATCTCACTCTCAACCTTTTCTGTCTTTTATTAATAAACCTTTAGATTCTAAAGGATTGGCCCAGCATGCTCTTGCGGGTAAGATCTGAGGCATAAATTGGCCTGGGACTGTGGCTGTTAAGAGTTGGTGAGATTGGGTTTTATAACCTCTCACCTGTGTAAGGTCTGAGTCTGATTGTGGCAAAGGGAAAGCTGGGATGTCTGAGGGGCTTTGCTTGTGAGGCTTCCTGCTGGCCAGATTGGCAGCTGAAGTGATTTGTATGACTGGTTTGGTGCCTGTATGGGAAAGGACTCCAGTCATGGGCTGTAAGTAGCCCGAGTTCTGAGCAATTCTCCCTGTTCCGATGATCTCAGTGGTGCCCAGACATAGTCTGTTCTATTACACTGGACCATAATGAGTAGGCCCTAATTTGCCTATATGCTGCAGGATCATGAATGACATAATCAGGGTTTGAGGCTGTCTGCTCAGAGGTTCACTAATTTCTTCAAGGAGGAAATTTGACATTGCCCGTTCTCTGTCTTTTTTAGTTTATTTGAACAAGAAGTCCCTCCCTTAAATCCTCTACCCATCCAGTTACTAACTCATCTCCCCATCAGAGTTTAAAGATCCAAAAGATTAATTGATCATTCAATTTGCTCATCACACTGCCAATCCAGCCATTACTCCTTTGCCTCCAAACT
Organism: Pelodiscus sinensis; assembly: GCF_049634645.1. Classification (NCBI taxonomy): domain Eukaryota; kingdom Metazoa; phylum Chordata; order Testudines; family Trionychidae; genus Pelodiscus; species Pelodiscus sinensis. Next base: position 141,521,410 of record NC_134713.1, read on the forward strand.
CCCTTAAGTGTATGTTCTATTCTCATGGTTTTGGTTTTGATTTTCTTTCTTAACAATCTTTGGTTTCACCCATCAACTCTACCAAAACAACCTTCACCAAGGTCACTAATGCTCTCCTGCTGGCTAGCCCTAAAAGCCTCTTCTCTGTTATCATCCTCGTACTCTGTTGTTGTTGTTGTTGTTATGGTAGCACAAATGCAAAGAAAGAAACTGTCACAGCTCCAAAACGCTTACCAAAATGGACAAGATGGGCAAAGGTTAAGAGGGGGAAACTGAATCATGACATTTGCGTATACATCTTATTCCTTATATATTCCTTATTCAGCAGGCCATAATGACTTTCTACCTGTTACTTTTGACATATTTGGTCAGCCTTTCATCCAGTCTCTCTCCTTGGACATTCATGTCTCTGCATTCACCTGGTACCACACCTAAAATCTATCCTTCTGCATCTTCAGGCTCTGCTCAAGTTCCTCATCCGTCTTTCCATTTCCATCCCACAGGACTCAGTTCTTAGTCTTCTACTCTTCTCTTTCTACATTTTGTCTCTGGGAAACCTCATTCACCTTCATGGCTTCATTTACCAACTCTGTGCTGATGAATCTGACATCTCTTGTTCACTCCTAACATCCCCCCTCTCTGTTATTTCTCAGTATTTTGGTTGTCTTTCTGCAATCATATTGTAGATGACTTCATTGCCTGCTTAAGGTCAATACACTGAAATCCATAGATGACTTATGGTAGCACTTGGGAAGTGCCATCAACAGTCAAACTGCTAAACGGGGTAAGCCGACTTATTCTCTATCTGCTCCTCTGGGTGGCCCTCTCTGCATCCTCTCCCCCTGCAGGCACCAGTCACTCCTGCTGATATCCTAAGAATTTAATCCTATGCCTTCCTCTCTCTTTCTCTGTTGATTCCCACTGTCTTTCCCATTACCCGGATTTGCAGCTTTGCTGTTATTTTTTGACTCCTCTTTCTGCTACCACCAAATCCCCTTCTTGAAGTGATGCTTTCCTATCCAGCATTACAGTCACAATCTCATTGTTACTTTGGTCATCTATCACACTGATCATTGCAAACCTGGTCTCCCGCTTGCTACCTCATTCCCTGACAGTCCAGCTAGAAAGCTGATGCACAAATCATGTTCCTCTGTTGCAGCTTAGATTATGTCACTTTCTTATCTGAGTGCTTTCACTGGCTTCCCATCACCCATGGCATTATATTCAAACTCCTGGTCCTCATCTTCCAGATGAGTAATTCCATTCTTACGTATGTTATTTCTTCTTGTTGTCTTTCTTGCCCCCTGTGTTCTCTGTAAACCATCTGCATAATGGCCAGCCAGAATATTTATGGCTATACAGTATTGCTTGCTAGTTTGTAAGCCCCTTGGAACAGGGGCATATCTTCCTCTATGTATTTTATAAGATTGAGCATACTTTCAGCACTTGATACATGATAAAGGAGGGCTATTGTTAAGCACTACCCTTCAATCAGCAACTGAATCAATGTTTCTCTGATATATAACTTGAAAAGGCAAGCAATCGGTATGTAGAAGCTCTCGCTTGGCCTTCTAGCACAAAGTGAAACCTTAAATGTGGATGCAGTCAAAGAAACGTTGCTGTGGCCATAAGGGAACTGGTGCAGGCAGGGCCACCCAGAGGAACAGGGAGGGGGCATAAGGAAGCACCCCAATTAGTGATTAGAATTCTGGCGGAGGCAGTGCACCTCCCAAGTGCTGCCATGAGCCACCGATAGCTATGGGTAAGATTTTCAATAGCTTTAAGAACATTGTGCAAATATAAAATAGTTGCTCTATATGATCTCAGTTTTCAGCTACTATCTCTACTTTTTCAGGCTTTAACCTGCTATAAAAGCAATTGGTGGTACTTAGGAAATTAGCTAGGCTGCAGGTACCACTTGTAAAATATTACTTTTGATCTTGCTTCAGTTGTATGGACACCACAAATGACAAAACAGGGTATCTCTCAGCTGCTGTTACTACTATAATATGGAAAGACTCAAACCCTGAATAAGTTATTCAACATTTTCTCAGGACATGACATCATTAGCTTCCAAGAACATTTTCTCATGCAGCTAAGCACTTAGACCCATCTGACAGTACAATTTTGGTAGGGGAATTAACACTTGCCTCAGGTGTGCTTAGAAACACCAGGTCAAAAGTCAGAGAATTGATAAAGCAGGGATGGAAATAGTATGTGGCCACATATTCCCTGAACTCTTCCATTTTCAAAGAAGCTGGGGAAAGAGCAAAATCAACTTGTTCAAACAGAAGGTAACCAGAAAGCATTTATAAGCCTTAGAATCTGAAGTGTTACACATTTATTCAAAATCACACTATTTAAGATTTGTTATTTATTATTTATATTACCATAATGCATAGGAGCTCTTGCCATAGACATGAGCCCTATTGTGCTAGACATGGAACAAACATAGATCAAAAGGACAGAGGAAACGACTCTAAACGATTCCCTCCGTTATTGGATTATATCCTTCTGGCATAAGCTATTATTCCAAGGAGAAAGAAATTTCAAGTATTTTTAAAATCCTTTAATTTGTATACAAAAACAATTGCAACTGAGATACTTCAGGACTCCCCTTTTTTTAAAAAAAATTAAGCAATATGGAATGATTTGTTAATTGCTGAATCAGAATTTTGCATCCTGCCTTCAGAACCTCTGGTTCGAGTCTGTCAACCCCAGGATCATTCCTCTGTTTGAGGCTTTTGACAGCTGTTTTAATTTCATTGGGTGTTATTGGTTCTTCTTCTATTTCTAATTTATCATTGGCGTTTTGCTTGTACTGGTGCATGATTGTCAACTTTGAACCATGTAATGTGGAATGGAAATGTTGTCGTCTGACTTGTTCTTCATGAGTTTTCAACATCGGTCCAGGAGTGTCTCTGATGGGCATCATCTGTGATGGGCTGGTACTTCTGGAGAAGTCTTTCACTATTCTATAGAGCTGCTAGAACTCACCCCTTTTGTCTGCTTCTTCCATCTCTGCAACAAAATCTGGGTGAAAGAGCAAGTGTCACAAGACTGGAAAGATGGTATGATGGAAAAATGGAGGCTCTTATTCAGGGCACAAACTGGAGACATATTGTACTGCTATCAATCCTGAGCTAAGTCCTGGCTCCAGTTACACTGAACAGAATAAAGAAGACAGTTGATGAAATATTAAGCAAAGAACAAGCTAGGTTGTGTTCAGGTAGTAGATCATGTTGTAAACGGTTGTTCTTTGACAGATTATCAAAAAAGCTTCTGCTTGGCAAAAGACCCATTACAATCAATTTTATCGACTTCAAGAAAGCGTTCAATACAATTCCCAGGGAGACCTTGTGGGATATTGCTAGAAGCTGTGGAATATATCGATCAACATAACATGAAATTTACATGATGAAAGTAGATGCACAGTAAAACTGGTTATAGGCCTAATGAGTAGTTCAGTATTGGGACTAAAGTTAGAAAAGGGTTTGTGGTACGATAAAGATATTAATATGAGATTACGGAAACAAACTAAGATGTAAAGAGCAGTTGATTAGTTGACTACCTGATAAGCCTAGGTTTATCAGGTAGTCAAGTTGACTATTCTCATTTCCTCTCCCCCTTGCTGCCTCTAAATCAGAATCTGCAGAGCATCCACACTGCCCGCCCGCTCTTGCGCAAGGAAATTTACAGTACAGCGTGGTAACAGAGGGCTTCTTGTGCAAGAGCTACGCTGTTTTTTAACAGGAGTAAACTCTCTTGCACAGGAGCTGTTGCGCAAGAGGGCAGTGTGGACGTTGGCAGGGATTTCTTGCTCAAGAAAGCCCTATGGCTAAAATGGCCCTATGGCTCTCTGGAGGCGGACATCAGAGCTTTCTTGTGCAAGAGAGCGTCCACACTGCCATGGGCGCTCTTGCACTAAAGCACAGCTGGCTCATGGCAGTGTGGACGTGTTCTTGCGCAAGACTTCTTGCACAAGAACACTTGCGCAAGATGTTCTTGTGCAAGAAGCCTGGAGTGTAGACATAGCCCAAGGGGGGGGAGCAGGAGCCAGTGCTGCTGAGAGCCAGCTTAAAAGCTGGTTCCCCCTCAGCAACATCTCTGCATCACCGCTTGCCCCTCCCTCCCCCTGCACGGTTTCCTCTATCAGAGGCAGCCGTGCGGGGCAGCCAGGGGAGGCTGCTCCAGCAGCAGCCTCTGTCGACAGGCGGGAGGGGGGGGGAGGTTCCAGCAGGGAGTTGGGCCCCCACAGACAGGAGCTACCGTGTCAAAGCAGCCTCTGTTCATGGCCAGCCCTGGCTGCTCTGAACAGACGCTGCTCCAGCAATAGCCCCTGTTCATAGGGGGTCTCAGCTGCCAATGATATGTATGACCTTGAATTTTTCTGTGGCTATTTCACTGATTGTAAAATGTGTATAATGATATTTATCCTTTTTTGTAACATGCATTGAGATCTTCTGCTGAACAGAGTTATGTAAAAGTTTCACTCACCCCGTCATTTATTGCCAGGAAATGCCCAGCACAATGGTTCTTATTATCCATTCCTAGACATGACCATTTATAACAGTAATAAAAGTTCCAGCTTATATAAAACATCTGCAGATTTTAATTTTCTGTGGATTGTTTCAATATTAGTCACTATCCAACCCATGCAGCGCTTCAACTTGCCTTCCTCTTCTCCACCCCTTTTTATGAATTATGCTTAATTCTTTGGCTTTTTAATGTTTTATGTGGCCTTCTTAAATTGCTTGTTTTATAATGCAACTCTCCAAGTGTCCTAGATGACTGATGGGAATGGCATAATAAATACAACTATTATTCATAATATTTATGATGGCCTCCAGGTTAGTAATTTCTTAGCCATTAGTGACTGGCTGTGTTAAGAGCTTTCAGTTTCACTTTGGATCCTGAGTTCCTTCAGCTAGCCATTAGCTGCCAGGAAATGTCATTCCCATAGTCATAATATAATAAAATATTAAATAATATTAATTGCACATTTCTAGCACCTTTCCAATAAAAATTAAAGTGCGCTACAAACATGAGTTATGCCTCAAAGCCCTTGCTTGACATAAGTCAGTCTGTCACCCCCATTTTGGGAAATGAGTGCACATAGCAGTGAAGCTATTGGCTTCGTGAGTCAGTGCCACAGCTGGGGAAAGTGTGCAGGAGTCCTGATTCTGAACTGCATGCTCTGCTCCTTAAACTATGTTCCTTCCCTGAATTGTTTAAATAAATGACATATATGTGTTATGCAGCTCTGCCTGTGGAGGTCTCATAACACAACTCCATATGACTCACAATTCAACATAAGCTGGTGCCAGCTTAGTGCTTTGCCAACATGGCAATCACTGAGAGACATGCTGAAAAATTCAGCCACTTTTCTACCGTCTAAAAGTAAAAGATCTAACAAATGTGTTGCTGAACTACAATTAACACGTCCTGTTTACTGCCCCCTCCAAAGCTCTCATATTTGCTATCATCAGAAGAGGTTTTAAGAGAAGGGATCTTCTAAAAGACAGGGTTTCATGTAAAACGATACCAGCTGACTGGAGTGGGAGAAAAAGTGGTGATTATTTCAATCAGATGAAGAGTCTCTCTAACAGATTGGCACCACATGAGTCTCTTTTCTCATTTTATGGTAATTTAGATCTTAAGCTGGGAGGGAAGATGTGCAGCACTTGTTATACACTCCACCTGCTCCACTGTAGGGTCGTGCATGTGTACCTCAATTGAGCAGTCATGTTTGTACAAAAAAAAAACACCACAAAAATGGTCTGATTATGTACCGGCACACTCTTGTCTAGCAGATTTGACAAAGACAAGGTTGGAGAAATGGGCCAATTAATGTTTCCAGATCAGGAGCAGTTTTGCCTCATATAAAACTATGGTATGCCTACATCTTGAATACTGTGTACAGATGTGGTCTCCTCACCTCAAAAAAGATATTTTGGCCTTGGAAAGGGTTCAGAAAAGGGCAACTAAAATGATTAGGGGTTTGGAACGGGTCCCATATGAGGAGAGGCTAAAGAGACTGGGACTTTTCAGTTTAGAAAAGAGGAGACTGAGGGGGGATATGATAGAGGTCTATAAAATCATGAGTGGTGTGGAGAAGGCTGATAAAGAAAAGTTATTTATTAGTTCCCATAATAGAAGACCTGGGGACACCAAATGAAATTAATGGGTAGCAGGTTTAAAACTAATAAAAGGAAGTTCTTCTTCACACAGCGTGTTGTCAACCTGTGGAACTCCTTGCCAGAGGAGGCTGTGAAGGCTAGGACTATAATAGAGATTAAAGAAAAGCTGGATAAATTCATGGAGGTTAGGTCCATAAAAGGCTATTAGCCAGGGGATAAAATGGTGTCCTTGGCCTCTGTTTGTCAGAGGCTGGAGAGGGATAGCAGGAGACAAATCGCTTGATCATTGTCTTCGGTCCACCCTCTCTGGGGCACCTGGGGCTGGCCACTGTCGGCAGACAGGATACTGGGCTAAATGGACCTTTGGTCTGACCCAGTACGGCCGTTCTTATGTTCTTATGTTCATTGCCTGAGCCTGGGATGTGTCATTTAGGCTGATAATGTGAGGCATTGAATGTTCTCAATGCCTATTGATTTTAATAACAACTGAACACACACACAGCACCTTGCAGCACGGATGCACCAGGGCTCTATTCCTGGTCCCCTGAAAGTCTAAGGCAATAGGAGACTTTTCTACTATCACAGACTTCTGTTAGGACAGTTTTCAGGATATTCAACCTACATTTTCTGCAGCAGTTCAGAGACAGCAAGTTGTAGGAGCTTGAGAGAGGGACAGTATACAGGCAGTTGGGTGAACCAGTTTTTGTTCCCAGAATAGACTGCTGCCCCAGCAATTAAGTCAGGCAGGCACCTGGAGCTCATTTGAGCCAGTCTGCAGGAGACCATGGGAACACCTGCTGCCAGTTAGAGCCTGCTGGTCCCTTATAAAAGGTTCACTCAGACCTGTGGAGAAGGTAGGGTAAGTTGTTAGCTATGGTCCCTGGGCTGGAACTGGAAGTAAATGGACAGCCAGGGAGAGAAAAGGGAACTTTTGGACTAAGGAAGGGTCTCTTGCCTCCCAGCTAATGACTGGCTGATGATGAGAAGGGCTTGTTAAGTGAGGAATCCCTGTCTCTTAAGTACTGAGAGGCAGTGGGAGGGTTGCCATGAGACTCTGAGGTTTAAGAACCACCAGCAAGTGCAGGACCCAGGGAGCAGAGCTAGAGATCCATCACAATTCTTTTTCTTCATCCCTTTCTTAAATCCCCTTGTACTACCTTGAAAAATTCTCTTGTCTTCTTGTTTGTGCTTCTTATGCATGGGCAGATGTCCTTAGGATTTCAGCATACTCTTAACACCTTATTTCCTCTTGTCCAGACTTCTAAGGTGCGTTTAAGACTGGCAAGATTTTGAGCAAAAGCTTGCCAGCTGTCTACACTGGCCGCTTGAATTTGCGCAAGAGCACTGACTTTGTAATGTACAAAATCAGTGCTTCTTGCGTGAATACTTTCATGCTCCCACTTGATGAAAAAGCCCTCTTGCGCAAGAATACTTGCGCAAGAGGGCCAGTGTAGACAGGGAAGAACTGTTTTGCGCAAAAAAGCCCTGATGGCTAAAATAGCGATCGGGGCTTTCTTGTGCAAAATCGTGTCTAGACTGGCCAGGGATGCTTTTGCGCAAAAGCACTTTTGGCACAAAAGCATCCGTGCCAATCTAGATGTGCTTTGCAGAAATACTTTTAATGGAAAAACTTTTCCTTTAAAAGTATTTCTGCAAAATCGTGCCAATCTAGATGCAGCCCTGGTGTGTCCTCCTCAGTCCTTGCCTGAGAGTCCTTTTTAAACCCATTTTGTCATGTTTATCACTTTGTCTTTTTTGGGAATTTTATGTTCTCCCAGTGCCAGCCCCTTCAGAGAGAAGGAGAGAGAAGTGGTTTTTCCCTAGGATGTAGTTACTCTTTAGCATAATGATTGCATGATTACAGCACATTAATATAGTTAAGAAATCTATATTATCCCCAATCTGGTGTGTACCTGCTACAAGCCCTGTCCACAATGGAGGGTTCCACATTTACATAGGCCATTCAGTGACACAGCAATTCGTATAGCAATAATTTCAGAATTCATACACTGACACTTACATTATCCAAATCATCACACCAAGGTCACTGAACAAACCAGTGGCAGAGCCAGGAGTAGAATGCAGGTCTCCTAGGGCACATCTACACAGCAGTGTTGTTTCAAAATAACAAAGTAAGAGTCTACATAGCAAGCCTGTTATTTCAAAATAATGGGCATTTTATTCTGAAATTGGTAACCCTCATTTTATGAGGAATAACGCCTATTTTGAAATAGTTGTTTTGAAATAGGGCATATGTAGTCAGCGCGGTTGTGGTTATTTTGAAATAAGAGGCTTCCAGGGTTTCCTACAGGTGCCCTGCTGGCCACTGGCCACACTCATCAGGACTCTATAGTTCCTCTTCCCCTGCAGGCTTTAAAGGTGCAGCTGCAAAGGGAACAGTGTGTGGCACACAGCAGGCCCAGCTCACACTGCGCCACATAGCAGGGGCCAGATCTGCTAAACTTGCTGCCATGGCAGACCTCAGCACTGCACCTGAGCTTCCCACAGTTGCCAGCAGAGCTGCAGGCAGCTCCCAAGCCCCTGCCCAGTAGCAGAAGAGGTGGGCACCGTCCTGTCGGGTGCAGAGATCCTGGATCTTGCTGAGGTCTGGGGAGAGGAGGTGAACCTCCAGGATCTCCGCACCAGATGCAGGAATGCTGACATCTATGGCTGACAGCCTGGGACTGAGGGGACACATCCACAGGAGTGGATAAAAGGTGAAAGAGCTGAGAGGCCTATACTAAGGCCAGGGAGCGCAGCTTCTGCTCATGGGCGGCATCCCAGAACTGCCAGTACTACGACCAGCTCTACCACATTTGGGAGGGAGGGGTCAGTCCCTTCCCCCCCCTCACCTGGTTGTAGACTCTGGGCAGGAGACACTCATTGTCATCCTCTCGGAGAGCAGTCCTGCAGCCGAGTAGGAAGAGCAGGCCATGGGGTCCACAATACCCACCAGCCAGGATCTTACCCCATCCTTGGAGCTGTTACCCTTCCAGGATGTCGCCCAGGGATTGGACTATGCAGGAGAAGGCCCATCAGGTGAGCTCCCTGATTTTCCCTAGACACACACGGGGGGAGACAGTGAGTGGCGAGGGGCTGCACACTCCTCACTTGGCCTTCTCAGCTTAGGCATCGCACAACAGTCTGTGCACGTGGAGTGCAGTTCCGGAGCACTCAGCCCCAGGAGGCTGCCATTGAGGACCCTTGTGTTCCTGATTACAGGGTTTCTCACAGGCCTGCATTAGTCCTGACCCCATGGTGGGACACCCTAGCACCACAAGCCACCACTAAGGAGGCTGGGGTCCTGGACTCACACCAGTGCCGTGTACATCACATGGTCAGCCCTGCCCTCTCAGGGCAGTATCTGCTCCCGGGCAAGCATGGCAAGGCAGAGAACACCGAGCCCCTGCTAGTGGGGCCTGCTGGGAGGGGAAGGAAATGCAGGGAACCCCAGTAGCACCCTGCCCGGCAAGCAGGTGTTACTCACACACACCTCCCCCCCCAAAAGGCAGGGATACAAGTCCTCTCCTTGTGGGACGCTGCGACTGCCAGTCCCAGCGTGTGTGTGGCACAGAGGGAAGCTGAGCCGCCCCATCACTCCCCTCCCACCCACAGGCTCCCAGCCTGGTTGGCACCTTCCCATGCCTGTTTGTCCCCAGGACGTGGGGCTAGCAAGGCTCCCCTCAGGGACATCTGTGCCCCTGCAGGAAGCGCCCCGCTGTCTAGGCCACCGATAGCCTTGCTCAAAGCACATCGCCTTCGTCTGACCTGAAACCTTTCAGTGTTGGCACAGAGATGAGGGCCAGGCTTCAGGTCCCCTGTCTCCTGGGATGACCAGCCTTCTCTTTGTTCTTCACAGCTGGAACAGCTGCAAGTGAGGCACCTGCAACACCTCCCATGTCAGCCTCCCGACCCCATGGAAGCCACTGCCGCAGATGAGCCCATGAGGACTTGGAGTGGGAGCACATTGCTGCCCTGTGTGCCCTGCAGTGGTCTCTGGAGGTGGACATAGAGCTGCACTGCACCACCTGGCAGGAGCTCTTGCGGCAGGCCCGGGTCACATGCGCAGCTTACACTGCTGCCATCAACTGCCTGCTGGCCACTCTTGCCCCAGCTCCAGGCCCTCCAGCCCCACACAAAGTGGTGGGACCACCCGAGGAAGGTGCCACTCCAAGCCCAACCCTGAGCCTGTCTTCCCCTTTTCTTCTCCCTCCCAGGTCCTTTCCCCAGTTACATTTACTCCAATTAAACCAAAAATATAGCTTCTTGTTGCAAAAACAAAAAGTCTGTTTTATTGTATCAACAGGGGAAGGGGGAAGGGAGAGCAGGGAAGGGTGTGGGAGGAAAGGTGCAGAGGCCCCTTGTGGGGAGGCCCAGGGGAAAGTGTCACTGGGGTCCCTGTGTGAATATCTCCCTCAGGGCCTCTTGGATGTGCACAGCCCCTTGATAGGCCTGCCAGATAGCAGCCGCGCATGGCTGTTCAGAGGCCCTGGCTAACTACTTGGCCTCTGTTCCCCACCCTGCCAAGAACATCTCCCCATTGTTCTCACATACATTAAGCAGGACACAACAGGCTGCCACCCTCTGGGGGATGTTCTGCTTGCTGAGGTCAGGCGGGTGAGGAGGCAGTGGAACCTTTCTTACAGATGGCCGAAGGCGCCCTCCACCACCATGCATGTCCTGCTGAGTCTGGCATTGAAATATTCCTTGCTTTGGTCAAAGTGTCCTGTGAAGGCCTTCAGAAGCCAGGGGAGCAGTGGGTGGGCTGCATCCACCTTTATGCATATTGGCATGTCCATGTCCCCAACCCTCATGATGTGGTCAGGGAAAAAAGTGCTGGCATGCATCTTCTCATAGGGGCTAGAGTTTCAGAAGACGAGGTCATCATGTGCCTTCCCTGACCATCCAACATTGATGTCAGTGAACCAGCCTCAGTGGTCCACAGCAATCTGCAGACCATAGAAAAGTATGCCTGGTGTTTGATTTATTTGGAGGCCTGGTGGTTGGGGGCCTGGATGGGGATGTGGGTGCCATCAATGTCTCCCTCCCCCCTGCAGTTTGGGAAGCCCATGGCAGCAAATGCGGCAACAATGAGGTCCACATCACCTGGAAGGATGAGCCGGGGCAGCAGGACGGTGTTCATGGCCCTCACCACCTGTAGGAGGAGGAGAACAGAATCACAGTGTTGCCAGAGCCCTTGGGAGGTCCCCAAGGGCAACCCCCATCTCAGTCACACCATGACCAACCCCCTACTTACCCAATCCCCCATCAGGGCTTTGTGAAGGCAGGACTCAAAACCCTTCCAGGGAGGGAGCCTCCACCCACCCCTTTCCTAGGGAACCCCATTCTAGCAGTCCACCACCCTCCTGGGACAATAGCACGAGAATGCCATACCTGCATGAGCACAGCCCCGACCATCGATCTCCACATGCCTGCAATGAGCTGTGGAGGACCTGTTCCTGTGGGGCCACGAGGGCAGCCTGCAGTAACTACAGCAGGAGGTGCGACATGGGGTCTAAGAGCTGTTGATTGCTTGGAGGCAAGTCCAGCTCCATGACTGGAGTGATGTGGTGTCCGTAAGGGCAAACAGAGTAGGCAATGAAAAGGCTTTGCTATCCCTCAAGGAGGTAGTCAAAGAAGATGAGCCTGAGACACAGGTGTACAGGGGTTCCTTTAAGCTTGAGCCTCTGCTAGCCTCAGCCAGCAGCTCCAGGAAGTGACTGCTGCCTTGATGCCCTGCCTGGAGTGCTTCTGGGTGGCTTTAAATGCAATTCAGCGTCCAATGAGTGTGGACACTCTATTTTGAAATAGCTCAGTACTATTTCGATGAGCGTTTGCTGTGTAGCTGCACTATTTCTAAATAAACTATCTCAGAGTTTATATTCCGAAATGGCTTATTTTGAAATAAGCATGCAGTGTAGACATACCCCTAAATCACTGTCCAGGTTGCAAGAAATCCCAATGTTTTAAGGTATGGAAACCCAGAATTAAGATACCCAACAACCTTAATTCTGCCCTGTAATGACATAATGCAATCACTTTTATTACAATTCACGTATTTTAGTATTTGTGGCCCCTATTAAATTGAATTGTTTAAAGAAACATTAATTTTCTCTTCATGGCATCACTACAGGACAGAGTTAAGGTTACTTGGGTGCCTTGACTGTGCATTTACCTTCATAATTTTGGATTTCTTTTCAGTGTACATTTCCTGGTTGTGTAACACATACTGTAGGATACTTAACATATGCTTATAATGTTTTTTTTTAAACTTTAAATTACTGCTTAATTCCATCCAATGTTTTGCCTGGAAATTTTCTTAGTTTTTTTAAATTAAATGTCCATCCAATAACACTGAACAAGAAACCCACAGGAAATTCTACTAGGTGATACTACTAATGATATGAACATTTGTCAGAATTCCAGATAATTTTAAAAATAACTTTTAAGGACAGATTCACCAATATGGGTACTAAAGAGACACAAAAAAACTAGAGTACACCAGCCAGTTAAGATGTATCATGCGAGCAGCGAAAACAGCCAAAGCATATTGGTGAACCTGGCTCTTAATTTGCAATCAATTTATTGGTCTACAGAGGGCTGTATGAGTGATACCGGTAAAAGGGAGACCCCACTTATTAGTTAGGCGCTCACAACTACACTTTTGCTATAGTTCTCCTGCAGTGTTGCCTCAGTGTGCTGTGGCACTCCAGCTGCAACATCACAAAAAAGCTTTCAAGCACTGATGCCTAGGCTAGTTTCAGTCACAGGATCTTTAAAGAGAAGTCTAGCCATGTTAGTCTGTAAAAACAATGAGCTGTCTTGTGGCCCCTTAGAGACTAATACATTTATTAAGTCATTAGCTTTTGTGAGTAAAACCCTCTTTGTAAGAAGAGTTGGAGTGGAAATTACAGATTCAGGGGTATCTATAACAGCAAAGAAAGTTATTTGTTAATTGTAGGACCAGTGTTAATTAAACTAATTAAGTCAGGGTGGATGTGTGTCAATCACAGCATTTGATGTGGAGATACAAATATCAAAGGTGGGGAAATTGCCTTTGTAGTGCATTAAGCAGTTAAAATCATTTTTCAAACCTAAATTGACAGTGTTGAACTTGTAAATGAACTCCAGTTTAGCTGTCTCTTTCTGTAATCAGATGATACATTCTTTTGTAGAAGGATGGCTACTTTTAAATCCATCTTTCAACCTCCCTGGACATTCAATAATGGATTTAAAAGTAGCCATCCTTTCTGAAAATGTAGCCTATGTATAAGATTTAAATTAGTATTAGCTAGACAAAAGGTATGAAGTATTTATGTTACTCTATAAAGTGCTACCAGATTATTTGCAGTTTTTCACTGTAATCTATAAACTAACTAGAAGACTTACCCAGAATTGCCTGGGTGCTTCAGGGTAAGGGGCTAATGATGAGGGAGGGCCATGAGTCAGGATAGGGCTTTGGGGATGTGTAGTGTAGGACAAGAAGCTGGGGGTGTGAGAGAGGGTTGCGATGTGAGAAGTGGCTCAGGATGGGGGGTCCCATCTACCAGAGCTTTCACTCGTCCCTTAGGTCTTTCCTCCCCTCCCCTCCTCCTTCTCCTTCTCCAGCTGCCAGGGGCCTTTTATCTCCCCCGAATCCCATGGATTCCAAGTGCCTTTTCTCCCCCCCCCCCCCCGCCAAATGATCTTATCTTCTTTAGGGGGCCTCCGATAAAAAGGTCTCTTAGAGTAGAAATCTTCCTTTACATCCTCATTGGCATCCATTGTTGTTGCACAGCTGCTCACAATAGTTACCTGTCGTTCTTTGGTGAGCCGCAATTGGAGTGTCATAAGCCGCTCATTGATGCCTTCTGGCAGCTCAGAGAGGCACCTTATGAGCTTATTATTAATAGCAAAGCCTACTCCATACAATCGAGGTTCATCTAAAGATTTTCCCTTCCAGAAGTAAGTGTATCCTCCTTTCTCCTCCCTCACTTTCATCAGCTCTTCTGGATTTGGACAAGGCAGCAATATCGATATTAAACCGATTCAATTCATGAGCAATGATAGCTTTGGTCAGTCATTGTCTGAGTTGTCCATCAGGGTATGTACATTCCAGGTTCGTAAGTTGAAAAGTTTATTATATTATTCTTACATTATTATTTCTTACAATATTAAATTTAATATTCTCATAACACAAGTACTTTTCACTGTCACAATTTTTATCCAAATATTAAAAAGCATTTTACATTAGTTGTGGCTCTTACTACATTTAAAAGGCAGCGCTGCAGCAGTCCTGGAACTGGCATGAACCGGGACTGCTCAGTCCTGGCTCTCGCTGACCCTGGGAGCTAACCTCCTTATCGACTAATTGAGTAGTCAATGGAAATTCCATTAGATACTGGATTAGCTTATTAACTGCCACCTAGCATCCTTACCTGGAGCCAAAAGTGGTGACTTACTCAGCATCACCAAGTCCATCTAAAAAATACAACCCAGCTCTCAAATGCTAGAGTACCCCTTCCCCATTTTTGTAGACCTCTAAATTAGTAACTGTCTATTTTAAATATCTAATTTACTTTTTGTTTTGCTTTTATTTTCTGCAATTTGTTCAGTTCAGAGAAGAAAGACTAGTCAGTTTAAGTTTCTTCCTTCTTATGTATGATGTGTTATGATGTCAAACAAAAGAAGTACAGGCACTTTCTTTCTAGATTATTGTTATGTTACATCAAGGAAATCAAAGACATAATTATGTGTTTGGGAGTCAGAAATCAAAGTCTTTCTCTCACTTGGTAAGATACACAATCTTGAATCTCCTTAGCCCTGCTCCCAGTAGAGGACAAGTAGTCTTTAATTCTAAGGATGCAATATACAAAAACCAAAATCATAGCTATAGAGCCTACAAATCATTTTACAATGCTCCAGTCTTTTAGTAGTCAATACTAAAATTAATATTTAACAAAAAATTCTGTTCCACTACAATTGAAAATTAACATTTCTTCCTCAGAAATATCTGTTGTGGTCTTAAATATTAATAGGTTTGTTTTACCTCACCTATATTTGGGGGCCAAATTTAAACTGATTCTGCACCTACAAGGTACAAATGGTGCAGAAGACAATTCCTGTGGCAGATTAGTTTAAATGTAATTTGTATTTTATTTTAGCCACCTTTGGATGGTTTAGGAGGGTTTTGGCAGAATGTGGGGCATGAATTGGGGACAGTTTTGAAGGACAGATGGCCCAACGCCCTATTAGAGAGGAGCAAACCTCACAGGGGCACAAAGGAAGGAACTCTTTAGGTTAGGGGTGAGGAAGCTAAGGCTTGGGGTGTGGGCTCTGGGCTCCCCTTCAGCATTGGGGTGCCCACGTTGGTGCTCCAGTCCCCCCCTCCCTTCCCTTCTGGGGCTGGAGTGCACAAAAATCTACTAGTCTGGCCCCTTCAGGCTGTGGCGTGCAAAGGGAATGAGGGGCGTGTTTCTCCATCTCAGTCAAGGGCCAGTCAGTGAGGGGGTTTTGTGGTTGCTTCTCAGTCGCGTGCACTCCCATGGGTTTTTCTGTGGGTCAGTGACCCCCGACGCAAAAAAGGTTCCCCCGCCCCAGCTGCAAGCCTGCAGAACGACGAGTCTCCACACACATACTAAGCAGCGTGGGCGGGGCGGGGGCCCGAGCTGCAGAGCTGGGACGAAGGGGCGAGCGACCCTCTCGCTGTCTTGCGGGAATCAGTCCGGGGGCCGATGCCCAAGGTCACGCGCCGCGGGGAGGAGGTTCGGACAGGGAATCCAGGCACGAGGCGCTCCCTTGCGGCGGGCGGGCGCGTAGAGTGGGGGACGTTCGCACTGCAGCAGGCCACTAAGGTGCATTCCAGATGGGGAACCACCTGGGACAAGGTTCCGTCCACTCCCACTTCCGGGTTCCCTCCTCGCGCATGCGCCTACCTTCACGTCGTCTCATCCCCAGGGCCATCTTCCCGGGCTGTACCATTTCGTGCATGTGGTGGGAGGGAAAGGTCTATAGACACTTCGTTTGTATCTGCTGCTTCTGAACCCTGTAAGACCAGTTACGACTCCTTACTCAGGGCTATCGACCCTCCCAACAGTTCTCTCTCTGGGTCCTCGCTCCTAATCTATTCCAATCTCTCCTATAGGAGGAGAGTGGTACGCTCCACTCCCACCTGAGCAAGTGGCCGGGCAATACCATCCCCGCGCAGTGCGGGGGAGGAGCTAGGGGTATTGTTGGGTCAGGGGGTGCGTGCGGCTCGCGGCTAGAGCAGGTTCGTCACAGCCGCCGCGCACAGGGAGGGGCGCTGCCCGGAGCGCAGTGTCCCCTCAGGCCTCGCCGGGCGCGGCTGCTCCCCTTCCGCCCCCTCCCCGCTACCGCAGCATTGGTAGCGCCCGGCTCCAGCTGACCGGCCTGGAATCCCGGCTCCGAGCCCCGAACCCTCCACTCCCAGCGACCCCCCCCGCCCCGGGCCCGCCGGAGACTCGGCCCCGCCATGGGAGACGCCGGCAGCGAGCGCAGCAAGGCGCCCAGCCTGCCGCCCCGCTGCCCCTGCGGATTCTGGGGGTGAGTGCGGCCCGGGGAGGGGGCCGGGCGGGGTGAGGCCCGGGGAGGAGGCCGGGCCGGGGTCTGGGCTGCACCCTGGGGCTGGGCAGCAGCAGAGCCGGGCCTAGTGACTAGGCCAGGGGCGGCCAGCCAGGCGAGGCCGGGATTCCTAGCTTCCCTTAGGGCCTGTCATCAAAGGCTGAGCCACCCCTCCCCCACCCCAGGCCGGGCTTGCTCCAGGGCAGGGGCATGTGCCCCCTGCTGTGCTGAGGGGGCTTCCCTCGTCAGAGGCGTCCCTCCCCCAGGCCTGTGACTATTTGCTGCATCACAGGGCGGGGGTTGGGGGGGCTGGCTCCTGATTTGCAAGTACAAGTGGCTAAGTCAGGGTGGGGAGAGCAGCTAACTCATCCCCAAATATCCCTTCTGTATTCTTGTCTCTAGCCATTGACTAGTTCTCAGACGTGTGTGTGTGTGTGTGGGGGGGGGGGGGTTCCATCTGTGTGTGTCTGTGGCTTATATTATTATTTATCACACTACTATTATTTCAAAATCTATTATTAGTTAGTCATTTTCATATCCCCTACTCATAACTCCGGTCATCTGAAGAAGTGGGCTGTGCCCACGAAAGCTATGATACCATCTACATGTTTTGTTAGTCTATAAAGTGCTACCAGACCATTTGTTGTTTTTTTCTGTAACAGACTAACTTGGTTACCCCCTGTATCTCTCCATGTGTTACCTAACCCCCTTCTTTCTCCCTCTTCCCAGCCATTCCAGCTTTGACTTCCTCCATGGCCTGTAGGAATTGTAGAGAATTTCCTGAAAGGATCAGCTTCAATGTCTCTTTACCCATTCCTCCAAAGATTCAATTTAATTACAATTAACACACTTTGTTTCTGAGCCCCCAGGTGGAATAATAGTGGCCAATGTGCCCTCTAATTTTTTCCATCCGTGTATGGAATACATTTTATTTGCACAAAGACATGTTCAGAGTGCATCTCCAGAAGAAACACATGCTCCTGGCTGTGGACACTCTGCTAATCATCTGTGCAACATTTGAATTGCTCTTGGGTGATCACCCAAGCACTCAGTTTGCAGGGAACACTGATAGTGGCATCAGCAAAGTAGCAGGCAGGCAACTTTCTTAACTTCTGGACCTTTATTTCAGCCTTTCATAGCTACGGCTAGCTTGTAATTTTCAGTCTGTCATGTAAGTCTGTAAAGAACCATATACACCTATGTGTGTATAAATAGCAATATAAAAAGCGTCCTTTTGCCACTTTACAAAACCTTCTGAGCAGACTTCTTGCCAGGGATGGTCTTTAGCATCTGCTGGCTCATCCTGTTTTAAAGGAAGAAGACATTCTTCTGTTCTGGAAGAAAAAACATAACAGTCCATTTGATTCTTCTTTCACTCTCCAGAGCCATGCTGGTAAAGAAAGACATTTCCATTAAGTTTTTAGTGAATGATTGTGGCATGTGGAATATGCTGGCTGAGACATGAAAATAAAGTGTCTTGAATATGTGTGGTGATGTAGATTCCTGAATTTCTGATTTATGGAGTGTTCAAAAGGTATGTTACTAGGTAGAATTGTGGGAGTCCATCTGCAATTTATACCTGTCTATGAATGCACCACCTTGGGATTTATAATAATACAATTTAAAGTACTCTGGAGAAGTGGAAGGATGCGTATTAAGAGTGATTTAGTTGTTTTACATATATTTTCTAAACTTTTTTCTAAATTAAATCCCATTTGTGAGTTATGGTACAAGTCTGAACTTTGACAGTTACGATGGTCCCATTGGGAGTGATCTCACAAGACACACTGTAAATATACAGCAAATTGTTACTTTATTTTTGATTTACTAGGCCCACGAATTAATGTCTCACGCTTACAAGAATATGGGTGAAAAGCAGTTGTTGCTACTTCCACTATGGTGCGATGGCTTCTGTGGCCAGTGGTGATGTACAAAGGCAGTGAAGGAACTACACAGTCTTCAGCTTGCAGCTCTTTTCATGCTGAACTTTGTCGTGAGTTCAGTGCCCTGGGTTTGTGACATCAGTGCATTGTCATGGGAGGAAAAAAAATCTGGTGCCTCAAATGGTGGCTGTGAAGAAAGTGGCCATTTAAAGATGCTGCCTATATGTATAGTTCTTGATGGACATGGCTTCCCATTACACAAGCAGTCCCCCATCACATTTGGCCTTAATTTGTCCCCTTTTGAAGGGATGTCATTCCAGCAGTGATTCCTCCATGATAGGGATGCAGTACATTACCAGTAGAACTGTATGAAAAAGTTCACCTTCTGTACCTGCAGTGTTGATAAACAGGGCTTCATATGCATGTTCTGCAACCTGGCACCTTTCCAGAATACAAATATATTTTATCAGAGAGAAAAGAAAAAGATTGTTTGACCAGATACTTAGATTTTTCATCATTGAGTTACAGGGGCTGACATTGTTAAATAGCCTGTAGAGATGACTTGTGTACATGTGCACTTGTGTACTTGCTTTTGGTCCTAGCACTCAAATCTGTCTTTAGGTGAACTAAGATGTCAGCATTTCTTAAAAAAAAAAGTGATGTATAAAGGGCACGAAGGGGGAGGATTGTGTGTTCAGTTATTTTCTGATTTCTAAAGACACGCTTGCCCTCATTTTCTTTGTCCTTGTTTACACAAGAAATGGTTTGCCTGTAGAGCTGGACTGCTGTAGCTATGCTGGCAAATCCTCCTACTGGAAATGTAGTTTATCATCACCCTTGGGAGTAATCCTGATCCTTTGACTCTAGACAGGAATTAAGTGGTGCACATCTGACTCTCTTCTCTCAGAAACCTCTTGCTGTTCCCCTGTTCCCCAAGATTTCTCTCAAGGCTGCCTTTGATCCTGAATCACACTTGTGGTAGAAAAATGTGTGCTAAGCCAGTTGACTAGCCTGGACTCCAGGAAGTTGGTCTTGGCTAAATATGAAAAGGTTGTAATTATTTTTATGTGAAACAGAAGTTCTGTATAATGTTGAGTACTTCGCCTGAAGTGAATGTTCACTGCAGTAATCCACAAACATTTGGCATCATAAGACAAATGTGAAAAGGAGCATTGCAAATAAAATAGGCCTTTCATGTAAAAATACTTACTTTTGGTCCTAGCACTCAAATCAAGTGATGTTTAAAGGGTATGAGGGTGGAAGATTGCATGTTCAGTTGTTTTCTGATGCATCAAAGTAAAAAAGTTTTTAAAAACATTTGCTTGTTTTTCTATTAGAAATTTAGGTCCTATGTAGGCTGGAGGATTTTGTGGTGATGTAGTGGATGTTTACTGGAAAGCTAGCAAAATGGTGATAGAAGAGACTGAATTGAACAACTAAAAGGGGGAGAAGGGAATGTTTTTGTCATACTGTGTAAAATTTTCTTTAAACATCTGTTCCAAAGTAAATGATTAACGTCAGTTATAAATGTTAATCTTTGTGAAAGCTCACAGTAACAATTATTGAAAACTCTTAAAGGCCTTCTAGCTAGATCAGACTTGATATTCCTTTTTTCTAAGGGGTGGAAAATACCTGTCAGTTCCCGTTATGTATCATTTAAAAAAGCAAATGAAAGGAACAGAACAGTCTGTTTAAATCTTTTAGTACATATGGACCGTTGGGTTGAACATTACATTTTAATGAATCATTTCAGCTATCCAAACACTCTAAATCAGGAAACCTAGTCTATATTAATCTCTTAGAACTTCATTTACAAAAGAATTTATGCTTCCAGTATCTTAGAAATACCTTCACTATTAGGGATGTTAAAATTAGATTAATCAACTCATCAAATACTCGATGGAATTTACATTGACTATTCAATGAGTCGATAAGGGCTCTTGCCTTTTAAAATGTAGTAGGAGCCCGCCCGCCCAGTTCTTGCTACATTTCAAAGATTGAAATACCACATGGAGCCTGGGTCCAGTGAGAGGACTCAGGGGTCCCCCACTGGTCCCAGGCTTCACCTGGTGCTTCCGCTTTGAAATGTACAAGAGCCCCAGCGGGAACTCTTCTACATTTCAAAGGTGAAATGCTGCCCGTGCGCCCCTTCCCCCACCCATAGAGCTGGAGTTTTTAAGCTGGCTCCCCCCGCACCTGCTTCTCCCCCTCCTCCTGCTTGCTGCCTTTATCAGAAAGAAGCAGCAGGGGGAAGTGACTAGTGTGTTGACTATCCGATAAGCTTTTGCTTATTGTATAGTCGATTAGTTAGTCGATTAGTCGCTTACATCCCTATTCACTATCCTTTCCTCTCATTATTATAGCATGTCACAAGCTTTGAAGAGTTTCAGGCACTGTGAACATTGTAATGTACTTTCAATTGTACTGAACTTAGGTTCTTTCAGTTGCTTTTTGGAATCACAAGCTACAGTTTGCATTGGTTATTTTTTTTAGGGCTGAAGA
Source organism: Pelodiscus sinensis (assembly GCF_049634645.1). Taxonomy (NCBI): domain Eukaryota; kingdom Metazoa; phylum Chordata; order Testudines; family Trionychidae; genus Pelodiscus; species Pelodiscus sinensis. The sequence continues at coordinate 141,542,495 of NC_134713.1, forward strand.
TTTCAGATATGTATATCGAGTGCCATGAGTATTCTAATCAAGCCATTTTGCTTGCTACCTATAGCAGTTTTGCTCAAATTTTAGGACCCAATCCTGTTATGAATATCATGTGGGCAGATACCCATTGACTTTGGAAGGGCTTTCTCTACATAAGCTCAGGGATTCATTTGTGCTGACTTTGTTGCAGGACTGGGACCTTTGTGATTAAGCAGTCACATGCATGGGTTAATATTACAAGCTAAAATACCAGTTGGACTTCTAGGAGTTGATTGAAGGGAAGGGAGAGGTCAAAGAAATAACTTGACAGCTCTGTGCTCTGGTGAATGTTTATTTTCTTTAAAACCCATAGCAACACTGAAGGTATTCTATGCAATGCCTTAAAACCAGAAAGAGAAGCAAATATGCATAAAACAAATGAATTCCATTCTCGAAATGGTGGCTGCCAGCAGGAAGTTGATTGAAAACACAGTATGATTAGTTTCATCCCATCTTATTTCTGGCAACTTAGAAGATGTTGCACTCCGCTAAAGCTGACGGTAATACTGCTTTGAGAACAGGCCAGCAGGGATTCTGTGTAGGATGTTACCACTGGTCCTGCCTCTCACTGACACTGCCTGCATCATAGACGTGAAGACACATTCAGCCCCAAGCTTACTAGTGTCCTGGGAGAATCCAGAGTTTACTTCCAAATCTGAATCTCCTACTTGTTAGTACATTACTATGGTCCTGCCACATTAACCTGGTCTTTTCAATGATTGTCTATATAATATAAATAATTTGATCAACAAAATATACGTTTCAAGTTGCATGGTAAATTTGTGACTTAGGATCTCTGAAGCATTCCTTTTTTTCTAATCTATTAAGCTGATTCATTAATTTTTTTTAAATAGTCCTTTGTTTTTAACACTGTTCTCTCTGGCCAGTGTTTAACTTTGAAACTGAAGCTCTTTCTTCTTCTAGAGCCCTTAGTGGTCTTTAAAAAAAAATTCACTTCCTAATCTCTGAAGTCCATACCTGTCCCAAGTCTTTCCTAACTAAAGGTGTCTTTAGTTACTACTACAGTACTAGTGTTAGTTTGCACTAGGAAAGGAAGAGTACTAATGGTTCTTATCAGCTTCTCTTAACTATTTAGTCTTTGAGGTGCTAATAGACCATTTGTTTTTTTTTAACGTTTTTCCTGTTACAGACTGGTTCGGCTATCCCTTTGAAACTTATCTATCCAATGTCCTTTCCCCCCCTCCTCCCTTTATTTATTCTTGGTTCTGGACTTCCAACACTCTGGTCACCTGAGGAAGTGGGCTGTGCCCACAAAAGCTTATGATACCGTCTACATATTTTGTTAGTTTTTTAAGTGATATCAGAGTATTTGTTGTTTTGTTAAGTTTGGGATGCAATGAGTTAGTGGTGCCTTTCCTATCTTGGGCCTCAAGTTCTGGGGCAACCTATTAGAGAATGAATTGTTGATTTGTTCTAGTTCACATCAGAACTACCATACAGCTTGTTACAATTTATGTTGACTGGAGTCTTTAATGAAGACTGGACAAGAATGGCAGTAAGTACTGTACATCAAGGTTGAGGTGCTTTGGATTAGCTGTGGATGGATGGCAGCGCTGTGGGTCAGGATTGAGGTGTATTGACACAGCTGTGGCAAGGAAGACTACTTTAGGTCAAGTGCTACCAAAACTGTTATTTCCTCATACTAAATGGGGTGAATTCATTTAAATCTGTAGTAGAACAGAAAAGCTTAATATTCACTCCCTTTAATCCCTGTTGTTTTTCTTAACTAAGTGAAAACTCATTTTCTGATAGGAGAGCCAAAACATAATTTTTTTTAAAAGTAAGGAGACAAAATAAGATGTTACAAAGATTTATAGGCCACTATCTGCGGGCACTTTACAAGGCTTAAATCTGGGTAATAAACTAGGGATGTTAGCATGTAGTAGTTTACAGGATTAACCGATAAACCTAGATGTATGGGTTAATCCCAGTGACTGCACACACAACTGCCTCTGTATCAGCGGCAGCAAGGTGGGGGAGCGCTAGGGTGAGGCTCCCACAGAGTCACCTGTCCCTCGCCCCACTGCCTCCCACAGAAGGTAGCACGAGCTCATGTGGCGCTCCTACTGTGTTCCCCTGCCCTATGCTGCTGCTTCTAACAGAGAGGCAGCAGTGTGGGAGGTGAGGGAGACAGGCGGGAGCTGGTACATACATGAAGTGGCTTTCAAGATGGATCCCCATGTGTAATTGACTCCTGCAGAGCTGCCTGCCCCCATGCTGCTTCCTCTTTATCTGGGATGTGTGTGTGCAGATGGGAGCCGGTGCTTGTGGGGAGCCGGATTTTTTTTTGCACTGGCTCTCGTCCCCTTTTCTCCCCCATGTGTAAACGTGTAACTACTAAAAAAAATCCAGCGTTTACATGTTTACACAAATACACTTTTGTTAACATCCCTGTAATTAATGTGGCTTAACTTACTGGTTATCTGATTGTGGGACAGCTTCTGGCCCCCCAAGCAAGGTTGCTCAGTGCTGCCAGGACAGCAGCGCACCCCCCCCCTCCCCCCCACAGCTCTGAGCCACATTGAGCATGCGGTATGGTGCTTCAGCGGCATTAGCAGCGGTGGCAACCAGGAGCCCTGTATCCCTTTGAAGCGCCAGGCCCTGAGGCAGCTGCCCCATTTGTCCACCTCCTGTCCCCTATCTGTGAACTGTGTGTGTAGTAATTCAACAAATACTTGAATGTAATATTTCCAGTTTACTAGATATGAACTCGTTAATACTGCTCTCTCAATATCTTCACATGAGTGTTTCAAAGCACTTTATAAATAAGGCCTTACAACAGTTGCTGTGAGCTAGCTGTTCTTTTCTGTTTTTTTATTTCTATTTATTCAGCCCCATAGCTGCTGCTGAATAAAGGTATTTCCACCAGCTTCATGGCTTTGTAACTAGGTATTCCATTGAAATGGAGGAAATTTGTAAGAGAATGAGTTGATCCACTGGATGTAAAGAGAGTAAAGTAAGGATGATAAAAACACGTTAGAGAAACTAAAATACTTTGCATCACTTTTCATCATAGAGGATACTGAAGATAACCAGAGGCATGGAAAGACATCAATATAAAGGGAAAATGAAACAAATTGTAACTCTCTTTTGTCATGTTCTCTCTTTGAACTAGAGTTTTATAAAATAATAATATAGAGCAAGTAAGTCAGATACAAGAGGCATTCACTTAAAAAGTATGCGAATTTAAAATTGATAAGAGTAGAAATTTTGAATACAGCACACTACCTGTGGAACTCCTGTCACAAGATGTCAACGTAGCTGGAGCTAAACTATTTCAGAAGTATGCTTATTGCTGAAGTTGAATAATTGACGTGGAAATTATTGGCCTGTCACACAGAGCTGCATTTTGTTGACATAGTAAACCAACTTTCTCTTCAGAAACCTATTCTCTGTGGATATAAAAAGTAACGTCTTCATTTGGGACTAGTAAGGTCAAAATTGCGGAAACAAAAATGAGAGTAGACAAAGCAAAAATGTTGAATTTGCCGTTCCTCGCATGGCATATGAAAATATCTGCTTTAGGAAAACTCATTGGTATGTTTGATGAACTAGAGAGCTGTTCATTTCTTCAGTTAAGCCAGGGACGTGAAAAACCCAGTCACCTTTGAATTTATCCATAATACAAGCTTTCATACAGGAAAAAATGTGTTGCAAAGATAATGTTCTGAATGTAAACTGACTGAAACAAGCAGTTTTTTACTCAACTAGTTGGTGAAAGTTGGAGCACAACTTCTGCTAGTGTCATGAAATGAGTTAGTTTCATGGGTTTTGATTTGAATATTTTGATTGACATTGCATGGAACTTTCTGTCAGATTTTAGAATGGCTTTGAAATTAGATTATTTGTATCTACAAATAAATGCAAGTCTCTCTTGGCAGCACTTAACTGGGTATATCAGCGATGGATGTACCAAGTTTTCATAACAGAACAGTATGTTTATATTCTGAGCCTTACACTGCAGTGTGATTGTGTTTTGTCCTCTTAAATTAGCATTTTAAAAAGATGGATTAGTTAACTGTAAAATATGTGCGCCAGTTTACTTACCCTACAGATGTCTTAGGAGGATGGCATGCAGTGAATAAAGATGTATAATGTTGATTGTGATTAAATCTTCTTTGGGCCTCAGAGAAAAGTCATGTATTCAGATAATCAGTGAACTAGTCTAATTTGTCCTTCTCCTCCTCCTTTGTAAAGAATGAAAATGATATCCCTCCCACTTGTCATACTCAGAACTAAGAGAATATTCTTATTCCGGTCAGTGCAGCATGGGCAGGGTTACTGACAAAGAGCCCTGTTACGATTTTTGTAAATTATAAATGGGACATCTGATAGTGGGGCGACAGCTTCTCTAGATGCTAAATATTCAAAAAGGTATTTTCTGTTCTTTATAAAACAAAATGACCTGCAGAGCCTGAGAGAATATGTGGGCAAATACAGGTGGAGACGTTGCAGGTGACAAATGCAAACTGATTTTGAAAATTAAGTGTGTGTGGATTGTTAGCATTTATTATTTCAGGTAAAAGTTTGTTCTAGGTGCCAGAGCTGACAGATGTGTCCAGTAGTAACTGTTTTTGTATGAGTCCACAGACAACTAACACTTCAGATTTTAAAAGGATACCATCATATTAAAAAATCATGGCCAGATCTTGCATTCATTGAAGTCACTGGGAATCATAGGCAAAAAAGAAATATAGGGTTGATCCCATCTACTGTCATCATTTCTTTAGCTGCATGGCAAATGATGCCTTAAGTGCGGAGTTTTCAAATGTTCCTAGCATGGAATGCTATTTTAATGGAGTGCTTGACTTGAATGCTTCCGACCACCTCTTCTTTTCTCATTGGCAGTTGAACAGCAAGTCTGTGACAACTCTAGCACCTGTGAACATGGAAGAGTGTTGGAAAAGTATTTAATTTTTACTTCTAGCAAGTATTCCGTGGGTTCCTGGTGTTCTGACAGTCTAAAGTTTGGGAACCCTGCCGCTTATTTATCATGCTCTATTTTTGCGTTCTCTTAACTTGAACATGGAAAATCAGTGCAGGCAGCTGCTTTTCAAGTTCAGTCCTGTCGTGTTTGGATTTTAAATGCTTCAGGGAAATATTTATTTGTTTTCAAAGACTATTTTTATTGACAATTTTGAAAACATTTCTGTTGGACTTAGGTTTTATAAAAGCGTGTTTTTACAAAAATGTATTCTGCCTAATTCAAACAGCTCTAAATTAAAATAGGAAACGCTTGTTCTATAATGGTTCTGAATAATTTGTACGTGTGTTCATGTGTGCATACTGTTTTTTCTGATAAAAAGGGAAGGGAGCATTGTCTGATGACTCTAGTAAGAAACTGATAGAACTCCTGGATTCCCGTTTCCATGTCTATTAAACTGACATGGTTTTGACTTTGGATGATCTGCTTAACATGTATGCCTTCGTTTTGTCTTTTAAAAATGGATGGCTACGTCTAGACTGGCATGATTTTCCGCAAATGCTTTTAACGGAAAAGTTTTCCGTTAAAAGCATTTGTGGAAAAGACCGTCTAGATTGGCATGGACGCTTTTCCGCAAAAGCACTTTTTGCGGAAAAGCGTCCATGCCACGTGCTTTTGTGCAAAAAAGCCCCGATCGCCATTTTTGCGATCGGGGCTTTTTTGCGCAAAATAAATCTGAGCTGTCTACACTGGCCCTTTTGTGCAAAAGGACTTTTGCCCGAACGGGAGCAGCATAGTATATCCGCAAGAAGCACTGATTTCTTACATGAGATCGTCAGCGTTCTTGCGAAAATTCAAGTGGCCAGTGTAGACAGCAGGCAAGTTTTTCCGCAAAAGCAGATGCTTTTGTTAATCTTTGTGTCATCAATGTTTGTAAAGCACTTTGAGATCCCTGGGTGAAAATTGTAATATAAGTTCAAAGTGTCTTAGAAAAGCAGTACTAGAGTGACAAAAGTTAGAAAAATTTAGAATAGCTCTTTATCATAGACTCTAGAATCCAAAGTCCTGTCTCATTGGCTTAATCACTAAAACAAGATCAGCTTTCCCAATATGCACAGATTACAGAAATTGGCCTCGTCACCATGACAGCAGTGTTTTGATCTCTAATTTTATGCTGTTTGAGAGAAACTTATCAGAATAAGTTACATATGTAATTTTAAAGTATGCAAAGTTGCCTCACTTACTGAGGAATCCCACAGTATTTGAAATTGTATGGTTATCCCAGCTGTTGATTAGATGCTATTTTGGTGCAAGATTTCATCAATATCCTGCAGTCTAGCTTGCTGGAGAATCAATCATGTGTCTTTGCAACTTTTTTTTTTTTTTTTTTAACAAAAAAACAATTGCAGGTCATTGAAACACATTTTTAGTTGGAGAAAGAGACTGCATCTTAGGCCCAGTATTGTTAACAGCTTGCAGAAGCAGGTGTTGATTTTAATGTTAGACAAAGTAATAGTTTTTATTTTAAAAATGTTCTGGTGTTATTTTAGTATGCATCAAGAATTAAGGAAGTTTTAAAATATAGCAATAGTAAAATTAATTCACTGGGTTTTTATGAAAATAGGGTTTTTGGGGGAGGGGGGGGGGTTGTTGATTTGGGGTTAGTCCTGTTTCTTTTTCTCTTTAACCCAGAAACTCTCAGTACAGAGAATTTCATCCAAACTTTACATCTGGGAAGCCAAGTAATTTCTAAAACCAGACAATCCCCCTATTTACCCTACTCGGTGCTGGCTGGCTATTTGAGAATACAGTTTCTAAAAGTGGACTTGGTGTGCGTTAACCCACATGTTGACTTGTTAAACTATTTTTGGTTTTTAACTGATATTTTAACAATGGCTGGTACCAGAAAATAAATTTCTCGTTGTATTTTGATACAGCTTTCAATGAGCATTCATCAGTTTTACATACAGTGGTTTCCTTTTTAGAATTGACCATACTACTTGAGAGTCTTTTTGAGGCCCTTCTATAAAATGTTTGCTCTATTATCCATGTTGGAGATCCTGTGTCAGTCCTTGTGTTTCATATTTTGTACAGGAAAATCTTGTGCTGGATAAGTTTTGAAATGTATTCAGTCTCCACTTCAGAAGGCTGAAGGTCATTGCTTGGGGTTCATCAAGTCTTGTATGTTTTTCTCAAACATGGGCTGAGTAGTTGGTTTTGGTATAATTAATGCAGGACAGTTATTATGAATCAAAATATGTTTAGTTGTCATTTTAGAAGGTTGCGTAAAAAGCAATTGATAATCATGTCTGAAATCTTCCAGTATTTTTGCTAGACACTAGGGCTCTGCATTTAATGTTAAGGTACAAAATAAATGAAATTGTGTTGGAGATAATTCAGTTTGACTTTTTAGTTTGCAGGATAACTTGCAAAGTCTCATAACTGTGTGCTAGGAAGAAGGAATATTTTTAGTGCTTGTAATTTTTTTCTTAGGTTTTCTGATAGCACTCTGCTGCTTATTGAGTTGAATGTTAGATGTAGGAAGTGTAGTCCTGTTTCTATTTTAATTTTCAACTTGTGTGCCATGCCCATAAGTGTGTGTGTGTGTGTGTGTGTGTGTGTGTGTGTGTGTGTGCATGTGCATTATAGAAACTAGTTTGTTCCCCTATACATGTCTCTCACAAGATGCCGGCTGTAGATCAGTTAGAATAAGAGTAGCAGAATGAAAATGTTTGGGTGACTTATAATTTGGGCATGTCTAGGCACAAGCATTAATTTGCTGCATTCTGAAATTCTTGTTTTCACTTACACTGATGCTGCTCTCTAGCATTAGTCTTTGTTGCCAAAATATCACTTACTGTTGAAAATCTGAGCAGGAAGGGATCTCATAAAATTGAGCCAGATTTTGACTGACCTTGTTTCCCTTCTCCAGTTTTAGACTATCGCCCACGTTACTTAAGGATCTTGAAACTCACAAGTAAAGCCCTGCACAGATATAAAATTGGTATCTGCATCCACATCTGCAAATATGATCTGCTGTACCAGCAGATCTCCACAGATTCCACTGCAATTTAAGAGTTAAAATACCATCTCCTGTCCTTATAACAATGTCTACAAACATGGTTTACACCACTGCATGGCTTAGAAACTGTTACCCAATGACATCTCATCTAAAAAAAGTCAGTCAGCTGACACTTTAGATACCATCCCGATCTGCTTTATGTTAACAAAAGTCCCTCTTCTTTTCTAGGATATGTTTTATATTTAAGCTTCAGTCATTTACAGGTATATCTCTAATTTCAGTTATAAAACACCACTGAAAAATACTGGTATGTATAGGAAATAACCATAAGTTCAAAACCAATAATAAAAAAGTGTGCCAAATGCAATTGAAGCTAGAGGTTGAGCAATTCTAGTATTAGTACTACTGTGGGGAGGAGATGCAATGTTTTACACCCTATGGTGTACATTAGGGCTGTTAAAAGCTGGTTCCTACCCCCCCCCCCCAATCACTGGCTCCGCAGTCCCGCCTTCTCCCTCCTCCCCTGCGCTGCTGCCTCTGTTAGAGGCAGTAGCATGGGGGAGAGGGGCAGAGCAGACTGCCGCAAGCAGAGGCTGCTTCGCAGCAGCAGCCCCTCTCCGCAGCCAGCACTGGCGCCACCACAGACAGAGGCTGCCTAAAGGAGGCAGCCTGTGTCCATGGGGGGGATCCCAGCCTCCTGTAGACAGAAGCTGCTGCTGGAGCAGCCTCTCTCCTCAGGCAGCCTGGGCTGTTGCAGACAGGGAACTTCTGGGTAGCCACCCCTTCCCTTCACCCCCAGCAGCCTCTGTCTGCATGAAGCTCGGATCCTTACTGAAAGGGACTGCTGCCATCCCACACTGCTGCCAGGATCACAGGCAGCAGTGCGGGGGTAGCAGACAGCCAATCCACAAGGGCAGGTGGTTTTTAAACTGGCTTCCCTTGTGGACCAGCTCCTGGGAGTGCGGATGGAGCACTTTGGTTGTTGGCCCTCCCTCCTGGGACTGTAGAATAGTTCACTAACTACTAAAAATTCATGTGGTTAGTCGACTATTCAGTTACTTGATAGCTAACATCCCTAATCTCTTTCAAACTTTTACGTTTTGGTGCATTCATGCCTAGAAAGTTGAACTGGTTAATTTAGTAATTCCTCCACTAATGGCCAAATAGCTGGTGACTCTTATAAAAAACTGCCTGGAACTTAGAGGAAGGGTGCTCTTCTTCCTTTCTCCGAGCAACACTTGACTTTGCCTTTGGGTACTTTGCTGGTACAGCAGCAACCGGTTTTCTTTTTGTTAAAGAAAATGGATGTAAGCAATAAATAATAGGTCTCTCCTGGGATTAAAATCTAAGATTTTAAGAATGTTTCCATTACTTTTGAAATGTCAATAGAAATGAGAGACAAGGTAGGTAAGGAAATATATATCCTGATACACCACTACTGAGAATAGTAGAAGTAAACTCTGAGCAGTATTGTGGTACTATGAGAATCTGAAGGGAAATTGATTACAGGTTGAAGCTCTCTAGTCTGGCACTCTCTGGTCTGGTAATATCCATAATCCAGCATGATTTTAGTTAGTGAGATGTCCACTTATCATGTGTGGCCAGTTTTTCCACTGTCCCATATAGTTTGCATAAAGCACCAGTCCTGGCTCTCAGTGTTCTGTGCTGTTGTTTAGCTCTAATTTACCCCGAAATGTCTTCTAAGAGCCCAATAAGTAGAGGAAGTGTTGGTAATGCTGCTAGACGATATTGACCTCCCATGGTTTGGCAAATTCTCTGGTTCAGCACTGGTCAGATCCCAAGGATGTCGGACTAGAGAGATTCAACCTGTAATCTCTTTTCTGCATCACTCAACTTGAATAGTGAAGAAAGTAAACAACATACTAAAAGGTAAACAATGTTTCACTTTTAATAACTGGTCTCTTATTCTTTTGATTCTGAAATCAACTGGCTTCTTATCTGAGTGAAGTTACTCACGTGGATTTATCAAGTCTCATGACTCGGTGTCTGTCATAGCCTTGATTTCTGTGACTTAATCCCTGCTCAGCCCAGTGCTGAGGAAGACTCCCCTGTGATTTTCTTTTTCAAATCGGGCTCTATCTGCTAGTGGAGGTATTACTTTGTTTTGATAACGTCTTACAGCTGTTTGGACTGTTCTCATTTCTTATGAAAAACAATTTAATATTTTTTAAAAAGAATATTAATGACACCATATTTAAATAAAGTCGTGACTTAAGGCATTTTTTTGTCTTGGAAAAATAACTACCCTTAGCTGTGGCCCTTATCTCAAGGTGACTCTTATCCTGACTGCCTGCCTTGAAAGTTTCCACAACAGCAGAGCAGAAGCAGCAACTGACAAATTTAAATATGTGCAGTTTGAGTTAATTTTGCTATGGGAAGCTTAACCTTTGAGTTTCCTAACTATTATAAAGTTCACTTCCCAACCTTAATGTTGTATCAACGTAAGTTTTTTGCTGCATTTGTAATTGTCAGGTGGTAGGTCTCTGATTGCAGTTTGACAAGGTGCAAATGAAATTTTAGGGTGCAGTTCTCTATTCTGATGCTTTCCTTCCTCGCTGATTCTTTATGTGCTCTTAATCTGTGAACATACAGACCATGTGCACTTCTGTAAACCGAATAGCTTTTAACAAATCTTTGGAGTGAGACGGGGAATGGCAAGAGAAAATGAGGACCTGAACTTGTTTCCTTTTCTGTTTTTGGGTCACTTGACTTGGGACCTGACTAAATATACACTGTCAGGTGACCACCTGTGTATTACAGCTATGTAATGTGTCAAGCCTGGCTTCTTCTCTGTGAGTTCAGAATGTTATCTAATGATGTGTATATTGAGATTTGCTTTTGAAATAGTGCAGTAATTGGAAACCTAAACTGGGCAGAAGAATTAGGCCAGATGAAGGCTTTAGGTATTTGCCATAGGTGATTTAAATCTGCTGCTGCCTAAAAGGCAGACACTAGTAGATTTTATTATCATTTTCAACTTTCAGTTTTTTCAGCTTAGGTAGCTGAAACATCATTCAATTCTTGGAGCCACAGACGTGGGACATTGATTTGGTTATCTTAATGACAGAGGTTTCTTTTTAGTGCAGTCACCTCAGTTTGCTGATTTGCTAATCAGTTTATGGCTTTGGTTTAAAAATACTGTTGTACACTTTAATTTAGGATACATAAGTGGAGTTCAGCTGTAACTAGCTTTTATTACTGAAAATAGTTATAACCAGTTAACAGGTTAAAAGACAGGAAACAAAGGGTAGGAATAAATGGTAAGTTTTCCGAGTAGAGAGAGGTAACTAGTGGGGTCCCCCATGGGTGTGTCCTGGGACTATTCCTATTCAACTTATTTATAAATATGATCAGGAGAAAGGGGAACGGTGAGGTGGCAAAATTTGCAGATGACACCAAACTGTTCAAGAAAGTTAAGACCAGAGCAGACTGTGAAGAGCTTCAAAAAGATCTCACCAAACTAAGTGATTGTGCCACAAAATGGCAATTTAATGTTGATAAATGTAAAGTAATGCACATTGGAAAAAATAATCCCAACAATACATACAATATAATGGGGACTAATTTAGCTACAACTACTCGAGAGAGATCTTGGAGTCATTGTAGGTAGTTCTCTGAAAACATCCACTCAGTGTGCAGCAGCAGTCAAAAAAGCAAACAGAATGTTGGGAATAATTAAAAAAGGGATAGAGACTAAGACAGATAATATTGCCTCTATATAAAACCATGGTATGCCCACATCTAGAATACTGAGTACAGATGTGTTCGCATCATCTCAAAAAAGATATATTGGCATTGGAAAAAGTTCAGAAAAGGGCAACAAAATGATTAGGGTTTTGGAACATATGACCTACAAGGAGAGGCTGAGGGAGTTGGGTCTATTTAGTCTGCAGAAAAGAGTGAGAGGGGATTTGATAGCAGCCTTCAACTTCCTTAAGGGATGTTCCAGAGAGGCTGGAGAAAGGCTGTTCACAGTAGTGATGGATGGAAGAACAAGGAACAATGGTTTCGGGTTGCTGTGGGAGAGGTCCAGGTTGGATATTAGGAAAAATTATTTCACTAGGAGGGTGGCGAAGCCCTGGAATGGGTTACCTAGGGAAGTAGTGGAGTCTCCATCCCTAGAGGTGTTTAAGTCTCGGCTTGACAAAGCCCTGGCTGGGTTGATTTCATTGGGATTAGTCCTGCCTTGGCAGGGGGCTGGACTTGATGGCCTTCTGAGGTCTCTTCCAGATCTATGGTTCTGTGATTCTGTGAACGGGTCCCATATGAAAAGAGATTAAAAAGACGGATTTTTCAACTTAGAAAAGAGGAAACTAAGGGAGGGTGTGTGATAGAGGTCTATACAGTCATGACTGGTGTGGACAAAGTGAGTAAGGAAAAGTTATTTACTTGTTCTTATGTTATGGGAACTAGGAGTCACCAAATGAAATTAATAGGCAGCAGGTTTAAAACAAACAAAAGCGACATTTTTCTTTACACAGTCTACCTGTGGAACTCCTTGCTTAGAGGATGTGGTGAAGACTAGGACTTTAAAAGGGTTCAAAAAAGAGCTAGATAGATTCATGGCAGTTATGTCCATCAATGGCTATTAGCCAGGATGGGTAGGAATGGTGTACCTAGCCTCTGTTTATCTGGAAATGAGTGGCAGAAAAGGGTGACTGGAGAGGGATCACGTAAGGATTGCCTGTTGTGTTCCCTCCCTCTGGGGCATGTGGTATTGGCCACTGTTGGCAGACAGGGTACTGGGCTAGAGGGACCTTTGGTCTGACACAGTATGGCCGTTCTAATGTTCTTGATTTCTTTATAAATACAGATCAAGAATCATCATTGTAAAAATGGAAATGGCCAGTATGCAAGGTGTCATTGATTAGACTGATTGTGTGCAATTGAGTCATTATAATAATAGATAGGAATGTGCATGCATAATCTTCCATTTTCAGGAACACCCATTTTTGTAAAATGCTGCTTCTTCTGAGACCCAGCTTGGTGAATTAAATCATTCTGATAGCATTTCTGCTGATATAGCTACAGTTAAAAAAAAAAAAAAAATCTGTGCTCACTTTTGGTTTTTAAGTTTTTTAAAAGTGTAAGACTTAAGCATTTGTGTGTGAGCTCTACCTGTCCAGTACAAAATGGAGAAATAAACAACTTTGAAAAGTTATCGGTGAGTTACAGTTCTTGTTGTTTAAACTTAAGCTGTTATAGCAGCTCCCTCCATTTAAAATGACTATTATTTTGAAATACTTCCATAATGATGCAGGTCTGATCCTTTAGTTCGCAACTCTAGTGTATCGAAGAAGATAAATTAGGTGGCTAAAAATCAATGGTTACCTCTCTGTGCTAACAAAGGTCCATGTAGCTCCAATAATAGCATTCTATCTGAGGTAATAGAACAGGAGCTCATTTTTATTGCACACTGTTTATGGTTACTCTGTGCATGGTTACAATGTCTTTGACTAGGATTATCTTCATAAATGCATAAAAAATTAATTGGAGAGAGGAGACTTGTGCACCCTGCATGAAAATGGCATGATGTCCCACTTTGCCCTGATTGTCCGATGTGTGAATGTGGGACAAGTAAGCATAGAATTTGGATTTAACTCTGCTATTCTTAATAAGGTAAAATAATTAAAAACCAAAGGTAATGTTCTGATCTGTCCCTATAGTAGGGACTTCTCGAGTAGTTAACTGCTTGCTTTTCCCCTCCTTACTCCTTGCTTGCTTAAAAGCCTGTTCCGCCCAGCACCGTCTTGGGGTGGGAGAGGGAGGGGAAGTAGAGCCGCAGTGGTTCCGGAGCTGGCGTAAGCTGGGACTCTTTAGTCGCGACTCGTTCCACCCCCAGGAGCTGACCCCACTGTGGCTCCCAGTGGGCTCTTATTACATTTAAAATGCAGAGCCACAGCAGTCCCAAAGCCAATGGGAGCTGGGACTGCTCAGTCCTGGCTCTCTCTGCCCTTGGGAGCTAACCCCGCTGCAGCTCTGCAGTTTAAATGTAGTAAGAGCTAGGCTGCCTGCTCGCCCAGCTCCTAGTACATTTAAACTTCAGAGCCTCAGTGTGGGTAGTGAGCACCCCACCCCCTTATTGATTAGACAATGGAAATTCCAGTGACTAGTCAATTAGCTAATTAACCACTACTTAACATCCCTACTCTATGGTTTCTCAGTGGTCTCCAGAAGTAGATCTGTGCTGAAAATAGCAAAAATGGCAGCATCTTATACAAGCTTCGATTCTCTTCTCTTGTTTTAGCACAGGTTGTGAAGTTAAACTGTTTAATTACTGTAAGGTGTTTTATATTATGAGCTACATCACAAAAATAGTCTTACTAATACAATGGCAACTTTGAAGATTGAAATTTGAAATTTGAAGATTGAAAGCACAGAAGCTAGAAAAAACAAAATACTAACCAATGGAAACTGTAGTTCTTTGCCTGTCAGTAGGTGAAGGATCGGGATTGTTGCCTCTCTAAACGAAGGTTCTCAAACCTCATTGCACCGCACCCCTCTTCTGACATCAACCCTGGAAGTAGGAGGAGAAACCAAAGGCTGAGCCTGCCCGAGTCCCTCTGCCCTAGTTAGGGAAGACTAAGTCAAAGGCCAAGGGCTTCAGCGCCAGGTGGGGGGCCTCTAACCTGAGCCTTGCCAGCACTGAAGCCCTCTGACTTCAGCTTTAGCCCCAAAATCTGGCAAGTCTTAACACCAGCCCTGGCAACCCTATTAAAACACAGTCCTGACCCACAGTTTGAGAGCCACCAATCTAAACCCTTCAAAAGAGCTAACTCTAAAAAGTGTATGTGCTGAATAATTAGTGACATTTCATGTGTTATTCAGTGTGTTTGAGGATTTTAGCCCTAGCCACTGAAATAGTCAACTGCGTAGTGGCAACTAAAGACAGAGGCTAGATAGACCAGAATGCACTTAGACATGGAGTTGAGTCACGATATCAAGTCTGACACCCTTTCGTGAAAGCGTCATCAGATCTCTCCCCTGTTATCCAGATAATGGTGGATCTGGTGATCCCTCTCCCCTTTGCACTGTGCTGGGATGTTGGATTGCTTTAGGTGCAGAAGGATGAGTGCTAGCAATTGAAAGGCCAGTGTCAATCATTTAGTAGAGCAACTGCAGGCTATGTTGGAGGGGTCTCGCATGAATACTGATTACATTTATTCCTTGTATCTTGAGGTCTCTCATGACCCAATCTGACTGAGAGCATCACAGAGATTTGCATAGAATACACGATTAATTTAGAATCTTGTTAAAGATAGATGGGAGGGAAAAAGTTTACAATAAACTTATAAAGGTTCTTAGTAAGACACATAGATGTTTTGATGATTAATTTAACTTGGTTACCTTCTCTTTTCTCATTTCTTGTGAGAATGCTGGGTCCTCTCACTTGACAGGAGGTAAAACCTCTATTTTAAGGCAGTGCATTTCAGGTGACCTAGTTTATCTGATCTCTCTGTCTTTTAACCATCATGATCTCTCTGTCCTCTAACCATCAAATTTCAGATCTTGTTCTTTAGGTACAAATTTTAAACAGGAAATGTCAAGTGGCTAGGCCCAAAATGTTATCTATTCAGAAATATGCAGATGATGCAAACATTTCTAAATACTAACTTTTAAATGCTCTGGGTTTTTTTCAAAAAGCCACCACACACCTGCACAGTGCTACCATGACAAACCATTGTTCATATGCAGTATAGGAAATGAGGACTGCTTTTAGAACAGATACCATTTTCAGATTTCCGACAAATTACCCCCAAGCCATGAAGGGGCAGGAAATGTTTTAGTTTTGGATTTTTTTAAAGAAAAGTTCTAGGGGCATTCACTTAGTTCAGGAAGGTTACATTTTTGGGACTCTCTGGTCTGGCAATGTTCCAGAACCAGAGAGTCCTGGGCTTCCTGGCTTCCCAACGAAGCAGGGAAAGAGGGGGGAACAGGCTGGACAGTGGAGCTGGTGGTGGGACAGGGTGGGGGTGATGGAACTGGCCAGGAGGCCGGCAGCCAATCCAAGGATGGGGAGGGGGCGGTAGCAAGGGGGCCAGATATGACCTCCCCTGATGTGGCAAAATCCCCAGGACAGGTCAGGTCCCGAGGGTGCCTGACCAGGGAGGTCCAACCTGTACTTGTTCAGTGCTGTCTGTGCTCTTTGTGCTGTGCAGATACAGTCCTAGTCCCTGAAATGATTAAAATCTAAGCTGAAACCTTTTTTTTAAATGAAAACTCAAATTTGCTAAGTCTAAACTTGGAGCAGAGTTTGACCTGACAACAATTATATAAAAATATGCTACTTTTTTACTTTACAGGGAGCAACTGTCTTCTAAAACTAGAAGAATAATTTATCATGTAGAAGTTATGTGAAGTTGTCAAGTATATTAATAATTCAAAGTGTTCTGCATATAACTGATCAAAATGCTAAAATGGAGAGGCTACTGAAAGTAATTGGATATGGGAGGAGTAATTTGGTACAAATCGACCAGGAAGTATCTGAGTTTAGCATGCATATAAATTTGGCCACAGCAGTTCAGCAATAAGGTCGGAAGAAGCATACATCAAATGGAAAACATAATGAGTGATGTATAACCAGTTTAGAGACATTTATCTGAGTGGAAGGCTCGTTAGACAAAGGTAGATAGCTACATTTTACGGAGAATGGTCAGTTCCAGTTGGTAGGTAATGCAAGAATGTTCTTTATTTGGTGTAATGTTTCTTGTCACCTGGTGGAACAAACTCTGGCTCTTGCAGGGACATTTTGGCATGCTGTGTAGTTTTGGGGCAGTAGTTGGAAACATTGGATAGTTGCAAAAGAAACATTGTATAGAGAGTCAGTCTTGTTGGCAGGCGCCATTGGGTTTTGTTTAACTGTGAAAAGAGGGTAAATCAGTTGAGAGAAAAAGAGGATCCATCCCAATGGTCTAGATATATGAAGCTGAAGAAAGGTGAGGATGAGATAGAAACTCCCTAAGATTTGTGGGGTGTAGTTGTATCCCAGCCAGGCAATTCGAAGGAGATTGAGAACAGTCAAGCTCTTTTAAAAAGTGCCAAATGATGTTTAAGGTTTGTGGGTAGGCCTTTTATATTATATCTTTTGTCCAGTGCCCACAACAGATGGGAGTAGATTCGGAGACACATAAGGTGTTATGAATTTTTTCCTCTTTCCAAACATTGGATAGGGTTCCTTTTAGTTATATTCAGGACTATAGGGAGTCACTGCTTTTAACCATACCCTTTCCCCCATAACTGCCATTTCATCCAACACTGGATTAGCTGAATCTGTCTTTTAAAATGATCAGCCGTACAAGAATAGAATCTTTTTGCCATCGGGTTTGTGTCAATTTTGAATTGATGAGTTGGGCAAGTAATGGAGGATAGGTCCATCTCTGGACAGGAATGCAACCCCATCCTGTGGGTGTCCCTAGCCTCAGATTGCCAGAAATTGAGAGTGGACAACAGGGGATGAATCACTCAATGACTGCCTGTTCTGTTCATTTCCTGTGAAGCACCTGTCATTGGCCACTGTTGAAAGAGAGGATACTGGGCTGGGTGGACTATTGGTCTAACCCAGTGTCGCTGTTGTTATGAACTTCAGCCATAGTTTCCAGGTGGCTATTGTTTTAGGCTTTCCAATAACTCAGGAGAGCAATTTTGCATCTAGTCCTGATTAGGAGGCTCTTTTCACAGCTATAAAGATGAAATATTTATCTAAAAAGGAGATTGCATAAGAGTGGTGGTTGCCCATCAATACTGGACAAAGAGCATGTTAATATCCTTGGATGTTTGTGAATATTGGCAAATAAACTCTAGGAAATTGAGGGCAGAATGATGGAGAAAGGTTTTGTACTTCTAGAAAGCTGGTAAATAGTGGAGTCTTACTTGGTGTTGTATTGAAGCTTGTCTTTCATAATATTTTGAGTCAGAATATCTGTACCTGAGTTGCCAAAGGTGGCTATTTGTAACCGCTTTAGGTGTCATGACATCAGTTACACAAAGTATTAAAAAAAAGTTCAGAAAAACACAATCAGCCTCTTATCTACCAGACCAAATACCCATGAAATTGAAGCCATCTGTTATCCAGGCTGTAAGAAATAAATGAATAAATGTGACTTCTAAAATTCTAGGTTTTTATGATCTAAGGTTTCTGAACAGGTAAGAAAACGTGTATCATTTACAAATATTGTGTTATGTCTACATTCAGGTTATTCTAAACTTGCTTTTGGGAGCTTCACCTACACCTTAGATCAGTGGTCTCCAACCTTTTTACACCCAAGATTTCTTTTTAAATGTCAGGGCTAGCCAAGATCTACCCCATCTCTTCCCCAAGATCCCATGCCTTCCTTGAGGCCCCGCCATCTCAATTTCCCTCCTCTCCATCACTTGCTGTCCCCAGCCCTTACTCATTCTCATGGGGTTGAGACAGGCGGTGTGGGCTCTGGGGTGGGAATGAGGCCTTTGGCTGTGGGAAGAGCTTAGAGGTGCAAGCTCTGGAAGGGAATTTGGATGCAGGAGGAGGTGGAGAAGGGGATGCTGGATCAGGGAGGGGGCTCCAGGCTGGATAGTGTTGGGGTGCTGGAGCAAGCCACAGGCTTGTGGATGTGGGGGGTGCAAGAGTTAGGATTAGGGTGTAGGAAAGGCTCAAGGCAGGGCAGTCAGGTGTATGATGGCCTCAGGACACAGGTTTGCAATGTGTGGATGGTGCTGGAGTGTTATGGCAGAAGACTGGGAATGTGGGGGTGCAGGAGTTTGGGGATGTGAAGGGCTCAGGGCTGGGGGTTCAGGTGTGTGACAGGCTCAGGGATTGGGGTCTGTAGGGAATGCAGGAGTGTTATGAGGCTGTGGCCAGATGGGGGCTTGTTGACCAGGCTTCATTTTTAGATAAAATATTATGTCCAACACACGACACTTCAGCATTGTCTTTATGTATGGGAGGGACAGGGAACCTGTTTTGGGTCGGGAGTCACTGACCCACAGAAAAATCAGAAGGGACCACACAAGTGAGATGCAAAAAAAACAACCCCTCCAAAATCCCCCAAGCCTCACTGATGTGGCCCCAACTGAGACACATCACTCCTCTGGCACTCCAACCCCATGGGGGCGGGGAGGGGGGTAGGTAGGCCTGAGGTTCAAGGCCTCAGGCCAGATTAACTCTTCTGGAATTCCAGGATTAGTGGATTTTGTGGGCCCCTCTGCACTCTGAGGTGGTGCCAAAAATGAGGGATCCAGTGTGTGGGACAGGGCTACCAGTGAGTGGAATGGGGGTGCAGTGTCCTCGTGGAAAGTAGGGTACAGGAGCAAGCTTGGGGGGTAGGTGTCTGGCCAGGAGGGAGAGGGCAGGGTGCTGGTGGGGGTCTGGCCAGGGGGAGGGGGCAGGAGCAGCTTTGCTGGTAACTACAGGTCTCCAGGGATGAGGATCTCTGGAGCAGGATCTGCAGGCAATGCTGGAAGAAGCGCAAGTGAGGCTTCTTTAAGAAATCCAGCCGCTCTGGATCCTGTGCCTCCATCTTACCCCCACTTCCTGCCCCCCTGCCTCCCTGGAAAAGCAATGCTACATCCAAGGAATGGGTCAGCTTTCAAAAAAAAAAACCAAAATTCGAAAAAGCGGACATGTTCTTGTGCCATCCCTGTAAACCTCGTTTTATGAGGAAGAAGGGATGGCTTGAAAGAGCGTGTTTTTTCCGAAATTTGGCACTGTGTAGATGTGCCAAATTTCGGAAAATCCTCTTTCAACAGAAAAGCGGAAAAAGATACGCGGATTGCGGCTTGCAATTTGCGTATCTTTTTCCAGCTTATCTTGTAGTCTAGACGTGGCCTTAGTGACTTTTATATAGCAGTGCGCTAAAATACTAACATTTTTTCCTCTTAATAGGTTGGTTTTAGTGTTATATTAAGGTTACAAAATTAGGCATTCAGCACTAAACGTAAAGTAGAATGCTCAGCCTGAACTCTGTCCGTTTTGTGTGCACACGTTAGAATGAACTGTAGTTACGTAATCATGTCCTAGTTTTCACCTAATACTTTTCAAATATCACGCTTTTGTCTACAGTGTTTTATACAGCAAATGTAGTACTGCCTTGTAATTATTTTCGTTGTAGATTTATTGTAATTTAATTGCCATAATAGTCTAATATATCTGTCTTTTTAGAAGTTCTGCTTTCCTTAAGGTATGTATTTTAATAACATTGTCAGCATCCAACTGTTGTGTATATTTAAAAGGATATTTTTTCCTTTGGAGACAGATGCATCACTAAACAGTAATTTATTATTGTAGCTGCGCACAAGCTGTTTCTTCTAGAAATACATATCCAGTGTTGTACTAACAGTGTATTTATGACTGCTTCTTTGACAGTCTCTTGTGTAGCAGTGTATCTAATTTGTATTTTCCATGTGATCTATCCCAAAACTACTTGGAGTTAGATTATTTTAGTTTCTCAAGATTACTTTCTCAAGTATTAGCTGTACTTTTAAAATATATTGTGAAGCTTATTATATAATTTCTCTCTAGTACAAGTAACTACAACTTTTTTTCCATAAAATGACATAAGAATCTTGTATATAATTGAAACTTAAGGGGAAATTGGGTACCCTAGTCTAGTTTTTCCATCCCAAACTCTAGCTAGGAACTGGGGTTAAAACACAGAAGATATGAATTCAGAGTTAATGTTTTTTGATCCACGTTAAGAACCTTATATCTAGGTTTTTTCATCCTGTCTTTGAGCACACAACAGTGTTCTTGGACTTCTGCAAGAATTCATGGTAGTGAGCAGTGTTCCCTCTTAAGATTTTCCATCCATGAGCGTAGTGAGTTTTGTCTTGGGCACCAATATTGAGGTTATGTGTGCTTGTTCGGATGTGTGCACCCAAGTTATTAACATATCTTATAAACATTTAAAAATGCTGTGGAAGAAAGAATACTAAAATAAGGGATAATAGGGTGCATGACTTTAAATGTTTAATATGAAGTAAAATATAAAGAAAATTACCGGTAATATTTAAAAAATTTCAGTAGCCATTGTCCTCTGTTCATAGCCAACTCCCAGGCCTTACCCCAGCTGGGCTTCCTCTTCAATTAAATGTGGCTCTACTTTCAAGGAATTATGTTAATTGGCTTTTTTGAGCTTGTAGGATACTCTCTCCATTATACACCTCGACAACAGTGTATTGAATATTTCTACTGGTTCACATTGTGTCTCTTGAGCTATATTTTATTTTGGATCAGAGGTGAAGCCAATCCAGTATAATTTTAGACAATTCTTTTTATTACAGATAAATATCCAACTTAGAAAAAGTAGTTACATGGAATACTTGTTCTGCACACAAGACATAAATCAGAGCTAAAACTCTGAATCAAGTGCAGATGTCCCTTAATTATCTGATTTGATCAACTCATAAGCATTCTTTAAAGCCTGAATGTCTATTAATAAAAATAATGTATAAGAAAAGTGACAAATATTTTTTGCTTTGTCAGAGTATACAGATACTTGATTGTATTATTTCAAGCGATCAACTCAATTACAAAAGTTCTTATTTTTCCTCAAAATAAAGAATTGTGTATTTGCATGGAAAAGTTACCAAAGGAATTTGTGTGAAACTTAAGCATATGCTGGATGGGTTTAATTCATTTCTTGCAGTTTTTAAATAAAAAAAAAATAAGCAGACAAGAAAACAAAGAACATTTAAGGTCTGTTCTGAAACTCCTTAAAGTTTGAGAATCTTTCCAATAACTTCACTGGACTTTGGGTCTGGTTTATTTAACTAAAAAGAGTGGTGTATTATGGTATGTACTTCATTTTATGTTCCCTCACAAAGACATTCAAAGTATTCAGAGAAATATATTTTCTCTACCTTTTTGTATATATAAACACAAGGACTGATAAAGGTTGTTAGGGCAAGAACTTTCATGGTGCACTTTTATTTAAAGTAGATATTGACTAATATTTCTATACATTGTACAACTATTTACTCTAGCTGTTCTGATCTACAGACAACTACTGTCTGATCACTAACTCCATGCTCTTAGTTGCAAAGCCTCCAGTTGAACAAGTCTGTATTTTGATTTATGAATGTGATAAGCACAATTATTTCAAATGAACATTAGTTACAAAGATGCTTGAATTAGACTAAAAAAACCCTAAATTTATTTTTGTTCTATAGTTATTACTGTGCTATTAAATCTCCACTCTTCATATGGGAAGGGCTATCTGGATCGCAAAAAAAGCTAAAGCTGCCAAACAGAAAGGGGCGGAGGGATGTTTGAAATATATATGAAATAGAGTGTGGCTCATCTCATTGCAGAGCCACTAGGAAATCAGCAAAACAAACGACACCTATTTAGTTCCTGGTCTTTAAGAAACGCTACAATATTGTGCAGCAGTGGTACACGCACAAGTAGGGGGCCCCTAGAATGACCTCATAGTCATTCAATCTGTCTAGACTTGGCCTTAACTGTAAAGGCTAGAACCCATGGAAATTTAGTCCTCCCAAGATGTCCATGCCACCGTCCCCCAACACTGCCCGTCTGAGCCCCTCACAAACCCTGCTCAGTAACTCACCCCTCACCCACCTCTGTTATCCTGGCTCCTGCCCTGCTCACTCCTCTCAGCCCTTTTGGGCCCTGCCCCTCCCCATCCTCTCTGACCCCTGCACCTGCCCTTCTCCTCCCCCCTGTGCCCACCCCTCCTCTAATCCCCCTCCCCATCCCCTTTCCCCATCCTAACACCTCCATCTACTCATCTGTCCTGTCTCTCTCCTCTGCCCTCTGGTGCCCATTTTCCCTCCCTCCACTTCCATCCCTATGTCTCCCCTTCTGCATCACCCCCACAATCCTCCTGGCACCTGCACATTCCTTTACCCCCGTACCTTCCTGGTGCCATCCCCCTTCTCTCACTGCCCCTGTCCTTCAAACACCTGCCCCCCCCCTTGCCCTCTTCCTGCCTGGTGCCGCCCACCTCACACCTCTGCACCCACACATGAATTGCTCCATCCCCTGCCTTCCTCATGTCCACACCTCCTTTCAACCTCTCTTCTCCCTGCACTCTCTCCTCTCCTCTTGCCCCCATTGCCCCTGCCCTCTTCCCTTCCCCTTTTCTCTCCCAGCATCTCCCTGTCCCCTCCCTTCTCCACCCCCATTGACACTTTCCCTTCTCCCACAGCTTTCTCCTCATTGTTGCCTCTTAGACCCTGGCATTTGTCTCTCCTCCACCCTGCTTCTTGGTGCCTTCCCTTTTCTTCTTCTTGGTTCCCTCCTTCCCCTTGGCATAAGCCACTTTCTCTCCTCACCCCCATTTCCCCCTTAGTTCTCTTCCTGCCCCTTCCCTCACTTTCTGCCTTCGACATGGTGAGTGGCTGCCCCATGTACAGGGGCTGGAGCCGGGGTCATGGTGCTATTTTTGATACCACAGTCAGGGCCCCAGAAGCCACCACGCAGCCCTGGCCCCAGCTGCTCCTGAGGCAGGACAGTGTGAAGGGGGCTGCCCCATGTGCCAGGACTGGAGTTGGGGCTATTTTTAGTACCTCAGCCCCAGCCCCAGAAGCACTTAACAGGTGGCCCCAGAAGCTCTCTTGGCTTCTGGGCCCGGCCCGCGGTATTAAAAATAGCACCGTGGGCTGCCGTGGCTCCAGTCCCGACACGTGGGGCAGCCACCCACCATGCTGACCCACCCTAGGAGCAGCTGGGGCAGGAGCTGCGTGGCAGCTTCTGGGTCCTGACCACAGTACTAAAAATAGTACCATGGCCCAGGCTCCAGCTCCGGCAGCTGCCATGCAGTCTGCCTTGGCTGCAGCTCCAGCTCTGAGGAAGGGATCAAGTTAGGGCCATGGCCGTGTAGTGTCTGCCCAGCTGCTCCTGGGGCAGGGCAGTCGCCTGCTATGTGGCCCTGCCCGGGAGCAGCTAAGTAGCCTCTATGTGGCTCTGCTAAGAAGGTACATGTGAGTCAAATTCTTCATGTGCACCTGTGCAGGCACATACCTTCATGGAAACCCTGCTAGTGAGATGAGTTAAGGATGGCATGAAAATGCTCAGGCTAATATCAGATAGTCAAGGTTTTTTAAAACTACTTTTCAATGCATTTCTAAAGTGTGTGACAATGTTTTAGATCTGTGTGTGTCGCCTTTATAATAACGGTAAATAAGTAAGACTTCTGTTTCAGAATAAGTGGTTTTGAACTATTCTAACATTTTGCTTTGGTTTACAAATAACAAAACTTTTTTTTTTTAGCCTGTGCCTAATGTGAAGCTCAACTATATTACATGCATTTAATATTAAAAAGCCAGCAAATGAAGGAAGTTAATATTGATATGGCAATGCCAGCTTAACCATGTTTTAATTTTTACTATGCAATCTTAATGGCAAAAGAGCACAATTCCTGTTTTTTCCTTTGTGTTTAAAGGTACTGAAAGAAAAAAAAAAGGAAAAGCCTTTAAACTTTATCTTTGTACATTTTGATGTCTGTACCCTAGCCAATCTTAAAGAATAAGCTTTCTTATCTTAAAAAAAAAAAAAAAGTTATTGCCTGCAGGATGGTTCAGAAGACAGCAGCATTTTTTTCCACTGAGCCAACTTACTCCTGTTCTTGATATTAAGGCTGTGGGGAGAAGGATGAAGAGGACTGTGCAATGTTGTCTGCATGTATCTTGTTGAAACTTTCCTATTAACCTCCTCTAGCCTGATCAAACTATGCAGAGGATGTACACCGTGACACAAGAGGCAGACTTCATTTATCTGCTAAATGTTTTCATTTTATTATCCAGCCAATTTTTTCCAACTTGGATATGACCATTCTCTGAAATGAGTGCTATTTGCACACTAAATTTTCAAGGCCTGCTATTTGTTAGGTCTTCGTTATTGGGTAGGCAGGAGGTGTGTTATAATAAATAATGTTTTGCAACCTTGAGAGGTTTTGTGAGGAAACCCATGAGGAAATGCTCATACCTTAAAGTGAAAGGTAGCTGTGCAAAACTAACTTCAGAATTTAGACACCCTCTCTTCCTATCATGTCCAACTCTGTTTTTACATGATTATATGGTAGTAGTGCCTCAGACGGACTCTCTTTATTCATTGTATGGCCTCACAATGATCTTTATTTTTAGTCAGTCAATTTTATTATCATAATCCATACTTTGTCATTTCTAGACGAGGCTACTCCAGAGTGCTCTGCATGGGGTTGGGGGGGTGGAGGGCAACATGTGGGAGAGGCTCATAGGGTCACATGCCCCTCCCTAAAATACAAGTGCAGGGAGAGGTCAACAGCCAGAGCTGGGAGGTAAGAGTCAGAGCCAGAGCCTCTCCCCAGCACAGCAGCTACACTCCCAGGACTCATGCTGCCTGCCTTCTGGGACACTGCCTGCGTGGTGTGGCGCAAGGGTTGCACTCTTCCAAGCAGGCAGCATGGCTGGAGGCTCCCTGGGAGAGTACATTAGTGGCGCCACACAGTGGGGGAGGCTGAAGCTGACACTGCCAGAGGACAGAGCACTACCCCCACCGATAATGTGGCATGAAGGGGCTGGGCTGGTGGAAGGGCAAGAATGAGTCATGTGGGGAACTCATGGGGGATGTTTCACCTTCCCTTCCCAAGCTGGTGCCGCCTCTGTCTCCCTCTCTCCCGACTAGTTGCTGGAAGCTGAGGGTATGTTTACAACACGGCTTTTAGTGACAAGACTGTGTTGACACAGCTCTGTTGCTAAAGGTCGATAAAGCAGTGTTCATATTTGCACTTGCCGAGGCAAATCTTTTGTCATGGGTGGGGGAGGCAATTTAAGCACCCATGAACGACAAAAGTTTTGAAGCTTCAGGGGGTAGCCAAGTTAGTCTATACAGGAAAAAAACAAATAATGGTCTGGTAACACTTTATAGACTAACAAGACATGTAGATGGTGGTATGAGGTTTCTGGGCACAGCCCACTTCTTCAGATGTGGTCATCTAAACTCCAGTCATCTGAAGAAGTGGGTTGTGTCCATGAAAGCTCATGATACCATCTACATGTTTTGTTATTTTATAAAGTGCTACCAGACCATTTGTTGTTTTGGACAAAGTTTTGTCACTGAATTGCAAGAGTAGACATAGTGTAAGGTAGATGCAGAATGCAGTACAGGCAGTCCCCGACTCGGATCCGCACTTACGAATGGGGCTTTTCTCGCCCTGGAGCTCACAGGCGGCGGGTCGCCGCCCGTGTCCTCCGGGGCGAGAAAAGCTTCTCCCGGTCTCCCTGGTCTGCTGGGGGGGTCCAGCAAAGCCGCTGGACCTCCCCCCCCAGCAGACCATGGGGACAGGAGCAAAGTCGCCCAGGTGGCGGGAGTCCCGCTGCCTGGGCAGCTTTGCTCCCGGGCAAACGAGCAAAGCTGCCCAGGCGGTGGCTTTGCTCGGGTGTCCCAGGTCTGCTGGGGGGGGGGGGTCCAGTGGCTCTGCTGGACCCCCCCAGCAGACCAGGGTGACAGGAGCAAAGCCACATGGGTGGCGGGGTCCCTCTGCCTGTGTGGCTTTGCTCGGGTCTCCCTGGTCTGCTGGGGGGGGAGGGGGCGCAGCTAGTGCGCCTGCCCCCCCCCCCCCCCAGCAGACCAGACTTTTGTTGCGGGATGCCTCGGGTAGAGCAGCTGGGGTGCTGCCGGGTTGGTCCTGTGAGAACCTACTGGGCAGCGCCCCAGCTGTTCTGTCCCAGGCTCCAGATTCAGCAGCTGTTGAAACTGATCAGGCTGATTCCAGGAAGCTGGGGGCAGAGCAACTCTGCCTCCAGCTTCCTGTAGTCAGCCCCTGGTCAGTTTCAGTGGCAGCAGCTGAATCTGGAGCCAGTTCTGACTTGCATACAAATTCAACTTAAGAACAAACCTATAGTCCCTACCTTGTACGTAACCCGGGGACTGCCTGTAGTAGGCTTGTCTTTGTGCATCTCTGACACCAGTGTTCTGGGATTACCATTGACTGCCTACAGGTCTCTGGGTGCATGTTAAGGTATTAGATAAGACCTGTTACCACAATGTTGATGAGCTCCTCATGTTGGGTACATATAGGATATCTGTATTAGTTGCTTAGGTTCTGAAACTAATGCCTCTCCAGTAACAGTTGCGTGCTCAGAGTTCCACTGAAGAGGAGGCTCCTTACATTTACTGTTTCATACTCTGGAGACTCGGTGGCAATGGGAGCAAGGAATGTAAACTTTGCAAAGGAATTTCTAGACACATACTTTACTTTTTGCATTGACAATTCTAATAGTTAAGGGTGCCTCTGCCTTTTAAGTGCAGTAACAGCCCCAGGATGAAAGCACTGCAGGGGAAGCATAGAGTCAGTTGGGGGGGGACTCTTCCTTTTCCCTTCCACCCCCCTTGCTGCCTCTTTCTGATAGAGGCAGCAAGAGGGAGGGAAGGGACTAGTTGATTGGTGTGTCGACTATCCAATAAGCATTTGCTTATCAGACAGTTGACTAGTCGTTCACATCACTATACAGAGCTACAGAAAAGTAACAAATATGTCTTTCAGAGTTCTTTTGTCCTTCCTTCCTTCCTTCCTTCCTTCCTCCCCAGCTTTTTTTCTGGTTTGTCTCTGCTTAAGCACACACAGAGAAGTCCTCCTATTTATAAGTACAGTTTAAGGCTTTGCCCCATGACCCCACTACGCTCTCACCCAACACCTCTTTGCCCTTTGAGTGCACCCCACCCCTGCACTCCCCAGAGTGAGGCTGCTCCCTCTAGGGAGTGTGGCTGTTACTGCTGCGTGGGCAGGGAGAGTAGCTATTGGCAGCGCTCGCGCTCCCTCTTCCTTTGCACCCCCTCCCTTTCCATGTGTAGAGGTGAGGGGGAGCCCCATCTGGGCTGCTGTCTTACCTAGGTGGGAGGCACCTCCTGCTGCGTCAGCCACGCACTGCTGTCAGCTGCCATAGCTACCGCAGCTGAAGCTGGCTTCAGCTTTGACAGCTGCTGTGTCCTGGCAGCTAGTGGTTTGTGGCTGGCCCGTGGCCTGGCGGTTGGGAACTGCTGCCTTAGGGTATGTCTGCACTACACAGCTTTTAGCAACATGGCTTTGTCGAGACAATGGTGTCACTGAAAGTCAGACAGCGTAAACACTCTTGGCACTATTACCCACCAAAAGCTTCTACTCCCTGTGAGAAGGGTTTGCTTTGTCTGCAGAAGTGCCCTGCTGCAGACAAAGCACTGTTTACACTAGTACTTGCCTCAGTAAAACTGGTGTGTGTGTGACAGACAGACAAGCTTTATCCTTGAGTTGCCAGTGTAGACAGTTTAGTCAGGAGTCCCAGGGAGAAAACGGGTTTTGTCACAAGAAAGGATTTTTTGGTGACAAAACTTACAAGTGTAGAGAAGATAGCCAGAAGGGAAGGGTATAAATAATCGAAACTGTAAAAACCAAACTGGCACTCATAGGTTCACCCAGACAGATCCCCAAGCTCATACCCGTAGAGGCCAAAATTGCTTGTATTAGAGGTTGCATCGTGTGTGTGTGTGTGTGTGTGTGCGCGCGCGCGCGCATAATTTTACTGCCAGAACTGGGATCAACAGAAATCCTGGTACAGTGTATTCTTTTGAGGGGCCCTCAATTTTTGGTATTTATTCCTTCTGGACTTAGTGTGAAGTACCAGTCTGACCTTAGATGCATGTTGCAAGGCCTGCCTCTTCAGCGAGGGAGGATTTTAATAATGGGGGATATTTTCTGGTGCAGTGGGGTTTTGTTTGAATTTGTTTTTCATCTGTATTGTTTCTTTTCTAGCTTGGGGGCAAGGAAAAGCTGCTGTTTTTCTTCAATTCATGTCATTGCACTTGAATTATGTTGAAGACCCATATAGCACACAATGGGTATCTTTTTACTTATCAAGCAAAATAAATCAATAATGCCAGAAGTCCTGCTTGTTTACACTGCAGTTGTGCATTGGGAGTGCTGGTACCAATATGGCTGTCCCCTGACCCAGTTACAGCACTGTTAAAGGTTGTAAATGGGATAGAACCATTAAGTAGTAAATGAAAGTAACTTTTTGAAATTAAAACTGTGATAGTATTGGCTTGTTTACAGTATAGTTTAGTTAGCTTTCTAAATCAAAATATTGTATTTCATATGCATATAAATTCCAGTTATCCTTGGAGAATAAAGGGAATGGAGAAGGGGAAAATGTCAATAGCTGCCCCACTAGTTAGTGCTAATAGCTAACCCACCTTGCTGTGAACTCAGTCATTTGAAGTGCTTGTTGATTGTAGAAATAGTCTTTATTTACGGTTTCGTTCCACTGAATAAGTGCATGAAATTCTTGTTGATTCCTGGAGTTTGTGTCGCGTATCAAGCAGAGAATAGGCCCCAACAACCCCAGAAGGTCAAATTTCTAAATGTTTTAGGTCATGGTAGTTGGCCTACTGCGGTCTCAACAGCCTTAGTATTTGGTCATCAGCACAATTAAATGTATTGTCCCATCCACTGATAGCATAGTTCAATTGTAGCATAGATGGGGGCTTAATGTAAACCTTTGCTTTTATATGACACAGCTTGCCTACAGAAGGCTGTTGTTCTGCTATAATGTTCCACTCTCCTCTGACCTTTGAATTGTCTGAAGCCCTTCAATAAAATCATATAGCTTTTTTCATATCATGCGCTATAAATGCCAGAAATACAGTTATGGTTGCTGACCTTCAGCAGTAGAGAGGCAAGAAGAATTTTTCCAAACCTTTTGGTAAAGGGCACTGCATTGTACATCAGGGACACTTCACTGAAGACCAATGTTCACTCAGAATGCTAGTCCCATTCACAAAAATTATTTAACTGTGTCATGCCTTTGTACAGACCAGAGTTGCCAGGTGTTCGGTGTTGAACCGGACAGTCCAGTATTTGAGCTTTCTGTTTGGGAAACAAATTGAGAAAATATAAATGTCCGGTATTTTCTAAATAAGATGCAATGTAGATTGTGATGCAATGTCAACTGTGTCCTGTATTTTTGTTGAAACCATCTGTCAACTCCAGTACAGACTAAAATGTCTTAGATGATTCAAAACAAAATAAACTTAAAAAATCAATACATTAGTCAGGTAGCACTTTAAAGCCTAACAAAACATGTAGATGTTATCGTGATCAGGGCTCGACAAATAATGCAATCTACTCACCCATGGCGAGTAGATTGAAACATGGAAGAGCCGGGTTTGGGTGATCTGCGCATCCGCAGATCGCCGGACAGTGCGGCTGGCGAGTCCTGAACATGATCATCCGAAGAAGTGGGCTGTGCCCACAAAAGCTCATACCACCTACATGTTCTGTTAGTCTTTAAAGTGCTACTAGACTATTTGTTGTGTGTTTTAAGTGTATCCTGTACAGACTAACTCCACTACCCCCTGAAGCTTGAAAACAAAATGTTCGTCTTTGGGAGCCACAGCAATAAGAAGGCCCAGGACCGATCTGGCTAACTGACCCATTGTCAGCTGAGAGGAGAAAGTTGGTTTGAAACTCTTATCCCCTATGGATCATTCTGTTGATATGGTTGCTTGAAAAAGCTTTTGGGCTTCCCTGTGAGCATTAGAATGAAATGCTCCTCGTCTATTACAGGAGCAAATCCTTCCATTGTTGGGTGATTGGTTTACAGTGGGTGTAATGGAGACAGAAAGATGAATGCCATTGTAATGTATTTTCTGTGCACAATCTACTTGAATAGTAGCAGAAAATGCAGAAGTGGATGTATCCCTTTAGCTCTCCGGATGGAACTGCTGCTGTCAGGATGGTTCTGGTGCTCCAGCTGACAGATGGCCAATTAAGATGTTGACACACAGTGAACTGAGATACAAGTTCAAATAAGAGCTAGTATTACCTGCCTGTTCTCTAGCTTTCAAACCTCTATTTAGTGGGATTTAAAGAGAATGAGCCTAACTAATTAAATTGTCCAGGCTATTTAGTTTTCATAGCGAAAATAACTGGTTCTTTTTGCAAAAAATCAAGTATTGGTATAGGGGTGTGTAACGGTATGGCACTCCTCTCCTGGGAGCGCCCTCATCTGGGTCAAGAGTATTGGCTAGCACTGTCTTTTTAAAAGCCTTTTGGTTACTCAGCCCTCTGGCCAAGTCTCCCACTGTGAAATACTCAAAGCCCTTCTAAGGATGTTAAATTCCGGTTATCTGTCTAATGGTATAGTTGATACAGTTTGTATCAGTTTACACAGTTAGTTGATAAGGACCGCTCTGCATAGCTGCAGCGGGAGGGGTTGGGGGTAGCTCCAGGAACCAGCTCAAGCTGGCTCTGGGAGTGACCTGTGCTGCGGCTCTGCATTTTAAATGTAGTAAAAACTGCTGAGCTTTTAGTACATTTAAAATGCAGAGGTGCAGTGTCCTAGACCAGTGTGAGCTGAGACTGCTTGGTCTTGGCTTATGCCGAGTCCAGCAGCCCGAGGGCATAGCTGTGAACAGGGGCTGCTTGGTAGCAGCAGCCCCTGTCCATGGGGAGGCCCAGCTCCTCTCTGAGACCCCTGTGGACAGCAGCTACTACTGGAGCTGCCTCCCTATCCCATCCCGGCTGCCTCTGATATAGGCAGCAGGAGCAGGTGGCACTATGGAGACAGTGCTGGGGGGAATCTGGCTTTTAAGCCGGCTCTCCCAGCACCATCTCCTGTTCTCCCCCTCGCCCCTTGCTGCCTCTCATATAGAGGCGGGGGGGGGGGGGGGGGAAGCGAGTAGTCGAATACTCCACTTGACTACCCAGTAACCTTAAGCTTATGCTTATCGGGTAGTCGACTCCTCTCTAATATCCTTAACACTTTCTGGTGTACGCGCCTAAGGGGGCCCATCCCAATGACCTCTGCCGGTGTCTCCAAGTCTGTGTTTCAAGTTTGTTTCCCCTCTGTCTCTTTCCTCACTTAGAGAGAGTGGCACCCCCAGGGCTTCATCTCCTGAAGACAACTTCCTCAGCCAGCCTTGAAGTCTGCTTTCTGGGCTGTGCCCTGCACTGACTGCTGCTAAGCTTTGCAGCTCCTTTTGTAGGCCTCCCTGGCTCCTGATGGGCTGGTTCCTCCTGTGCCTCTCTAGCCTCCTGGAGGACTGTATGACTCTTCTGGGCTCAGGGCCTTGTCTACCTGGTCACAGGGAGACTTTTTTAAAAAAAGTGAATTGCTCCTTTTAAAGATTCAAAGGTGTAAAGAACGTCAGGTCTCCTGTAGTGCTTAATTGACTTGTCAGTGGAAAGTAACTATCAGACGTTCCAGTCCTTCTTTTACATTACTTCATATGATTATAGCAAAGACTTGATATTAGTCTGACTGTTGGGAAAGGGTTATATTTCTTATGTGGTTCCTGGTGTGCCTAGGATTTCCAAAAAGCATGATTGAAAATCAAAAATTGGTATATAACAGTAGCCCTTAATCATGCTGCTACATGTAGAGCTTGTGAGTTGTGCTGAGGCTAGAAGTTCTCTGTCACAGATGATTTACATAAAGGAAATAATAATTATAGGAAAACTTAACCATCTTAAGGCTTATATTTTATCTGATTGAGTGGAGAATATTGACACTGTTTTAAAGGCAACCTGTAAAGAGAAAAAGCCTCTTGCTTGGTGTTTTAAACAACCTGAAGGCTTTTTAAAAAATAAGCAGAGTTTTTATCTTATGAAGTATTAAGGATATTAAGGCTAAGTCTAAACTGGCACTTTACAGCACTGTAACTTTCTTGGTTGGGGTGTGAAAAACACCCCCATCGAGTGCAGCAAGTTATAGCGCTGTAAAGTGCCGGTGTGAACTAGGCTGCTCCCGGTACTGTTAGCTTACTCCCCTCATGGAGGATATTTACATGGAGTGCTGGGAGACCTCTCTTACAGCGCTCAGGCCATGACCACACTTTAAAATTAAAGTACCGCCATGACAATGCTTTGAATGTTTAACTGCAGACAAAACTTGAGTATCTTGTCCGATCAGTGGAGATCTAAAGAGCTGAAGAGGGCAAATTTTCAGACATTAAAGAGTTGGGGAACATTGCAAAAGGTATGTTACTTTTCCGTGTTGCTCAAGGAGTTTTGATTATCAGTTGTTTAACTCAGTAGATTTAAACAGACTGACCAAATGTCTGTTCTGCATTTGGTTTTTTGGGTTATATTTACTTTGTGACATCATTGTCCCCTAATTTTCCTAACACTCCAAGGAATTCAGTAAACCAATAATTTTTTTAACCTGGTGGTTAAGTTAAAAGATGAGCAGAGGTTGGGGTGAGTGCAGTTCAGATCTTTTATCGTATAAGTTATTTGAGAGAAATTAAATGGATATTTATTGAATTGATTATTGTTCCTTTTTAGTATTTTCTGGGAAAGTGTCCTGGATTGAGTCTTTATTGTTTTGTATATCGGCACTTTAGTTCCAGAATAATCCAAGGATTTATTGTTTTATTTCATTTATCTTCATTAATATTGACAGATTTCCCTGTTCTGGTTACACAAAACAAATGCTTCAACATATACTTGGGATAAACTTTCTGATGCGGCATTTTCAACAAAAATGTAATCGAGACTGTAATTGAGAATCATGTAGATTATGTTGCAGGGCTGGGTTACTGTACTGTAGTGCCCAATATAGGTAAAACCTAATTCAAGATGGCAGTGTAGATGGGATCAGCTAATGATTTAACTTGAATGTTGCAGTGCTTTGGGATATATGGGAGCCGTGAAGCCGTGGCATAAGAGTTACTCCAGCACTACTTGTGGATCACCTGATTCAGTGTTAGCACCAGCTGGAGCCCTTTTGTGGTTGCACCTTTAGTGATAAAATGTTTCACAGAGGTTGTATTACCTTGCAAATTATGAATGTTTAATGCAAATGGTTCCTCTCTGTCTTGTAATGTA
Organism: Pelodiscus sinensis; assembly: GCF_049634645.1. Classification (NCBI taxonomy): domain Eukaryota; kingdom Metazoa; phylum Chordata; order Testudines; family Trionychidae; genus Pelodiscus; species Pelodiscus sinensis. The sequence goes on from NC_134713.1 coordinate 141,576,297, forward strand.
GCAAAAAGGCCCTATACTTAATCATTCTCTCTCCAGTAGGGATGTTAGCAAACATTTATTTTTGTAAGTATGTTTACACTGGGAGGGTTGGGAGGGGACAGGCAGGAGCTGGTGCCATGGAGAACCAGCTTTTAAGCTGGCTTCCCCCCTGCCCTCTGCGTTCCCTCCATTGTGCTGGGGGCTTCCCATGGGTACTGTCTTCCGCCTGTCATCGTCCTGTCTTCCCTCCACCTTCCCCCGCTCCCCCCCCCCCCCGTGCTACCTCCTATCTATTAGAGGTAACCGTGCACAAGGGTGCGCATAGTCATTAGGATTAACCAATAAGACCAGACTTATTGACTGATTGTGTAAACAACTACATACTAATATCCCTATTCTCTAAATCTGTGTATTGTGACCACCCTGTGCTATTTGAGCACCCCATATGGTCTTGATTATAGTGCTGCTAGAGGCTGCAGCAAGAATATGGTATATTGGATCAAATTAACAGTCCATTTGATTTGGTATCTTCAGAAATTCCAAAGGAAGGTGAGCAATGCCTACAATAAACATAGTTGTTCAGTGCTGTAAGAGCGGAGTCACCTCTTCCTATGTCCCTCTGCTGGGGCCAAATTTTTCCTCCTCATGTTAAAAATGAGACAAAATTACATTTGCTTGCAGTTGTGTGTGCTCAAAATAACTACGTAGTCCTTTAACTGTTTCTGAATTATTTATCTTCATTATATCCAGCATCAGTGACTTTCAGGGTTGATTATATGCTGTGCAGAACTGGGCCAGGCACAAATGTAATGCAATTTAAGTTACCATTTAAAAAATTAACTTTAAAAACCAAGTACTAAGTGAATGGTACTATATTGGAGTTGAAAGCAAAATCCCTGTACTCTCCACTCGTAGCATTTTTTTTTTTTTTAGAGTTGCAAATAGTCATTGTTCACAGACTAAAATGTTTGTTAGAACTTTTCTCTCTCTCCAGCTAAGCTTCCTTATTACTAGTACTAACTGTAGGGAAAGGTGAAGACATTAGAGAACTTAATTTAAAAAAAGGTTTCTGTTCTACTTAAGCTATGTTGCATGGTAGTATTTCTTTGATGTTCTGAAAGTTTGTCTATAGCTTGAGAAATTAATTCTGTGGACTCTTATTATTAACCAAACTGTACCCTGCATCTTGATTCATGATCTGTAGAAAGCCTGTAATTCTTTGTTCTGTAACCAAAACCCAAAACAAACATTGAAATTGAGAGATTGTAGTGTTTTAACTGAGTGAGGTCAATTAGACAATGTGATAGCTTGTCAAGGAAGGTCAATGAAGCTGTCATTAGAGAAATTCTAGAGAAGATACGATAAAACCCTTAATATGAATCAGGGGTTCTCAGCCTTTTTCTTTCAGAAGACTGCCCCAGACATGCCATAACTAGTTTTCTACAGATAAAAGCCAGGGCCAGCATTAAGAGTAAGCAGGGGCAGTTGCCTGGGGCTACTTAGTAGTGAAGGGAGAAATGGGTCATGTGACGCGCCCCCCCCCCCCCAGGTTTGGGAAGGAACAGGACAAACCCCTTCCACCCAGGCCCTGCCCCTTCCCTTCCCTCAATCCTTCTCCCAAGCGATGCGGCCTGGGAGTACTAGTGAGACCAGGGGTATGGTCTGGGTGGGGGAAGTGGAGCAATGTGGCCTCAGCTCGCTCTGCTTCCCACCGGCGAGTGCAGGGTGGTATCGCCTTTTCCCCATGTGACACGTCTGGGACAATGAGCTGGGGCTGCGTTGCTTTTCTTCTCCTGCTGCTGTTGAGTGCAGAGTGGTGGGGGGGCTGGACCCCTGCTGCAAGTTCCAGTGTCCCACCCCCCAGTCCTCAGATCACCCAGGAGCTCTGGGTCTGCTGGGTGCTGGCTGGTCCCTTGCCCCTCCTATCCACGGTGTTTGGGGGCATGCGCCCCCTTGTACTCCTCCCATGCATTGCCATAGGGCTCCATTCCACAGGGCCCCTTGCAGCTCAATTAATGAGACTTCTGCTTCAGGCCCAGGTAGTGGGACTCAGGGCCTTGAGCTTCAGACCAGTGCAGTGGAGCTTGGCTTTCTGCCCTGGAGTCCAAGAAGTCTAATGGTGATCTTGTTTGAAAGGCCCCCTGAAACCTGCTTGTGACCAGTGGGGCCTTGATCCCTGGTTGAGAGTCATTGGTATAAAGGACAATTCTGTAAAGGGGAATGGATTGTGAGACCCAGCACAGCTTTTTTTAGCCTTGGTTTCATTAATGTAAAGTAAAACCCTGCCTGTCTATATGCTTCTCTAGAGATTAATCTCTCGGGTGTTGTAAACCTTAAAAGCATCCATTAAATTAATTTTATTTCAGTTTTAAAAAGTGGAGAATTTAAAAGTTAAAGTTGTTGAAGATCTGTCTAGATAATGGAGATTTCAGTGTTGGTTTACTTCTTCCCTGGAGTCTCCATGAAATAGTAATCTTGTGAGGGTTGCATTAAACATGGGAATGTTGTCATGACAGGTGGCTGGCCTAAGTGAGTGACAAAGTTTGATGCTAAGTCCTGTATTCTGGTTCATCAAGCTGATTTCAGCTGAGTTCTGCACTCAGCTCTGGTAGACACAATGATCTATATGGCTTTGCAGTAAACTAGGAACAGTGTTAGGTGAGTACTGGAGGGACTTAAGTCCAGTTTTCCTTGCCAAGAAGGATAATTGCAATGTGGGGTCCTGAGAATAGTGGATTAAACGTTGATTAAAATGTCCTGAGTGATAAGTGGAGTGTGGATATCTTATCCCCTTCTACTTAAACATGCAGCAGTTAAAATATAATACCTGGAGTCTTGCAGACTTGCATATATTTATTTTGTAGTTTTACTTTCAGATGTGATATAAAAAATTTGAATGAGGGGGGGAAACAGCACCACCTGCCCTCTGAGACATGAATTGAGTTCATAAACTAGCATGCTGTTCAATGTGTAATCCCCAATTATTAGATTAGGGTGGGCAATTTTTGAAGGGGGGGGACTTGAAGAATTTGATAAGTGATCAAGGATCACATTCTTCTATGACATTAATGGAGGAGGTGCGGGGGTCTGGGATGGAGATTGGATGCAGAAGGGAGCTTGGGGTAGGGGATTGGGGTACAGGCTAGGGATGTAAACAAGTAGTCGATGCAGGGTCTGGAAGGAGTTATAGGTATGGGTGCAGAAGAAGATTCTGACCTGTAAGAGGGGATGCAAAGTCTGTGAGGCAGTTGTGACCTGGGGAGGGTGGCTGGGGAGAAAAGAATTGGGGGAAGGTAGGAATGTGGTGCCAGGTACAGACTGTGGCCAGGAGGTGCTTACCTAGGTGGCTCCCGTTCAGCAGCCCAGCAGGTCTCTTCTGCACCTGCACACACTGCTCAGAGCAGCTGGCCGCACAGCAGCTGGCCATGTGCATCTATTCGCTTTGCTCATTGCCCCCACCCCAGCAGCTTCCAGGGGCCAGAAACTGGCCCATGGGAGCTTCAAGATTGTGCTTGGGGTGGAGGTAGCACACAAAGCCTCTCCCTTCCCCCAGTGGCTCCTGGTGCTCAGAAGCACATGGCCCCCACAGCTGGCTGCTTTGAGCCGCATGTGATGGTGGGGCTAGCAAGGAACCTGCCCGAGGCACCCACTGGGTCATATTAGATAGTCACTTGGGATGGTGATATAAGCTGGCATGCTTCCTTTGTGGATCCAGTGTTCTTGTGCTCTCTAATAATCTTGCTCCTGAGTGTCAGTCAGGTTTTCATCAGCAGAATTGTAGATCGCTCTGCCTTCTCATTATGCAAAAAGAAAGTTCTATATATGAGTATTTTTCACATGGTTTCCTGTGTTGAACCAATTATGTTGAAAGTCTTGTAAATAGGTCAAGTTTCTCTTCAGGGTAAAACCTGTCCAGTGACTGACAACGAAGTGTTAAAAGCAGAATTGCAACATTTGTCCATAATGCTTTATATTTCTATTTTACTACTAAAATGTTTCTGCTTTATTTAATTGAGAAATTCCCCAAACCTGATTGATAATTCAGAAAAGTTGGGCAGATGGTTTGCTGTCTGTCTCCTGGCCATTCTTCTGTTCTTCCCATTCATCCCAGTATCTCAGATGACAAGGGAAGAATACATGGACAAATAGCCACTGCAGAAGAATTGCATTGGCTTTTTATGCTCGATGCAGGAAAGGGGATGTTCAGAGGTAGACGTCTGTAGACTTCTTTTAAAAAAACAAAAACAAAAAACAACCCAGTCTTTCTCCATTCCCTCAAACACACGTTAGAACTGGAAGGACATGGAGCTAAATTAAAGCATGCTACAACAGAACATGGAGCAGAGAGATTAGCTCTTGCTCACAGCAAAATGACTGAGACTCCTTTTAAAAAGTCCTACACTAAGCACTGTTTAAGAAGGTCCTGTTTGCATAGATACATATATGACGTCTGTAACAGTTCCAGGTAACTACACCTGTGCTGCTGCTTCATGGTCTATCAAGGCTTCTAGCTCTCAGCAGTTACTTCTCTTAGGCAAGAGACCTATGTGTGTCTCAACTGTATGACTACTTTTCCAGTTTATGCAGTTTCCTGTTGACTGTTACATTCTCAGTAAGCCTGGCTGCATAAACACATCAGCATCTGTTTTGATTTTGCTCCTGAGGCGTATGCATAGTTGTAATTGCCAGCAGTCACAGGTTACCACACAGTTCTTTAATCAAGCACATTTGTTCTTGTGGTGTCAGCAGATATTACAATTTGGGTAAATTTACAACTACTGTTGGTAGTTCCTGGCGGAGTAGTTGTCATACTCTCCCGCAGGATTACATAAACTTAATTCAGGAAGATCCTTCAAAGATACCGAAGGAAATTGCCACATCTGTCACAACTTCCATCATCATGTTATCTGGTGCCTCCCAACTATTTAAAAATAGAAATAACAGTAACACTTTCCTTTTCCCACATGTATGAGTGGTGGTTTGATTCGTTGATAGCAAGGTTTCTCAAACTTCGTTGCACCGTGACCCTCCTGATGACAGATCATGGGGAGCCTGGAGGCTAAGCCAAAGCCCTGCCACCCTGGAGAGGGAGGCCAAAGGCCAAGCCCTAGTGGGGAGGCCAAAGATGAAACCCAATAGCTTCAGCCCCAACAAAGGCCCTGTAACCTGAGCCCCGCCGCCAAGGGTTCTAGCCCTAGGGCTTTGGCTCCAGGCACTGGGTCTTGAGCTTCATCTCTGGCCCTAGTAGTCAAAGCTAGACCTGGTGATTAAGCATGTTAAAATTAGTTTAATTTTGTAAAGGTATGACTGTTGAATTTGACAGTGGTTCTACATTTATATGCAGCGGAGCAGGCTCCTCTAATTTAAGATGTACAGATACCAACTACCTAGTCTTGCCAGTACACTTTTGTGGTGGGAGAGGCAGAGAGTAAGTTTCCCTGCTTGCCTGCCTCTTGAAAATAGTTTCTTGAAAATGGCTGGATACTATGCATTCCTTCTGAATACTCACTCCCAGACACCATTTTCCTGGTATGAAAATGGCTCAACGTAATAAACTGTCATCACTGTAGGGTGATTACCAGGAGATACTTCCTGTCTAAAGTAACTGTATCCTAGGCAACATGACTCTGGAAACTAAATGCTGAGATGTGTTAGCTCAATATACAGTTATTACAGGGTGTTCCTTCCTATACTAAAACATCGAGTGATCTCAGATATATAACTAGACTAAACCCCCCCCCCCCCCCCCCACACTGGAAGTAAAGCTGAAATGGTGTTGGTGCAGCATAAACAGCTATGGACCCACGACTGGCGGGTTTAAAGGAAGCAACAAATCAGAATGAAGTGGTTTGCTTGAGGGGTGGTTTCTGAATGACACCCAAGAGTTGAGTCATTAACTCTCCAGCATCCTGTACTCTGTCTGGTTCCATTCTAGACCAGTGTAATTTTCATGAAGCTCACATGTGAGTATTGCGCTTATCACAGGGGTAAAAGGACTCATGTACTCTGTGATATTTCTCTTCTGTTCCAAAGCCCAATTTTATTCTTGACTTCTTGAAATTAGAGACCATGAGTTAAGCTATGCAGACTTTTATGACTGCTGCACTTTGAATGACTCTACTATTTTGAAAACTGAAAAATCAGAATATATTTATGCATGGCCAATATATTATTCCTAGCTAACAGAAAATCTGAGAAACTTTAGCTTATATAACTATTACCCACTATGTCATCTTATTTAGCAGTCTGTACTAGCGGTGATACTGTTATATTGTTGTGGTATACTAGTCATTTAGAGACATCCTGAGTTGGTGTAAATTGTCATAACTCTTTGTCATCAGTTGAACTACAGTTTACAAAAGTAAGTGTCTGGTTCATTGTGATTACGAATTTACTTACTTTCTAACACTATCTGCTAAAAAATTGTTTCTGTTTTATTTGGCATATGTTGGAAATCATATGAAATTAAATCATAGCTTTCTCTGTGCTTGGAGGTGGGGGAGGAGAGGGAGGAGGGCACTCTGCCCAAAATGTAGCTTTTAGTTAATTGGTCATAAGTTTTGTAACCATGGAAGACTGAGACTTAATAAACAATGTGAATTCTTAAGAACATGAAAAGAGAAACTTCTATTGTGTTAAATGGTATCAGTTGGTAAGTGTGCCATTTCATTGCATAGTGAAGATAGTCTTTTCTGTTTCATTTGTTCCTAGTAATTTGTTTATTGGAACTGGTGTTTAACAAATTGCATTAAGGTATTTACTGCTCTTTTTATTCAGTAGGGATATGTGTTACTTTATGAGTTTTGTTATTGCCCCTTGTTTCAAGTCATTCTAATAAGGGACTAAAATTCTGCAAGGAGATGACACATTACTTCTACACAAATGGGCAAACTTTGGAATTTTTTTTTGTCTAGAGGATAGAAATCTGATTTTTCTTATGGGAGAAAGCAATGTGCAATTGATTTAAAAAAAATAGCAGAGGCTTCCTTACACAGCCTCTTTTTTCCTCTTAAGAGCAGTTGTCACTGCAGTTTTATAATAGACTAACCCGGAATTGTTACTGATAACTTATAATTGCTCATATTTCTGGCTATACTAATGATCTTTATTGTTTTTGCTTCAGATGTGTGCACCTTCTGAATTTCCTTCATGGACAATCTGCCTGGCTCTAGGCTTTGATTAATTTCTTGTTTTGCAGAACTCTTCCTGTTCACTAATATCTGTCTGGTTCATGGCTTTTATTTTTTGTTTCCCTTTTCTCATGGCGTCATGAAAGATGTGGGTGTGATGTTAGTTATCTGAGCTCTTTATAGGGTGTGTGCTAAATTTTACTTCAGATTATTTCTTCCCTGCTGAAACTCGTAAAGTTGAATATTTTTATATTTATTTACTTAACAGATGCACGTTTTTGTGATAGGTATACTATGAAAGATTATGACAAATTCCTGATATGATTTAGGAGATGTTCTTCAGAATTAAGTATCATCATTGCTATTTAATTATAACTTCATAGCAGTGACCCTGAAATTAAGATTAAAAATAGGCATTCTTTTGATACTCCACCTCATTTTACAGAATATACTCTTTAAACTGAGATTTCATGCCCAGCGTTAGTCCAAAGATTAATTCGTTTAAGATCAATTTGAGAATCACTACACGTCTAGCTCTGTAACTTCTAGAGTGGTTGCTGAAGTTGCAATGTGTTTGACTAGCTCTGATCCAGAATTTCAGTAGCAAGCTTCAATCTTAATTGCATCCTAAAGAGAACCACATACTGAGAAAAAAATCAGTTTAGCCAAAGACAAGTGCAACAGAGTATTTTAGTGGAGTTGGTGATTGTGTAGATACTGTTCTCCCCATTTTGAGCTTTCCTGAGCACTGGTATTATAACAATGACTTGTAGCTGTCAATAGATCTCTTGATATTATTTCTCTATACCTCCAGACATTCTGTGTTTTCTCTCTGTAGCAGAAGTAACTCTGGCAATGAGATTTTGTTTGTTTAGTGCCAAAGGGGTCAATGTTTCAACAGCCTTCTCTTCCATGAACTTCTCTCATATATCTGCATAGTGTACACATATGCCCTGAAAGCTCCCTTTTGGCAAGCTGTGGAAATCTAAAACTTATGCAACTAACAGCAAAATGTGCCACTTCCACTAATATCCTAAAGTAAAAAGTGTGATTTGAGTACAGCGGGCTGCACATAGTAGCTGGTACAATGTTAACTAGGTATGTTGGATAGTTTACATATCACTTATTAGACCCTTTCATCTTATCATAGAACCATAGAGCTGGCAGAGACCTCAGAAGGTCATCAAGTCCAGCCCCCTGCTATAGGCAGGACCAATTCCAACTAAGTCAACCCGGCCAGGGCTTTGTCAAGCCGAGACTTAAACACCTCTAGGGATGGAGACTCCACTACTTCCCTAGATAACCCATTCCAGCGCTTCACCACCCTCCTAGTGAAATAGTTTTTCCTAATATCCAACCTGGACCTCTCCCACCACAACTTGAGATCATTGCTCCTTGTTCTGCCATCTGTCACTAATGAGAACAGCCTCTCTCCATCCTCTTTGGAACCTCCCTTCAGGAAGTTGAAGGCTGCTATCAAATCCCCCCTTACTCTTCGCTTCTGCAGAGTAAACAGACCCAAGTCCCTCAGCCTCTCCTCATAATTCATATGCTCCAGCCCCCTAATCATTTTGGTTGCCCTCTGCTGGACCCTCTCCAATACGTCCACATCCTTTTTGTAGCGGGGGGCCCAGAACTGGACACAGTACTCCAGATGTGGCCTCACCAAAGCCGAATAAAGGGGAATACTGACATCTCTAGATCTGCTGGCAATGCTCCTCTTAATGTAACCTAATATACCATTAGCCTTCTTCGCTACAAGGGCACACTGTTGACTCATATCCAGCTTCTCATCCACTGTAACCCCCAGGTCCCTTTCTGCAGAACTACTACTTAGCTGGTTGGTCCCCAGCTTGTAACTATGCTTGGGACTCTTCCATCCCAAGTGCAGGACTCTACACTTGTCCTTGTTGAACCTCAGATTTCTTGTGGCCCAATCCTCCAATTTGTCTAAGTCATTCTGGACCCTTAAATGTCTGAAGTTAATGCTTTTCTTTGTTCATTACATGTATATTTCAGAAAGAAGCTATTAAGATATTATTGAAAACATCTGTTCAGAGTGTGACTGTTGCTTTTCAAGCAGCATTACATTATAAGCACAGCATTCAAAGAAATGTTTAACTGAAAATGTTATTGCTGAACAAGAAAAATAGGGTGATGTAAAAGTTGAGGTTGCCATGTTGTCCTTAATTCACCTGGGTACGGCGATTAGATCATAGAGGTCAGTATAAGATATGTATGTGAGGCAATACTACAGGGTGAACTTTGGGTTCATTCTTGACTTTGCTCTCGTTTGGGCCACCCTCTCACTGTTTTGTAAATGTTCTCATTGGTTGCTGAAGCCTGCATCAGTTTGTGAGGAGTCTTTTTCCTAAAAATACATTCCCTTCAAGACTGTTTATCAGAATATAAAAGCTCCTTTTGACAGAGAAACTTATTCATATTTAACCTACATTCAAAGGAGCAAGTACCTTGAAACATAAACAACTTGAATGGCATCTGTTCCTCATTCTGGAGTTATAACCTTTATAGACATATTCAGCAGTCTGTAAATATCCTCACTGAATATTTCTTCCCTGAAAATGCATTTCCTTCAATATTCAGATAGAGACTTGTTTCCTCTGAGTCTTCTCCGGTAATTTTAATGACCTTATATCTTCAACCATATTAGTCTCTCAGTTCTGCTGCATGTTACAACATACATTAAGAGAATCATGAAACCATGTCTTCTTGCATGGGGAGTTCAGTGTTAAGACTGAGACTCAACTTTTATTATATTTCTCCTTTTTTCAGTTGTTTCTGGCTTTCTTAGCCAGTTTGTGAGTTCCGTACTTAACTTTGTCCTGGACATTTTTTTGCAAGATTCTGTAAAATCTGTTTAGCTACCTGACTGTCACATGTAAGAAATTTCCCAAATATTGTCAGAAATTCTGCAAATACAGCTCAGTGATGACAGTGCCCATTTTCCTCAAACATGACAGTGCTTTGTAGATCTTAATGAGATGGTTTGTTGAAAAGTAGAGGTGTAAGGCAGGTATTTGCTAGTCCTTTATCACCGTATTTGAATACCTGGTCTAAGGAACAAGGCAATTACATATTGTAAAATCTCAGATTGTTTTCTCTCAATGGATGGGAGGCCACATTTAGGTACAACACTAAACAAAAATGATGTTCTAGAGCAGGGGTTCCCAAACTTTGTTGCACTGTGACCCCCTTCTGACAATGAAAACGCTTTACGACCCCAAAGGAGGGGACCAAAGCCTGAGCCTGCGCAAGCCCTGCTGCCTTCGGGGGGGGGGGGGGGGAATCAAAGTTTGAGCCCCACTCCTCCAGGTAGGCAGAGGGGCCAAAGCTGAAGTTCAAGGGCTTCCGCCCCAGGCAAGGGACTTGCATCTTGAGTCCTACTGCCCAGGGGGCTTTGGCATTAGCTTTGGGCAGTGGGGCTAGGGCTTCAGCCCCAGACCCCAGCAAATCTAAGGTGGTCCTGGCGACACCATTCAAAGTGGGTTGTTACCCACTTTGGGGCCACACTCACCGTTTGAGAGGAACAAGCAGAAGGTATGTAGGTCAGAACTTAAGGCTTTTCATATTTTGTACATACTTAGCACCTCCTTCCCCCCCCTCACACACACACTTCTTGTATCTTTTTAGTTCTTTTAAGCTTGGAGGGGAGTGAGGTATACAGGATACACATGAGAAGACTGCTAGTGATTTGAGGAGGGAGAATGTTTGACAGTAGCATTTTTAGTAGGGAAACTGACTTCTAAAAGAGAATGCAAAGTAAGGAAAAAGGGGGGGGAAGCATGAGGAGGGAAGTGTCAAGTGGAAAATAACTAACCAAGCAGTAGATGCCTTTGTGGAACATTTTATTTCAATTTCTAATTTATATTCTTCAGCTAGTTACTATGATTAGACACTTATATATATATATACCAAAATAGATGAGACCTAGGAAACTGATTTGTTGGGGTTGAGGATGGTTTGGCAGCTGGAGATGTCTCCCAAAACAGATAAAGATATGGCTCCTGCCTGTTCCAGTGGTATTGTGGTACTTTATTGAGGAAAAATTAGCAAAAATATTATTATGGAGATACATTTAGCTATTGCCAAGTAAAGTGGCGAAAAAGGAGTTAAATTCTTAAGTGCTGCTGGGTTTTTATTAAAAAAAAAAAAAAAAAAAACCCCACGCTTAAATTGATAAAAATTAAGGGATACATTTTCCTGTCAAGCAAATGGTCAAGGGTGGTTGGTTGCTTGGGAAACATTAAAGTAGACAGTTTATGATTATGGAATTTGCAGGCTTCTTTGCTGATCCCTTTTTCTTCAAAAATGCAAATAATATGCTAGGCAAAATGCCCTTTTTGAATGCAATGTCAAAATAGTGAAGTCAGGTAATCATGTAATGAAGGACCGAGTTAAATATGAAATGCCAACCTTAAATTTGCCCGTCTGTGCTTGTTCATTTAACATTGTCCCACATTATATTATCATAGTGACAAATTTCAGTTACCCTTTCTTATATAAGTATATTATGCATATTCTTCAGGCTTAGTTTCTTTTTTTATGTCCTTGACAAAACAGGCAATACTGAAAGAAAATGGATTGAATACTTGTTACAAATAAGTGTCTGAAGTATGCAAGTTAAATCTCTCACTCAGGGTTTGCCTTCTCTGCAGTGTTACCCCGACACTCATCTACACACACAAATCTCTATCTTGATTTAACTGATACTTAAAGCTTCAGCTGGCTTGCCTATCGGGGCATATGAGCTTAAGTCCTACTGATGCTTGAACAAGTGATGCAGTAGGGATCCAGCTACAGCTCAGGTTAACACAGCTTACTAGTTATTAATCTAATTACCCGTGTTGATGAATCACAGTGCAGTGTGACCATTCTTAGCTAAGTTAGCCTACCTCAAATGTGGTATTTGGAAAGTATGTCTTCATAGCAACTAGGCAGGTGCTTCCCAGCATATATAGGTGCCTGTGACATCTGTGCTTGAGCTAGCATGCCACCTATAGTTAAGCTTGCCTCAGCGCTTCCCATTATATTATCTTGTTTTCAGTTGCTTGTAACTTTGCCACATTTAAACAGTTAAATTCTTCAAGTCCAGGCATGTCCTTGAGGCTGAATTCTTTTTAGGGAAAGCTTCAGCAGCTGTTTGCAAGATCAAGATTAGGGAAATACATTTTTGCACATTTTTACAACCATGTCATTGAGAAACATTGTCATCTCAATGGCTTGGAGCAGGGACTTGAAATTTGGGGTGGTCTTTGTGTCAGAGAGATGCCCTTTTACCTTCTCCTCATCCCCCGCTTTATGGCATGATGTGGGTCTGCAGGCCCTTGTGCTGATGTCCTCTTCATAGGAATAATCTACACAGGTTTGTATCAAATAACAACCTCCTTTCTTGGGGACTGATTTATTAAAATAAAACAAACCCAAAGTAAAGCCTCTTTCTAATCATCCCCCTTCCCCACTCTCCAGATGGGAACAGTTCCTCCTACTCATGGTCTCTGGCCTCAAGCCCACTTGGTACAGTTATCAGCCCATACCAAGCTCTATGGAATAAGACTGTCTCCATCTTGTTTTAGCCTCATGAAAGGGAGGTTGCAGAGACTCATTTCTTGGGCCTGTGTCTGCTAAACTGAGCAGAGTTTGGATGAACTTTGAATAACTTTTCATTCTGTGAATACCATGCCGACAGTTTCTAATGTGCTAGGAGGGGCCTTGCCTCTACCCCATCCCTTCCCCCAGGTCTCCTCTCCTGAACATGTCCAGCCCGTGCTCTTTCTCCAGCGCCTCCTTTATGTTGTGGAACAGCTGCATGCGGCGGGCAGGGGAAGGTGCTGATAGAGGGACTCCTTTTTACTAGTCAGCACTTGTGTGAACACCATCATTCCTGTGGAAGACTATTCAAATGTGTACCTACGTGGGGACCAACTTAAGGCTCCATGGGTAGTGATAATGCTGACATTGCCCAACTTTGGCATGCTAGACTCAGCATCTTTTAAACATGGGTTTGTTTGTGTAAGCTTATATAAATTAACTAATGCACAATGAAATAACAAGTAGGGTGATGTAATATCTTTTATTGGACCAACTATTGTTGGTGAGAGAGACAAGCTTTCACAGGGCTCTCCTTTAGTAGACTGATTTAAAGCATGAACATAAGGATAAAGTGAAGTTTGAGCTTTCATCATTGACTAGATCTTTCCTATTGTGTTTTAAGCTTCGTGCTGTATTAATATTATCAATTTCAGTTTGGAATTTCTATTGCTGTTCACCTCACTTTTGAATTTATCATACAACAGTTTGAACTGCTCATTTAGAACCCGTCACCATTGGCATCCTCACTATTCAATGCAGGTCAGACCTCCCTGGTCCAACACCCTCGGGGGACCAGGGATTTTGCCAGACCCTGGGGATCCCCAGCAGCTGGCGAACCCACTGTTGCTAGAGTGGCTGGGGGTTCCCAAGCTCTCGGGATCCCCATTCGCTGCCAGCCACTGCTGGGGATTGCTGCTGGGCAATCCCTGGTCGCTGGCCCCTCTGCTGCCAGACTGTCCAGAGATCTCCAAATTGGGGTTCTCCAGTAGTCACTGGTTGAGGGCCAGGGCTCTTTGGTCCAGCAATATCCATGGTCCTGCTGGACCAGAGATTCCTGGATTTGAGAAGTTGAACCTATACACAGTCTTAATATTACACTTAATTTATAGAAAAGTTAAATGGTTAGGTTTTATACAACTTTATCCAGAGTTGATTGAGGGTTTAATTAACAGGATCTAATTATTCTTCATCCCATACAGTGTTACTGTACCGTGGGTGGCACGGTTGAAAAGCATTATGAAGAAAAACTAAAATACAGCAATATTGTTACACTTTGCACATTGTTGTATAATAGAAATGTTGACAGACTGTTAGCTACAGTGGTACAAATGCATTGCTCTAACATACACATAGGTGTCTCAGGTGGCTGAATACATTAAACAATATGTAATTTACATATCAAATCAGGAAGATTGCGTATAATCTTTGTTGCCGGTCATGCCATTCATTAATTATCAAGATATTCCTCAGGCTTTATGACCTCTGACATATTGGACGGGTGTCATTCAGTGAGCAAAGATGTTTAGTCTGCTGCGATACTGAGAACCTGCTGTATAATTGCTATTCTGGAAAAGGCCCAGGAAGCATTTACCACGATGCATTTAATCACCATTCTAATTAGAGTGTCAATGAAGCAGATCAGAGTTTTCCTACTGCCAATTCATTGCAACTTCTAAGTTGTAAAAGGATTGTTACCTAGTATGCTGGAATATCTCAGTGCTAGTGTACATAGCAAAGCACACTAGTTGGGTGTGATTTGTAGTGAACAATAATGTTCTGCACTCCAGCTGGCCTACGTAGGTCCTCTTGGTGAACTTTAAAAAGTACCTACTCCACATTAATGCAGTCTAAACAAAGTACCTTTAAAGAGCACCAGCAAGGTCTACACATGGTGCTCTACAAATCACACCACTCTAGAGCGCTTCGTGGGCTGTATAGATAAGCCCTTAGTTGCAACAGAAACACTGATTATGAGATTTCCAATTGTTCTGAAATCATATCTAGTGTTCAAATGAATATCAAGTTAACTATAGCACATGTATACCCTGCTGTCAAATAAAAGAAATGAACCAATGTTTAGGGAAATCTGACTCTACTCAGGCATTTGAAGGGGTACATCAAGCATAGAAAAAATCTTATGGTTTTAGAGAAAGCTGCAGGTGCACCAGTGCTGCCAACGGTGAAAAGTGCTTACACGTTTCAATGCTACTTCATCTGTTACTGGAGACAGGGTAAGAAATTTCATAACACAGACAAAGTTTGGGGAACTGGGTTTCTTACATTGCTTATTAGCAATAGAGAAGAGTAATCTGCTATTAGATTTGAAGTATGTGTTTAACAAATAAAGAAGTGGGGAACGAAAATTCAACAGATTTTCAGTCCACTTCATGACAAAAGCCATTAGTTTCTGTGAGCTACGTCTAACACTGTTTTTCAGAAAATAGATTTAAATGGAATAGCAGAACAGGTTTGGATATTAAATAGATTTCTAGATATCCCTGCTCAGGTTTTTTTTCTAATGCACAAAATTGACCATTTATCTTAAAATTCTAGATTGAGATTAGATTTGAATTACTATTCTTAAGCAATGCCTCTAGCAGTCTTTGTTCACAGCATTTGTAGTTAGGATTTTAGTCATGCTTGCTGGTATAAAAAAAATGGGATTACATATAGTATCTTTGTAATTTATTGCAAAAATACCGGCAGGTACTGAGCAGGGTTTTGTGCCGCTTTTTGATAACACTTAGTCAGACTGCTAGTTATAAATGGAATACTGAGTGGAATAGTGACTAGAATTCAGTAACATGGAGTGGATGAGCTCAGGTCTTAATACAGTTTGAGACAGTAGAAAAATGGAATCAGTGATAACAGAACTTAAAGAAATCTTCAAATTGCTATATGTGATTGAACTTGCCAGTAAATTTCGCTAATAGATTTCAAATACATTGATTTTCACAGCTATAGTTCCTCTCTGCACAGCCTTCATTTTCCACTATGGTCCTTGACCATTAAAAATAAAATAACAAAACTCTGGATTAGGCTGAAGGTTGACTTGAGGCTTTGGCCTAAAAGCTTTTTTTTTTTTCAATCTGGTGTTGGGGTGGGTATAAATGTTGCATAATGAATAAAGATTTTAAAATGCAGTGTATATGGGCATGCATTCACCCAGGTGCTTTTAAATCCTTAAAATTGCTTCTTTCTCTTCTATGGAAATTTGTAGGAAAGTGAAAGATGGCAGTGCAAATGACTTCAGAATTTTCTTTTGCTATACTAATATTTAAATATACTACTATTATTATTAGTCTGTAAATATCATTTTACCTGTAGTTGTGTTGGAGGGCAGCCTTGTACATTTCTTCCTTTTTTAAAGTCCAATATTGCTGCTAGGGAAGTGAGCTTGTACTCATGTACACAGTTACACACAGCTACCCTGCCCCGCTGCTGCTTCTATATCAGAGGCGGGAGGGGAGAGATTGTGCACATGGGGAGCTGTTTTTTAAGATGGCTCCTCACACGTCCATCTGTCCGTCCCCACCCTTTGCCCTGTGCTGCTGCCTCCTACAGATGCAGCAGCCCGGGAGGAGAGAGAGCAGAAGCTGGTGATCATGGGGAGTCAGCTTTTAGCCAGCTCCCTGCGAGTATCGGCTCCCTCCCTCCCCCCTGCGTGTGTAAACTTATAACCACTGAAATTTTCACCAGTTACGCATTTACAGAAATAAAAACATTTTAACATCCCTAATCGCTGCTACTACTTTTCTTCTCTATCTCTTCATAGGAATAGTATGTTCATTTTGGATGTTCCTTGACTACCTGAACTTTGCTTTAGCCAGCAAGGCCTGTGAAAATGTTACGTCTGATGTTCTCTATCCTCTGGGATTTTCCAGTTGCCTCTGCCTATAATCTTCTGTGTCATGCTACTTAACCTTGGTGGTTTGCTTCACCTTGTAGTTTCTGAATCCACAAGATAACTTTACATCAGTTAAATGGTTTCTTTTCTGACACTGTACCTTCAAATTTCTTTTAACTTCATAGTCCTTGTCTAAGCCAATGCCATCAGTTTGATTTCATTTATTCATATTAATGGGTATCTGAATTACAAGTTGAACCTCTCTAGTCCGGCACCCTCAGGACTTGACCAGTGCCGAACCTGAGAATTTGCTGAGCCATGGGAGGTCAACCATGGCCCAGGTACTCTGATGCTGGCCCCAGTGTTCCAGCTGCCAGCTTTTCACCCAGGGGTCCTGGCCAGTAGCTCCTCTGCTGCCACCAGGATCCTGGTCATGGGGCTCCACTCCTGACCTAGCCGAGGGCTCCTCAGCCACCTCCCAACACGATCCTGGCCTTGGGCAGTGAGGGGTGTGGACTGGGTATAAAGGGGGGGGCACTCGAAACTTGGCCCCACCCATGATAAATGGACTTCCTTCTAACTAAAATCATGCCACACCAGAGTTTGCTGGACTAGAGAGGTTCAACCTATACCAATTTAAATAATTTACAAGTGTAAATTATCTATAGAAATCCATAGTTAAACCCACACAAGTTATACTATAAAATTCAAATACACTTCCACCTCTGTACTCTGGGCATTCCTAATCCAGGAACACCTGTGGTACAGACTCTGGCAGGGGGAGGAAGAAACGACTCTGTGTGTTCTTTACCCCTCCCCCCAAGCTGGGTTAACAGCAGCGCGGTGCTTCTTTGGAGACTTTTCCCCCACTGCTCCTATAGCAGTGGGAGGCAATATCTGGGAGCAGCATGGGGCACAGAGCCACATGAATCCCTGGGAGCAGGGCACCAGGTAAGTGCCCCACCCTCACTTCACTGAGGCACCCTGCCTACCTCCCAGATGCCGCCCCAGCACCTTCCATGGTCCGTAAAACTGCCTTAATCCAGCATTCCTGTTTCCCAGGATTGCCAGATTAAAGAGGTTCAAGTGCAGTGTGCAGTTCTCCATTAGCTATCCCTCGGGATGTTAGTGTAACCACGTAACCATTTAACTAATAAACTGATCATAGGCGTGCGCACAGGGTGTGCCTAGGCACACCGTAATGTCTTGGGCCAGCTAGTGGCTGCTGGAGGAGGAGAGGAATTTGTGACGGGGCGCCGCAAACCCTCACTTTAAATTCCCTACGGCTGTCTACGGGGCACTGTGGGGCAGAGAGCGCACATGCGCGGTGTGCTGAAACACTGCACAACAGGTGAGAGGGGAGACGTGGCATGACATCACAGCCACAGTCCCTTTATACCCAGTACACACCCCTCACTGTCCAAGGCCAGACGTGGCATGACGTTACAGCTTGGGACATTCAAACCGTGTGGCCCAGCTCCACAAGCAGTTGAGGCCCTACTACAAATGCCAGCTGGCCCGAGCCATTTTTGCGCTCCGGATCCCGCAGCACCGCCCCTTATGCACCCAGGGGTGCCCCCGCCCAGCCCAGCAGCACCACGAAGCCCCCCCGAGGCACCTCCCCCTGGCCTGGCAGCACTGCGCGGTGCCCCCTTATGCACCTGGGGCTGCCCCTGCCCGGCCTGGCAGCACTGTGTGGCCCCCCTGCCTCCGAGGTGCCCTGGGGATGCCGCACGGCCCCCCTTGAGGCACCCTCCCTTTCAGCCCGGCAGCACTACGCGGCGCACTGGGGACGCCCCTGCCCGGCCTGGCAGCACCATACAGCCCCCGCGAGGTGCCCCGGGGATACCCCTGCCCAGCCTGGCAGCACTGCGTGGTGCCCCGGGGACGCCCCAGCTAGGGTCTGGCTGGCCTGTACCTTGGGCCAGCTCTGACTCCAGCCTCGCGAATTGGAAGACAGAAGCCGAAGGGAAGGGTAGGGGAGGGGTGGAAGGGAGGGGCAGGTCAGGAGAAGAAAGGGGAAAGTGCTAAGGGACAGGGTAGAGGAGAGGCAAATGCCAGGGGGCCAAGTGCAGACAATGAGGGAAAGGGCAGGAGGGGAGGTGTCAGTGGGAGGGGGGGACAGGGTGATGCTGGGAGACAAGAGGGTAAGGGCTTTGGGGGCTAGAGGGGAGAAGAGGAGGTGCTGGGAGAAGGCTTGAAAGAAGGGGTGGGTATGAGGAAGGGAGGGATGGAGCAAGGCGTGTGAGGACTCACGCATGAGGGGAAAGGGGGCAGAAGTTGGTGAGGGAGTGGGCATCAGGAAAAAAGGGGGCGGGGCAGTGAGGGAAGGGGGAGGCACCAGGAGGGTGCAGGGGTAAGGGAAGGTGCAGGTGCCAGGGGATTCTGGGGGTGAAGCAGAAGGGCAGACACCTGCAGGGGAGGGACCATCACCAGAGGAGAGAGGCAGAGCAGGGGTGTAGAGGGAGGTGTTAAGAGAGGGGATGAGGAGGGGTAGCTCACATGATCAGAGTGGGGCTACTGGAGAAGTAGGCACATGGGGGAGAGAAGGGCTGGTGGAGGGGGGCAGGTCTCAGGAAGGCTGAGAGCAATGAGAAGGGCAGGAGTCAGGACAGCAGAGGAGAGTGAGGAGTTGGGGGGCAGCAGGCATCAGGGGAGCTGATGGAGCAAGGGAAGGAGACATGGCAGCAGAAGGAAAAGGTAGAGGTTTGAGATACTTATTAATAACTTGGGTGCCACAGTGACACATCCAAACAAGCCACAAACTCAGTACTGGTGCACAACACAAAATTAATTCTGCTCATGGGAGGAAACTCTTAGAGGGAACACTTCTCCCAGCCTCTCCACCCCGAGTTAATATCTCTCACATTGGGGTAATGCAACTGCAGGATAGTTGCATGAGGGGAGTTTGGGAGAGGGGGCAAACTAATCCCTATTGGTAGGAGGATAGTGGGAAAAGTCCTTGGGGGGGGGGTGTCACATGACACCTTTTGGTCATGTGTCCATCTTGCCCAGAGAGTGTTACCTCCAGAGGTGTGGCCAATGGGGGTCAGGGGCGTGGCTAACAGGGTCAGGGGTGTGGCTAATGGGGGTCAAAGTACATTTTTTAAAAAATATTTGGGTGCACACCCTAATGAAATGTGCTGCGCACGCCTATGAAACCGATGCTTATCTGTTAATGGTGTCTGTTCCACTCAGCTGGCTACCAGGGAGGCAGTTTTGCAGCAGCAGATCAGTGAAGGGCAAGAAGCAGGCGGCCTCACTCCCGGGGAGGCTTTGCTGCAGGCTCTGCTTTATACTGCGTAAGTAAGCTTTATACTGCAGAGCCCGCAGCGTGTAAGTGCTAAGATTTTTAGCTGTTACATGGTTACTTATTTAACTGAATTTTAACATGCCTAGCTATCACTAAGTACAGTAAAACTCTGATGGTCCGGCACCATCGGGAACCCGGAAGTGCTCAGGGCAGCTGGACAGTTGGAACTGCTCTGCTTCCGGTGTCCCCGATTCAGCTGCTGCTGAAACTGACCAGCGGCTGAATCAGGGAAGCCGGGGGCAGAGCAGCTGGGGTGCTGCTGGGTTGGTCTGGTAGCGTCGACCCTCGGGGCTGCAGGACCAACCCGGCAGCACCCCAGCTGCTCTGTCCCCGGCTTCCCTGATTTAGCTGCTGCTGAAACTGACCAGCAGCTGCTGAATCAGGGATGCCTGGGGCAGAGCTGGACTATCAGAAGGGGGGGCTATGAGGGGTCTAGGGTGGCATCCCCCCCACCCCAGGCCCCTCATAGTCCCCCCTTTTCGATAGTCTGGCATATTTGATAATCCGGCACCCCCTGGGTCCTAAAGGTGCCGGATTATCCGAAGTTTACTCTATGGTTGACTCTTGTGATAGAAATGTGAGGATAGAAACCTACCAGCAACGAAACACACAGTCACTGGGTCTCTCCACAGTATCACTTACCTAAAGTAGTACGTGACCTGTTGTGTCATATTTATAAAGCTTGACCTCAAAAGTTAATTCCAGCCCTTCTTTATATAGAAAAACCGCTTAACTCAAAGTTCCTAACAAAGGCGTATGGATTTGACATATTTATTTTTATGTAAATGTTTTAGGAGATTTTAATGAAATTAGTTCTTAACATAGTTTGCACTCAATTCAGATTTCTTATTAAATAATTTTATTTGTAAAAGGAAAAACATATAATTTAAATAAAAAAAATTCAAGGATTTTATCCTTCCAGCACAAGACTCCACATTTTTGTATTAACTTGGAGTTATAGAACCACAATACTTTTCTCACCTTTACAAAAAATAATTCAGATGGACTTCTTGGACAATCATAGTGACTTGCTTTTCCTAGAGCTGTATTAAGGATTTTTCAGCTTCAGCCTTATCGTCCAGTGTTTTGGCCAGATGGGTTAGCTGTTAAGGTTTCCACTGAATTATTTCGCTATAAATGATTTAGTCAGTTTCATCTTAAGTTAAAAATGACAACTTAGTGACTGTACAGAAACAGTATGAGATTTTTGTGGCATTACGTACCTGAGCTGGTAGTAAGTGGGTATGGCTATCTGTAACTGGCATACTTATATACATGTTTAGTTCTGGAATATCCCGCTCTATTCAAGTGTAGCCAGAGCCTTAACAAGGGTGGGGCAAGTAGGGCACTCACCCCAGGCACGGTACATTTAGGGGTGCAAAATTAAAAATTAGAATATGAATGAATATATATATATATATATATATATATATATATATATATATATATATATATATATATATATAGTGCAATTAACACATGTGTAATTCATACAAAAATTAATAATTTTATCATTTTGGAGGGCTGGGGGGCAAGGGGGAGTGGGCACAGTTCAGTAGCTTGTCCCAGGGGCAGAAAACCTTACTTACGGCTCTGTGTAGCATTTAGTAGAGGCTTTTTTGCTAACCACCACTAAAACTACCCCCCCCCCCAAACTCTATGTATTTGTCTTCAAAATATTGATTCTGTGACAGCTATGCTGTGGCTTTAACTGAACAGTTGTTGAACCCAAGATTACTCTGCTCTGACCAAAAGGAAGCATTGCTTTTTCAGTTTAGTTGTTTGTTGTGGGCTCAGTCCTGCTTCCCATGGAGTGGTGGCTACCCCCTAGCCCTTTGTTAACTTCAGAGGCAACAGGAGGTGCTCCTACCCCATTGACCACTGTTACACGCAGGCTGGTAGTGATGTCCATTTACTTGCTCAAGACCCAGACTCAGCAAAGTATTAACAACATGCTCCAGTATGTAGAATTCTATAGTGGCTTTTTGTGACTAAAGGCTTATCTCCGCTTAAATGCTACAGTGTGGATACTGCCTACATCATTGAGATGCATTAGGATTAGCAGCTTGGTGGTAATTAAAAACTGGACACTCCAGCAGGAATGCCAGAACCTTGCCTGCCCCACCTCTTTACCCCTCAAGTCCTGCCCCCATTCACTCCTCTTCCACACAGCCTCCTCAGTGCTTGCTTTGCTTGCTGCATTTCCCATTCTGCTCTCTGCACCCCTGCCTGCCTCACATGGGACTTGCCTACAGAACTAAAGCTGGGGGCTGCAGCTGTCTACCACAGGAAAAGATGATTCTAACTGAGTAGGGACTGGTGTGGTTGATTGACCTAGCACTTCCCTGCCTTTCAGCCCACTGTAGCTAGACTTTGGGGCTATGTCTAGACTGGAATGATTTTCTGGAAATGCTTTTAACGGAAAAGTTTTCCGTTAAAAGCATTTTCAGAAAAGTGTCTAGCTTGGCAGGACGCTTTTCCGCAAAAGCACTTTTTTGTGGATAAGCGTCCCTGGCCAATCTAGATGTGCTTTTCCACAAAAAAGCCCCGATCGCCATTTTTGCGATCGGGGCTTTTTTGCGGAAAGCAAATCTCTGCTGTCTACACTAGCCCTTTCGCGCAAAAGTTTTTCGGAAAAAGACTTTTGCCTGAACGGGAGCAGCATAGTATTTCTGCAAAAGCACTGACAATCTTACATGAGATCGTCAGTGCTTTTGCGGAAATTCAAGCGGCCAGTGTGTAGACAGCTGGCAAGTTTTTTCCGGAAAAGTGGCTGCTTTTCCAGAAAAAGTGGCCAGTCTAGACACAGCCTGGGTGTGGTCTGTGCTTGGTTTTAGGTCAGTTTAAATATTTTGCTGGGGGTGTGTGGTTTTTCACACTCCAGAGCAATGCAGTTGGATTGACCTAGCTTTTTAGTGTAGATAAAGCCTATGTGAGAATCCCATGGAACTTAAGTGCTCTGTTGAAGTGAGTTATAAATATTGTTGTACCCATTTGAGGATCTTGTGTATTACTTTAAAGGAAAATAATGAAGTGACTGGAATCAGAATCTAGTGGATTTTTGTTGGCTTTTCCCTTTTGCATTTAGTACTAAGCAGGTTAAAACTTTGTAAGAAAGAATTGTTAAGGTTCCCATCAGCTTGTGTTCAAAATAAGCAAAGACCTTTTTAGGATTTTGCTTCATCTTTAATTTCTTGCATTGAATCTTTAATTTTTCTTGTCTTCTGGCTGAATGCAGCCACAATTTCTGGAGCTTTGTTATGAGTCTGTTTATTCACTATCTTAGGGAGTCTGCTTTTTCTGCTTTGTTTTTCAGTTGCATTACTGCATAATGTTGAATTGAAATTTAGAAATGAAGACTGGATCTGGAATGTGCAATCTGCTCAACTTGCTCACTTTTATTTTATTTTATTATGGGGTAAAAAAGGGATGTGCCAGATATGTAGCGGCACATCTTCTTTCTTCTGTGTGGCATTTTGACTACAGTGATCTTTTCTTCTTATATGAAATAGAAATTGAAAGATACTGTATAGTGACCTGATGCTATTCAGCCTGTAAGATGAATGTGTGGGAACTTTCATAGGGACACTCACTAGGGACATCAAGCTCCTGTGAACAAGTGCCATTTTTTCTTTAACATAGCAATACATTTCCTTCCCTGTCTGTGCTTTAAAATAAAATCCTATGAAGACTTTGGATTGATAACCAATCTGCCTCAGCTGCTACTTACGCCTCAGAAAGCTTTCTTTGTCATTGTCAGTTCTGATGTCATTCATATGAGACACCCATGTTCTGTCTGTCTTTCTCTTGACTGCCCTTTGGGTTTCGTGGTTTTGCAGAGAAGCCATTGTCTGACAAGTTGAGTTAAGTCCAGAATGTCTAACTCCCAGGCAGTGAGTATTTGATGTAGCGTGCTACTGCTGTTGGTATGGGCTCACCTGCTGTTAGTAATTGCAGTTCTTCTGAAAGCAGATAATCTACGTAGAGTGTTGAATATTTGGGTATGTATCAACTAGATAATGTATTTGTATGGCTTGAAAGAGCTACTCTGCTTCCCCTTCCGCCACCTGGGATTTCATAGATTCATAGATTCATAGACTTTAAGGTCAGAAGGGACCATTATGATCATCTAGTCTGACCCCCTGCACAGTGCAGGCCACAGAATCTCAACCACCCCTTAATTTAATGTTTCTCCTCTGCACCTATTTAAAATTAGTGTCTCTGTGTGACTGCATCTTGTGTTGTAGCTGGAGATGTTTGACTCTCATACCTGCAGTCACCTGTATTCTACTGGGAAGTTTTAGTCAATTATAAACTAACTTTCGCTTGTGCAGGAATTCAAAAGCAATTTCATGTCCTGAAATACCTGAGTAATCCTATCTGGATTTTCTCCAAATTAACAAGAAAATAATTTAAAATGCCCTGTTTGCCGAACACTTAGACTGTTTCTATTATTCAGTGAGGGAAAAAAAAATAAATCTGAGAAATAATTGGTCTGAAAAGACACTTATAGAAATACTTGCCATTTGATGATACTGTTGTCTCCATTGAGTGCCTAGAAGTAGTTTAAACAGATGTGCCATGCAAGTTGTGAGTTCTTTGTCAAAATTAAAGCCTTGTTTGATTTTTAAACTAGAAATGTAACTGTTTTGGTAGGTTCCATTATTTTTATTTCCACACGTCTTTACCTTTAGAAATATAGCTAATTCAGTGCTAGTGAGAGGCTCCAGGTAGACAGCCCATGAAAAGTGAGTTCCCCAAACATGGGCATTTTGGGTGCAGCCTTGCTTGTCAATATGTAGTTCAACACTTCTCAGGATGGTGTTAAATTGCTTTCTCATGTAACCCCCAACAGTGCCTTTCATAGCGTTTGGTTTGAACTGAATCAAGCATATTGGACAGATCAAATCTTGTGTAGTTTGTATAGAAGAAAACATGTCAACATATTTCCTAAAATGTTAGAACAGGAGATGTGCCAGGATTGAAAAATTGTTGCCAAGGGGAGCTATAATGATCAAATGGAATAATTTAGCGTTTCATGTCTATCATATTTGCTATCCGACAGGTTATTTATGAATGCTAGGATAAATTGGAAGCCATGCTTTGAAAGCTCTTTCCCAAGTTGAAGAAAGATTGCCAAATGAGATTTTCCCCCCTTCATCTCCCTGCCTTCATTTCTGCCAACCTTTTGCCACTGATGACTTGTATCGGTGCTTAACTATTTGAATTTTTGCTTTCTCCTACCCTTGTTTTTCTTCTGAAAACTCTTGATTTATTGATTAGAATTATTATAATAAATTTTTAACTCTGCTCTTTTTTTCTTTTCTTTTCCCTAGGTCTAGCAAGACTATGAATCTCTGTTCCAAATGCTTTGCTGGTAAGTGCACTAAAAGGTTTTGTGTTTTTGTTCAATTATCTAGATCACATTGTTGCCATCTCCTTTGGGGTTTATGCATGTGGCTTTTTTTTTTCCTCCCCAGTGTGTGTGAAATCAAATTCTCCTTCCTTTGGTGCTTCATTTATTTGCTCAGATTTATTGAAACAGTCTCCAGTGTATGTAAAGCAAAAGCCTCTTGTGTAAATACATTGATCAAACCTTCACTCATTGAAGATAACAGAAGTTTGGAATGCCCTTGAACTGTAGAGCTCCAGTCTTTGTTCAACTCATGTAAATATGACACAGCTTGTTTGTATCAGTCTGGTTTGGAATTTTGAAGTCAGTAGGTCAGAGTTTTATTCTACTAGTAAACACCAAAATCTTGTATATAGTTGAAACTAGAAAAGAAAGAGGCATAGGTATGGAAATCAGTCTTGCTGCTCATGGATATTTTATTATCCAACTTCTGCATTGAATCATTGATTGTTGATCAACAAGCTTAACTGTAAGAGTTGCATCATATTGCTGGGAACTGTTAGCAACCTTTTGTCAGTCTCCCCTTGCTTTCCCCTCCTATGTTAACTTTCTCAGATTTTGAAATCATTATACTAATACCATTGTCGAAGATCTTAAAAGAATCTCTGTCCAGGGAGCTAGAAGTAAATATTAAAAGCTGAAGCAAAACATTAAACCTTTTTATTGTTTAGACTCTTCATTAATCCCTAAAACCAAAATATAATGGCCCATTCGAACTTTTTTTGACTGTTCATTTTGAATGTCTAAATCCATGTTTGTTTTTTTTAAATTTGGGCAAAAAATAAAATAAAATACCTACCAGATTCCTTTTGGAATTTGTGTAAAGTCTAAGACGACCTTTGCTTGGTGGATCATAGATCATATACAAGTTCACCATTTTAAGTTTGCAGTGGAATAAAGTGCCACAAACTTTGATGTACTTGAGTTTGCAGAAGGATGCCGATTTCAGAATCTAAGTAAGAATTTAAACATACAAGTAAGCTTAAGTATCAGATATACACCTTTATCTGCGAGAGGCAAAGCAGATGAGGTAATATCTTTTATTTGGCCAACTTGTGTTGATGGAAGGTCTAGTTAGGCAAAGTGATACTTTGCTTACTTTACCAGGCCTACAGAAGAGCTCTGTGTAGCTTGACAGTTTGTACCCACCACCAGTAAATGTTGATCCAACAAGATATTACCTCACCTGAGTCTTTTGCATCCTGAAAGCAACACAAGCAGTCTGCATATTTGATAGTTATCTATAAACTGACAATCTTGCATATCTCAGAGTTAGCAGAATACACGAGGCTGTTTGTACAAATAGCAAATCACTTGTGGAGTGGAAATTCTGTAAAACAAATTTAAGAGGTATTTTCTTGTTTTTCAAGTCTCATTGGAAAAGCCCTTCCCCTCTGAATAACTACCTTGCACATGCTTAGTCACACTGAGAGTGATATTGTTCATACCTTTATGTAGCAATTTTAAAATGTCAAGGATCCCTTTAGAGCCATTTTAGTCTCTTTTCTGAAATACACAGTATTCTGAGAATTTCAAGATACCGTATCCATTAGACCGTGACAGTCTGGGATCAGTGATCAAATTGCCATGAGTCATTATGACAGAGCGGGAACTGATATTCTAGGAGTGACGGAACTTGCTTTTGTTATATAAGGTCCCCGTTATGGTGTGTTGGTATCTTCATATGGCAGGAGTCTTCTAGTATTCATTAAAAAGTGATAACTAGTATGCTTTCCTCTAATACTTTCCCTCTTTTTTTTTTTTTTTTTTTTTTTTAAAAAGGAAAAATAAAAGAGACTGATTAATTTTGTTTTTTTTAATGTAATGTTATTGGATATCAGCCAGACCATTAAAATAGGAAGACAAAGACTTACACTCTGCTCCTATAAACGGAACCACAATAGTTAGCAAGAAAGCCATCAAAATCTGCTTTTTATAATAACTTACACACCCCAAAAATGTCAAGAATTCTTCCTTTTGCATTTTTCTGATAAGATGGTAAGCTATAAATAGTGTTGTAGCAGATTTGTATGGAGGAGAGAATTTGGAAGTGTTGTTACCTATCTTGACCCTTGTTTCCTTTTTCTTTTTTCTTTTAGAAAAAAGAAATCCACACAATGAAAAAGGTTAGTAACTATTTAGTTGAGTAACTTTGACTTAAAGCAAAAAATGGACGAGGGGTCTCTTCTATCCCTTTCATTTGAGGTGGGGGGGGGGGAAGGGGAACAACCTTGCACTCTAATACAAAGTAGAATTTTAAATGTATCAGGTAAGGAGGACAAGAGGCTCCTTGAAAAAAAAAATTGCCAGGTTTGCATTGTACTATAAATTATGGAAAGAGTGTCTTCCTGCCCTCCCTTATCTTTTTTTGCCATAATTTGTCTTGACAAATTAAGTACAATTTCCTAAATATATAATGATGGTTTGATATGATCTTTCTCTCTGTGAAACATTCATGGGTATTTCATAATTTGTCTTCAGTTGTGATAAGAAAGAGGATTACCTTGCCTCAGGTTTGGGGCACATCTATATTTCTGGCCAGATTGATGCCCCAGAGGTCAATCTTATGGTGTTCAGTTCAGTGGGTCTGGTAAGGTCCTGCTAAATTGAACACTGTGGGCACTAGGAATTTAAGTGAGTAGTGGAGTAGTCAACTACTTGATAAACTGAAGCTTATCCGGTAGTAGAATTGACTACTTGCTTCCCC
The DNA here is from genome assembly GCF_049634645.1 of Pelodiscus sinensis. Classification (NCBI taxonomy): domain Eukaryota; kingdom Metazoa; phylum Chordata; order Testudines; family Trionychidae; genus Pelodiscus; species Pelodiscus sinensis. The sequence goes on from NC_134713.1 coordinate 141,604,296, forward strand.
CATTGCTGCCTGCCCAAGGGGGTGGGGAATAGGACCTGGCTGGGGGGGAGCCAGCTTAAAGACCTTAAAAGTCTCCATGGTGCTGCCTTGTCCCCCACCCATCCACTGCCTCTGAGAGGCAGATGAGGGAGCAGTGTGGGGGGGGGGGGAGGAGAAGGAGTTAGGGGAGGTGCCAGGGCTGGCTGCAGACAGAGGCTGCTGGACCCAGCGTGAGCCAGGACTGAGGAAGCCCGGCTCAGTCCTGGTTCGTGCTGGTCTGGGACTGCTGTAGCTTTTACTCCACTTAAATGCAAAGCCGCGGTGGTGTTGGCTTTTAGGACCTACCCCCTGCTGCACCACTGCAGTTTAAATGTACTAGGAACTAGGCTGCCTGTGCGTCCGACTCTTAACTACATTTAAACTGAAGAGATTTATTGGATAATGGTATAGCCAATACAAACTGTACCGACTACACAATTAGTCAGTTAACATCCTTAGAGGGCACCCCTATCAACTCCAGAACTCCTCGCAATTGCAAGGAGTAAGGGAAGTCAATGGGAGTTTCTCCTGTTGACCTCTTATGGAGCCACCCCAGAAAATTGATGCAAGGTATTTCAGCTCCAGCTACACAGTTCACATAACTGGAGCTGCCGCCATCTTTCATCGTTATTTTTTTTTTCTTCCATCAGTGTAGACCTAGCCTCAGTCAGAGCAAAAAGAGTAGTGTCTAGGAGCTGTTCCCTTAAATTCTCTTTTGGTCAATACTAATGACTGCCAGATGGCTATGGGGTGATCATATGGGGTGATCTGGCAACTTGTTTAACCTATGGTCAAAAAGGAAAAGCAGCATGATCATGGGGCTAGAAGCCAGGAATCTCTGATTGCGAGTTATGTCAACTTTACCATGTTAAAAATGGTGATAGTATTCCCCTGCCTTTGACAGGATTTGTAAGGATCTTATTTGTATAGGCACAGCATGGTAGGCACTTTATAGGCAAGTATGAAGGTAAACCTCCCTGGTAGAAACTGAAGTATTAACCTTAAAAGGCCTGACAGTTCACAGGACTATTCTGCATGACCACACATTTAGCATTTCTGGTTAGTACTTAGTTCTTAAATTTCATGGTTTATGTAACTCTGGAGAGAAGAGTTTGAAATGAACAAGCAAAAATTTTTGAGAAAAATCAAATCTGTCTTAAGCACTAGTAAAAATCACAGATCCTGAAGTGTTCACATGCTTTCAACAGAAACTGTTAAAATTAATCCTGGATCAATAAAGTACTTTAAAGTGTGCTAGACTTTATTTTGTGGTGTTGTCTAAAAGCTATCTATATCCCAATGTCTTCAGAACAAGTACAGTACAAATGAAGCCTTGATATTGAATTGCCCAGCCCTCCTCCCCCCGCCCCCCAATTGGGGTAGATCGGGGGCAAAATGTCCCAGTGTCCAGCAATTCAAAAGGGCTCAGAGTTCCCAACAGCCGCTGCTATGGCAGCAGTAGTGCCCAGAGCCCCAGACCCTTTAAATTACTGCTGGAGCGCCATGCGGGGTGGTCCAGAAGGCGCTGCAGGCTGCTTGCCCCAGACTTGCCTCTTCTGCTCAAGGCCCTGCTCCTTCTAGGAGTGCAGAATTCCTCCCTTCCACCCCCTTGCCCAGTGGCCTTGGTGAAGTTGTTGGCTCCCCTGGAATTGCTACAGAGGAATTTGCTGTAGGTAACTAAACTACCAGAACTTCAGACATCCAGCAATCCAAAATTTGTTCAAACTGGAATCTAGAATGGTAAGTGAGAAAATGCAAATGGATAGATAGACAAGATACTTCATAGACACAGCATTTTACACCATTACTACTACAACCTGTCATATCAATTTGTCAAACTATTATGCCAAATTCCATGCCTGAATTACTAGACACAGTGCAGGATTTTCAAAAGCATGGAGCATTGACCTAATTGCTTCCACTGAAAGACTCTTATTGTAGACTTCAGTGGGAGTGGGGCATGGCCTATGCTGATTGTGTATGAAACCTCAGCCTGAAATTGGTGGCTCTTTCAGGCCGCTGCTGTTTTCCTATGTTTGTATTGAACCTGGTAACAAGGTCTTAATCCTGAGACCCTTGGCACTGCTGTGAAACAAATAGACTCCTCAGTAACTCCAGATATTTGTGCACTCCAATAACATGCCATAAAACTGTGCGCTTTTGCCTTAAATCATTATATAAATATATTTCACCTTTAGTCCATTTGCTTTCTGACTCAAGGAAGGTAGTTATGGAACAGACAGGAAAGGAAAATGAATGCAGGTAATAGTTGCAGCTTGCCCAAGGGCTAATACATGAAACCAAAGGTAAGTGTCATAGTACAAGATAATATGGGAAAGGAGTATGTGGAGACACACAGAGACAGCTGGAATTAGAACAGAATAAGTTTAGTGGGGGTAAAATATTTCTAACAAAAATCTTAAGGGGCTTCATAGTGCTCTCGATGAGGTTATAATTGAAGGTATGTATGAGGGAACTAGACCTAAAGTATCTTCAATCTTTATTATGCTACGAGATTTCCACATTTGTCTGACCCACTATATCAGCATAATTCAATTTAAGAATGCACTTCTTTCTCTGGACTGTGCTATAACATTTATTTGCATGTGGTAAGTTCTCTAAAATTGTCAGAAAAGACAAGATCTGAATGTCTTAATTTCTGGTTCACCTTCATTTATTGCTTGAAATGTGCGTGCTTGCGTTCGTTCGTTCAGGGGCTACCATCCTGACAAAATTATTTTTAATTGTGATCAGTCTTCTATAGAGTGGAAATCATTATTGCTCACCATCAAACTGGCAGTATGTTTCAATATATGTGCAGTGGCTATATGTCAGGCTATAGTGTTCTGTTACCTGAACACAATATTGATTTTTTTTCCCCCTCTTGAGTTTGAGGTATGCTTATAACAAGAAAAGAAAGGAAATAAATGGTACTACTTCCTCTAAAGTTGGGGTCACATGTACAACACACCAACATTCTGCATTGGTTTCTATCTTTTAATGTAGAGCTAGAAAACTAAAATACATTTCAGTGGCAAAATTTTGCCTCAGAATTCATCTGCATCCCAGATTGTGCAGAATTATTGCCTTAATTTCTATACATTTCTATACCCTGCCACTTCTATAGGGGAGGCCCACTGCTGTAAGGATTAGAAATGATTTTCTTAGGAACTCATTAAATGACTGGATGAATTGCTCTTCAATAAAACATTTATCTGCCTCCCAGAATGATTTCCTAGTGCTTGTTCTAGGCTGCAAGAGACTGGAATCCAAGTAGAGTTTCTTCATGGCAATGTAAAGCTATCATAGGGATGACCTGACAGATTTTAATTTTGAAAAGCACACATTGGGGGTACTTTTCTATGCCAATTTTTGGGGTCAGTAAACTTCACATCAGACCTTTGATCAGTCTTTTGGCTTGCAGTATGGAAAATAATTCTAACAAAAATGCATGCATCTTGCAGTCTGCTGTTTCATATCCTGTAGTCTGTGCTCTATAGTAAAGCACAATAAATGAAAAACCATGTATGTACTTTGTTTATCTCTTTGCCCCAAAGGAAACTTCTGTTTCTAAACGAAATATCAAAAATCCAGGGGACTTGCACTGTCCATCTTGCTGTGCTTACCCTCTCTACTGATACACAGCCTTGTGTTTGTGCTTTTATGTTGGAAGAGCAGTAAAAGAAATACCTACACCAGTATTGTCTATACATGCTTTTTTTTAGGAGCACTGCAGTATGGTGTCTGTGTTAGTCTCTAATAGAAGCTGACACCTCCATTTGTATTGCTCCATTAGTCTGGATCTTTGATCGTGGTGGGTTCTAACTGTATTCATATCTTAGAGTTGGTAGCATACAGAATGTTTACTACAGACTGTTTAAAGCAAATTCACTTGACTAGCATGAGACATTCTGGTAGAATTCTTGTGCTCCAGTCCATTTTGTATTATGCATTCAAACCGATAAACCATCTTTTGAAAATTATGTGGCCAGTTAGACTGCTCATGAATGTTTCCTGTAATCTTTTCCATCCATGTGTGGATATTTTTCTATCCATGTGTGGTATGAGCACTGAGGCATGTGTGAATGTGCACCAGCAACACACACACAAAATCTAGCTGTGGGTACTCTTCTAATCAGCGGAGTGGCATTTGAATTTTTCCCGAGCAGATGAAAAGTGCACAGCTTATATGGAACACTGACCCTCATGATGGTAATTTAACTTAGATATTTCTAGAATGTCTATCTGGAGGATACGGAAGCATCATAGATATTTATTTAGCATTCATCAGATCTTCATTTGGTCTTCTAACCATGCCTCCCCAATTTCCAGTTAAAGCTTTCTGTTTGTAATGAGAGGAAAGAGAAGAATGCCAGAGAACTTGTAAAAACTCATATAATCTAAACATATATCAAACCTTACTGAGAGGAAAAATTCTGATTGTGCGGGAAAAAATTAAATGAAAGCTAAATGAAGGATTTTAGTGGGATTTTTGTTTAGTCTGCAGAAAAGAAGGGGGGAAGGGGGATTGCGATAGCAACCTGAAGGGAGGTTCTAAAGAGGATGGAAAGAGGCTGTTCTCAGTAGTGACGGATGGCAGAACAAAGAACAATGGTCTCAGGTTGCAGTGGGAAGGTCTAGGTTGGATATTAGGGAAAACTATTTCACTAGGAGGGTAGTGAAGCCCTGGAATGAGTTACCTAGGGGGTGGTGGAATCTCTATCCCTAGAGGTTAAGTCCTGGCTTCACAAAGCGGTAGCTGGGATGATTTAGGTGGGATTGGTCCTGCTTTGGGAAGGGGTTGGACTCGAGGACTTCCTGAGGTCTCTTCCAGCTCTGGGATTCTAAGATAGTATTGGCACAGTTCATTAAAGCAGGTTATATTTGTGGTTGTGTGGGGACATTTACAACTCTTCTAAATTCAACTTGATTAGTAAATCATAAGCAAACAAGACTAAAGATAAAGTCCTAATGTTTTGGAGCAGAAGTACTAATGAATAGGAAATCAGTTCAAATATAGTTGCATTCCTAATTTAATTTAGCTTTGGTTGATTATGTAACCCTTGACAAATTATGCTGTAGAAGATTCCCTCTACATGTGGCAAGTAATCAGTATGTCCAGGGTATAGGGTGGGCCGAATGAGTATACAGCACTTTTTGAGGGGTGAATACAATATTTTGGGTTACTCAATGAGAAGAATATAACTTACACCTCTTTCAACAGTAGATCCTGCCCTCTTCTCTGTAGGCACAAAGTAGAAGTCTTATGACAAGGTCCTATACCCTTGTAGCAGGATAAGTGTAGCGCTGTTGCGAGGTGGGAGCTGGGGATCCTGTTTCAGGATATGTGCCCCCTGCATGCCAATAGCTGAGCTTCATGAGGACTTCCTGTATATAGGTGTGCAACAAAGATTTTGAGAGCTTGGCTAGTGGCTCAGCTCCTGACTGGGCTGATCTGCCCATTAGTTTCTCTCTTTTCTCCCTGTCCCATTGTGCCATTCCCTTCTTTCCCCAAAGTAGTATGGGGAGTATAAGCATTGTGGGAGGCCATGTGGCCACCGACTGGATCTACTGCTGCATTGTAATTAGGGGTGGAAGAAGGGTTCTTTATGAATCCCTGGAACATAAACTGTGGGTGGGGTCAGGACAATTAATATATTTCTTCATGTCAGTCAGGAAGACTGCCTTTCATCTTACTGGTAACTAGGGATGTAAGCGACTAGTCGACTACCCATTAAGCAAATGCTTCTCGGGTAGTGGAGTAGGAACTAGACTAGTCACTTTCCTCCCCGCCCCTTTGCTACCGCTATTAGAGAGAGGCAGCAAGGGAGGGAACGTGAGCCGGTGCTGGGTGGAGCTGGCTTAAAAGCCGGTTCCCAGCAGTGTCTTCAGGGGGGGCAGGGCGCAGCAGGGAAACGACGCGAGTCCCGCTTGTGCCAGTCTCATTACTGCTACTCTTCCTTTAAAATGTACAAGAGCCGCCTGTGAATCTTGTACATTTCAAAGGAAGAGGCACAGGGGGGAACCTATGCCAGCAGGACTGCTCCGGTCCACTGGTGTGGATTCCTGTTGTCCTTGTCCCTTTGAAATGTACCATATCCACCTGTGATTCTTGTACATTTCAAAGGGAGAGGTGCAGTGGAATAGCAAGCACCCCTCTTATTGACTAATCAAGTAGTTGATGGAAATTCCATTGACTATCTGATTAGCTGATTAATCAAAATTTAATATCCCTACTGGTAACCAGTTAACCGGTGGCCTGGGCAGGGGAGCCTCTAACACGCTCAGGGGCATTTTCTACTTGCCAGTAGATTTAGCAAGGCCAGAATGGTGTAAATGCTGTCATCCTGTGAGCATATTACGTTTCTTCATGACCCCACTCAAGATATGAGAATACTGTACTCTCATGTAAGGTGTATGAGCCTTTTTGTTGGGGGAATGACAAAGTTAATAGTTGAAGAAGCCATGATGAGTTTCATTACACTTGCAATGCAGTCTTGCTTTTATGTTTCCATAATTCCTATTTAAGGAGATATGGAACTAAGATCACAAAAGATTTGTGGCTGTTGTGACTTTAACAGCCTGGTAGTTTTTGTAAACCATTACAAATTGCACTATCCAGTTAACTAGAAGTGTGACCTCTACTAGGTGCTGGCTGTCTGAAAAGACTGCAATGTCTGTTTTTTCATTTTAATATATGGTCGTATCTGAGCCATTTTATTTCTTGGCATTTTCCATGCCTATTGTTATCTCAAGGGCTGGCTAATCCCGCTAACTTTCTTTGCAGAGTAGGGCAGCCTTTTGCCTTCTGTTTTTGTACAAAGAGCTGCTCTTTTATTTTGTCTTGTGCCTTTTGTTGTTTGTAGTGAAGAGACTATTTCCGCCTATTCCATAAATATATTGTTCAAATAACTTCTAGCTCATTAACCTCTACATGCTGCCTGCTGAAACACCAACTCTAATTTAGTCCCTTGTGTTCTGGTTCTCAGGTGATTTAAAAAAATGTTTAGAAGTATGACTTAATTGCATTGATGTTTGCGCACTGTCAGCATGAAAGCAAAGATGAGTTACATATTTAGATAGTGCGACCTGCAGGTTTAATTCATTAAGCCTTCTTGTTTGTAACTCCATTCTCTTTTACATGTGTGCATAAGGGAGGAGGGAAGGAATCTTTACTATTCATGTTTAGCAATTTGGGTGAGTTATGGAAAAGCCTATGCTCTGTTTTGGGTATTTGCTCATTTGGAAACCTTGTATAGCTTATAGAGACACTAGTGATTTGTTCCCTAGCCTCCCTGTGGAGTTTGTTCCATATTACAATCTAATTCCACGTCTGTGTCGCACACTCCTGCGCTGTTAATTTGTACATTTCGATGCAGTTTGTTTCATCGTGTTTTTTGTAATCCAAACTGAATGTAACGAGCTGTGTGCTTTGGGGACTCAGTCTTGCCTTGCCAATTAGAACAAGTGGTTACTGAGAGAGTATGTTTTAAATAAAATATGGCACCTCTGAGTGGGACCAGGCAGTCTTTGGGGAATAAAATAAACTGTTTAACTCTTTCTTTGTGCAAAGAAAGAATTCAGTATCTGAATGCATGTTTAAACCATTCACTTCACTCCTGCAAAGATATGTGACCCAAATTCATGTTTTGTCACAGGATAGAATTTAGTTTGTCATTGGAGGTATCTGTTATTCGGAAATGTGTGTTGACTATTAAGAAATGCAACAGAATAACTGTCTGGTTTACTGCATGTTTTCTAGGATCTGAGCCACCAATGCGATGTTGAAAATTATATAGCACACAAGCAGCTAAACTTCCTCTTTTTTTTCCCCTTGCATCTCCACCTCAGAGTCTGTGTTTGGACAGAAGTTCGTACCTAGTGAAAAAGTGGGTACTGGAGAGCTGTTTTGCAAGACTGTTTAGAAATATAGGCAGGAAAGAAGCTAAATAAAGGGTTTTTTTAACCAATTTTACATACTAGGTGAACTTATTACCATCTTTGGTCCAAAAACTATTGTTAAAGCTAATTAATTACCACCTAGTTCACCTGCAGGGAGTTTAGTTTCATTTGGGGGGAACAGATTAAATAAGCATATTAATAAAAGTGCCGTTGGCTGACAATCCAAAAGTCGAGTCCATAAGGAAATCCTCATTGGCCATTGCCATTTCATAATTTAAAGTAACCCAGAGAAACGGAGTTTTGTGCTCTTACTTATACATACATCTACTGGAAAAACTATCAGCATTTCTTCCTGCCTTGGTTTTTGCAGTGACTGAACTGCTACATTCAATCAAGACACAGTAAAGAACCTGGAGTTTACCTCTGCTCTGCTCTCCTCCTTGTCCCCTAGATCCTGTGTTTCTCAACCTTTTTAAAAAAGGACCACTTTTTCAAAAAAAAATAAAGTACTACAGCCAGGCACCGCCACCCCCCCCCCCCCAACCCAGTGCACCCGCCCCTTCCCCAGTGCTAGACACCTCCAGATCCCTGCTCTAATCCACTGCCCCTCCCCTCCTCCAGAACCAGGCACTGGACAGATGGTATTCCTACCTTTGAAGTGACTGCTCCCACTGCTCGGCCCTGCCTCAGTGGCTTGTCTGCAGGGAGCAAGTGGCCCACCAGCGCCGGGCTCGCCACGTGGGGCTGTGCGCTCCCAGCCTGGCAATCCCCTAGCATGGCACCAGGAGGCAACTGCTCCTCTCAACCCCAGTCACTATGGCACTGATGGGGGGACGGGGACGGGGACGTGTCCTTTGGAGCAAGACTTATTGTGCCACTTCACCACCTTTAGCTCCTCTCCGCAGTGCCACGGGGAAGGGGAGATGGGGATGCATTGAACTGAGCAGCTGGCAGGGGTGGGGGTAACATGCGTCCCCAGGTTCAGCTGCCCTCCCTGCTAGAGGACCCGGGAAGGCTGCTGGAGAGGAAACTAACTAGGAGAGGCAGCCATGGAAGTGATTTTTTTTTTTTCTCCCCACTCAAACCCTCCCCCAACTTGGAACTGCCCTGGGTCTCACCAGAGCCGCCACTGCAGCCACACACTTTTTTCCCCACCAGCGCTGGGGCAGGTATGCAGAGCGGCTCTTAACATCCTGGCACACAGCTCCGAACATTCAATTTGACAGGCATGTACCGCCACCCCCTGCTGAGCCCATTTGCAGGGCAAAATTCTGGACATTTTTTGCCAGATTTCACTTGTGTTGAGGTACCCCCCCCAGACTCTTATATAGGGTATGCATACTACTGGTGGAGAAACACTGCCCTAGATTACACCTACTTGTGTACCATAGGTATAGAAGGAAATCAGACTCTTTTCTGAGTATCTCTAACTAAGGCCACTGAGAGAGAAATTGGGTGGGTAGTCAGCGGGATCAAGTCAGGCAACATTATTTCAACAGCCATTCCATTTACAAGCAAGGGGAGACCAAAAGGTTTAAAAAAAAAAGAAGTATGGGTATTGAAAGCTAGACCTCTACTAAGAAGGCTCAATTACAGGCCACTTGCCCAGCATAATTGGGAATCTGGACAAATGTGGTCTGTACATAAAGTCATATGTAAGTGATAGATGGCCACTAACAAGAACTCTCCCCCCCCCTCCCCAAATTCTTTGTTTTGGTTTTGGGGATTTTTGTCTGAGGCGGATGCCAGGTCTGCCTCTGAGGGAGTAGGAGATCTTGGGGGCAGTGTTTGTAGAGCAAGAATATCCCACGTTCACCTTGCAGTGACAACTCTGGTCCTGCAGGGGTAGGCCCAACTCCCCAGTATGGGCTTCCCAAGGGTCACTGCAACACTCACTTAAATTGGCCTCTTCCCCATGTAACTGAGGGACAGCTGGGCCATAACTGAGTGATGCTGTGGCAGTGCAACCGCATGTGCCAGATCACAACACTCATAGTGGGGAGCTGGACCCAGCCCTATGGGTCAAGAGCCATTGTTGCATGGTACATTTTTTTGATTTATGTTTTCCATGTTTGTTCAGTTTTTATATTTGCAAAAATCATGAGGGTCTACCAGTAACCCATCCGTGTTTACCTGAGAGGAAGGATGGTCTCCCACCCCCCTCCGTTTTTCTTTCTCTCCTCTTCCCTCCCCTTTCTTGCTCCTATTTATTTCAAGTTTTCATATCCCCAACTCATAACTCAATCATCTGAAGAAGTGGTTTGTGCCCACAAAAGCTTATGATGCCATCTACATGTTTTGTTAGTCTAGAAAGTGCTACCAGACCATTTTTTTTTTTTTTCTGTAACAGACTAACTCGGCTACCCCCGGAAGCTCCTGGATCTGGAGAATTTGGGTCCAATTCATTGTGTGGCTAGAGGACTTCTGACAGACCCTGGGAAAGTCCCATAAATCTTTATATGCCTCAGTTTCCCATATGTAAAATGTGGATAATAGCACTTCCCTAACTCACGGGGTATTGAGGATGAAAACATCAGATTGAGAGGTGCTCAGATACCACAGTAACGGAATCATATACCTAAAAGGGATCTGCCTTTGCACTCTGGAGAAAATACATCAATGCAGCATCATGAATGGGTTTTTAGTCAAATTATCTTTCACTCTACTCTGTCACCTCAAAATTCTGACTTCTAGTGGATTGTCAATTCACAATTACTAGATTAACCTGCCCAAATCTGAGAATAGAGGTTTTATGCTTTAGTTTTATGTACAGAGATCACTGCCACTTGAGCTGTGGGACATGGGTATGTTCTCTCAAAACTAGTCACCAGAGGGCAAACTACTCAAATGCATTAGCCATTACAGTTAGACTTTGTTTAATTACAACTTGTTTTTTCAAAGGTGGCGGTGTATGGGTTTGCAAGGAGAATTAATTAGGTGAAAAGAAGAAAGAATAAATAACTAGGTGTTTCTAGGTTTGAATAGGAGAAGTCAGCATTTCAAAACAATATCTGTAATTCAAACTTCCAATCTTCAAAACTTCAAATTCAAAGTTGAGCTATTCTCAAACGTGGCAAAAAAAATCCTCTTAGATTTCAGAGTGAACTTGACAGTTTTATAGCCACAATCAGTGTAATAAGCAGAGCAACCCAGGGTCTAAACAGTTTTATAACAGTATGTGTCTGCAGCTTTAATTATGTAGAGACTGGTCTCTAAGAGAAACTAGCACTTCCTACACTAAAGTTGTATCAGCCTTCAGGATTGTGAGAGAGGCCATAATGGAAAAATGTGTGCAACAGTGCAAGGTTACAGTAAAACTCCAATTGTCTGGCATCCAGTGGTCCAGCGCTCCCGATAGTCCGGTACCAACTGGAACCCAGAAGTGCTCCTGCCAGCCGGACAATTGGAGCTGCTGTGAGCTCCATGGGTGCTCGCGCCTGGGAAAGGGAAGGGGAGAAGACCCCTGTCATGGGTCTGCCAGGACCCGCACTGTGACTGGCCGTGAGGTGGGGGATGGGCGGGGGACAGCGCGAGGGGCGTACCCTCTGCAGTTTTGCAGGAAGTCGGAGGAAACCCCGTGCCGCCACCGAGAGTTCCTGGGAGGGGAGCAGGCTCCTCACCCCCCAGACTGCCGTAGTTATCGCCGAGCAGGGGGTGAGGGGCGCCACTGCGGGACCAACCCGGCAGCACCCCAGCTGCTCTGCTCTGCAGCTTCCCCAAGTCCGCCGCTCATCAGTTTCAGCAGCAGCAGCGGCAGACTTGGGGAAGAGGTGGAACAGAGCAACTGGGGTGCTGCCGGATTGGTCCCGCAGCGCCGCCCCTCACCCCCTTGCTCGGCAGCATCCCAGTTGCTCTGCTCTACCGCTTCCCCAAGTCCACCACTGCCGCTGCTGAAACTGATGAGCGGCGGACTTGGGGAAGTGGCAGAGCAGCTGGGGTGCTGCAGGGTTGATCCTGCAGTTGGTCCCCCCCTTCTCGGCGATAACTACTGCAGCCTGGGGGGTGGGGAGCCTGTTCCCCTCCTGGAAACTCTCGGTGGCAGCACGGTGCTTCCCCCACCTTCCTGCAAAACGGCAGAGGGTTCGCCCCTCGCTGCACTGTTCCCCGCTCACCCCCCCGGACAGTGCGGGTCCTGGCAGACCCGTCACAGCCCCCCACCGGAGTACCTCCCGATACTCAGGCATATCTGATAATCCGGCACCACCTAGGTGCCAAAGGTACCTGATTATCGGAAGCGTACTGTATATATTGGTTTTTTTTTCTTTGCAGAGAGGATAGGGTGCTGGTTAAACCTACTTTCAATTTAAATCCTTGAACATATGCAAGAGGCCTGTTCTTCATGGATGGCTGTATGTGCATGTAAATACAAAATGGCCAAGCAGATCACTTGTATGATGGACTCTAATGGCAGTGTTTTGTTCTTGAAAACTTTTGAAATGTGTATATCTTCAAAAATATCATCATTAGCTCTGAGCCATAGGAACCAGGGTCTGTCGCTTCAATTCTGCAAGAGACAGCTTAGGTAAATTTTGCCTCTGTGCCTACATATATTGGGTGCACAATATGAGATGCCCAGGCACAGATTTTTTTCAGCGTGCTTAGCATTACATGGTGCTTTGTATGGTAAGGCATTGGTTCTCAACAAGGGGTATATGTACCCCTTAGGGTGTGCAGTAGGGATGTAATATTATAATTTTTTAAATGGTTAACCAGTAAGTAGGGTTACGAGGTGGCTTAAAAAAAAATACCGGACATACTTGATCTCAGGGGGGTGGGTGGGGAGTGGGGCTGGCTGGGAGGAGGTGTGTGTGGGAGGGAAACCGGCTAGCAGGGAGTAGGGCTGGTAGGGAAGGGGGGAAGAAGTCTGGAGCAGTGGGGCTGGCCAGGGAAGATCCGGGCAGGGAGGACCGGCCGGCGGGAAGCAGGGCTGGCTGGGAGGGGGACCAGAAGGAGCGGGGCTGGCTGGGCGAGATCGGGAAGAGGAGGAGGGAGAGCCGGCCGGCGTGAAGCAAGGCTGATCCTGGGGAGTGGGATTGGCTGGCAGAAAGCAGCAGGGGGAGAGAATTGGCCGTGGGGAGTGGAACTGACCCAGGCGAAACAAAATGCAGGACAATGTAGCACTTTAAAGACTAACAAGATGGTTTATTAGATGATGAGCTTTCGTGGGCCAGACCCACTTACTCAGATCAAATAGTGCGCACACGGTCCCAGCAAAGCAAGAGCGAGTACGACCCCGGAGATTCCCTTCTCCTACTTTTAAGCCCCTCTCCCCCAATGTACCGGCAAACTGCCTGGCTGGTAGACACACTTTTGCAGCGTGAGCATGTCTACCAGCTAGGCAGTTTGCAACTACATGCTGATACTCCTAATAATAATAATAAACTTACCTAATTAGAAAATACCGGACATTTTATTCAAAACCGGACACCTGGCAACCCTACCAATAAGTCTGGGCTCATTGGTTCTCATTACAGATTACACATAGGCTCCATCCTGCATTGCAGGCTGTGTATCTGATATAGAAGCAACAGAAGGGGGAGAGGGCAAGCAGCCAGCTCCCTGGAAGTGGGGCCAGCATTCAGGGGAGCTGCTACTCACTGGGAGCCGGCTTAAAAGCTAGTTTCTGGTGCACCTCAGCTCCCGGGTTGTTGGCTGTCACCCCCTGCTGCAGGCTTTACAGTTTAAAGCTTATACTGCAGAGCCTGCAGCGCAGCCGGCTCTACTCCCAGGGAGCTGGCTGCGCCATGGGCTCTGCAGTATAAGCTTTAAACTGCAGAGCCTGCAGCATGTAACTGTGTAACTGCTGAGATTTTTCAGCGGTTACACAGTTACCTAATTAACAACTTTTTATCATCCCTAATATGCAGAGGTTTTCCAGGGAGTATATCCACTCATGTAGATATTTGCCTAGGTTTACAACAGGCTACATAAAAAGCACAAGTGAATGACTTGTTATATACATATTATACACTGAAATGTAAGTACAATATTTATATTCCAATTGATTTATTTTGTAATATGGTAAAAATGAGAAAATTAATTTTTTTTTCAGTAATTGTGTGCTATGACACTTCTGTATTCTCGTGTCTGTTTTTGCAAGAATGTAATTTTAAGTGAGGTAAAACTTTGAGGTATGCACAAGACAAACCAGACCTCTGAAAGGGGTACAGTAGTTTGGAAAAGTTGAGAAACACTGTGTTCAACTATTACTCTCATAGACCTCAGATGCAGCTGTATGTTTAGCATTTCTGCAAATTGGGATCCAGATGTCTGAAGTGTAGCCCTCAGAAAATGAGGAATATACAAATGTCTTATGAAATTTCTGGTGTAAGTGGCTTGACCAGGATCACCTAGGCACTGTGTGGCAGAGCCAGGCATAGAATCCAATTCTCCCTGTTATGCACTTTCCAACTGTGGTTATAAATGAAGTGAATGGTTGTGCGGACAACAGTTTTGTTTATTATGCAACTCTGATTTCATCCTGGAGCATCATCTATCTTGTGCTCTGAATAAGGCAGAGGTCCTTTGGAAAATATAATTTATTATGTGTGATGATACACTCTTTAATTATGTGCTCAGTAGGGGGCCAAAATACTGGGAGTTTCTAACTTTAACTTTAATGTTTTTTATGTAGTGTTTTTGTAGTAATTTTGCTGTTTTCCAAAAGTTAATAGAACCTCATCCCTATACATATCATATGGATTCACCAGTAGTATTAATCCCAAGCATTCAAAACTCATGAGCCAGATCTCAAATTGAGACGTGAAAAGATTTTCCTTTGTATTTTAGTTCTTTAGGATGTACTCTGGTTACATTTTCAATAATTTCTCCATAAATGAGCTGTTTCCTATTTAAAAGCTGAGATTCTATTATTATCATTTTAAGAAAAACACCACATAGTATAAGAATTAGTCTCACAGTCATGGAAGTTAATAACGTGGAGCCATATAGACTTCCAACTTGGTCATCAGCAATGTTGGAGTTGGAACTTCTAAATCCAAGACATGAATGCTTAAGTAAATAGTAAACTGGCAATAGTTTTGTAGGCTTTCCCTGAGGATAAGCATAGAGGAATTAGATACATTTTGCCAGGGCTCTGATAGGAATTTGCTGAGAGTACAGGAATCCTAAAGTTTGTCAATTCTGGGTTCAGTTCCATGTTCTGGAGGCCAAAGTGATGTTGTGGTTATATGCGCCCTCCCTCCTTTCTTTTTCTCTCTGTCCCTATTGGCGCCTCTCCCCTCTACACTTGGATGCTGAATCTGTGGAGATGGAGAACGCATGGAGGAAAAATTAGTGAGTGCTGAGCACCTACCCGCAGCCAAGTTTCCCCCCTCTGGCTTCCTTTTCTCTGTGCCTTGCCTACTGGTAGCCTTGCTGATCAACTCCTCCCCAGCACTCACCGCCTGCTGTGAACAGCTGTTTCATGGTGTTCAGGAAGATCCAGGAGGGCCGGGGAGGAGCAGGGACAGGGTATTCTTGGGGGAAGGGAAGGAATGGGGATGGAGCTAGGGTGGATGCTTGGGGAAGAAGGTAGCATGGAGGCAAGACAGGAGCAGTGGATGGGAAGAGGCAGGACAGGGATGGAGTCCTGGTGAATGGGTGGAGTGGGGACACGGCCTGGGCTGCAGGGGGTCCAGCACCCCTTGTCTAGTGGGGAAGTCAGTGCCCATGCCTCTACATTCCAGTCAGTCTCTCCATGCTCGTGACAGCACTGACAGGACTTTCTTCTTCTTCCTTTATACTCGCTTGTTGGTTGGTCTGTCTATCCATCTGTTGTCACCTGTCTTATACTTGTTGTAAGCTATCTTGGGCTTGGATTATCTTTTGTTCTGGGTTTGTAGAGTGCCTAGCATAGTGGGGACCTCATCCATGGCTATGGCTTCTAGGCACTATTGGGGTTACACATAATAAATGACAAAGGGGAGAGTGTCTCCTTTCTGTCAGTACTGCTGCCCACTGGCACATTAGCTTCTGACAAGCTGGAGGAGCAATTGCTGAAGTCCTCCTCAGCCCTAAGTAGTCTTGGCCCATGCTCTATTGGAGAAGAGCATGCTTTGTTTAGTTGGTGTGGAGCTCTGTGAGAATTGAGCCTTCTCTGTAGAGAAGGAATCTTGATATAATCTTGTTGCCAAACTATAGTGAGTTTCTAGTGAGCATTTGCAATTTTCAGAGGTTTGAAACTCAGCCTTGCTTCAAGAAGTTTCACAGGGACACCAAATGACACTTCTCTGATAACTGTCACAATTAGATGCCCTCCTTGTCACAATTAGATGCCCTCTTCCAAAGTATGGAGACATGCTGATAGGGATGTTCAGTAGCGATTAAGTTGCTAGTTGAGTAGTCGGTGGAATTTCCATGAACTACTTGACTAGTCAATAGGGAAAGGCAGTTACAACACAAACTTTGGGATCTCCGCACAACCCTCCCCCCCGCTCTGCACTCATAAAGGGACAGAGTGGAGCCGGTGCATAAAAGACTCTGGCTCAATCTCTGGTCCCCCACCAGGTCTCGGGACACCCCCTAACCCCATTGCCACTCTGTATTCTGAAAGGGACAGAACAGCAATAGCTGCTTAAGCTGCTGCTGCTCTGTACCTTTAAAAATGCCGAGTGGCATCAGGGGGGAGGGGGTGATGGTGGAGGAGCTTGTGCTGAAACTTATGGGACCAGCTGCCTCTGCTCTGTCCCTTTAAAAATGCAATGTGGCAATGAGGGTTGGGAGGGGCTTGTGCTGAGCGACCCGTGGGACTGGCTGCCCTATCCCTTTCAGAATGCAGAGTGGCAGCGGGAGGGGGGCGGGGAGGAGGGGTTGTCCTGAGAACCGGCAGGGGACCATAGACTGAAGCAGCGTCTTTGTGCACCAGCTCCTCTCTGTCCCTTTAAGAGTGCAGAGCGGTGGCGGGAGTGTGATCCAGTAGTCGATAAGCCCCTGCTTATCGGGTGGTTGACTACTTGTTCACATCCCTACATGCTATAGCATCTCAGTGATACAGCTGCAATAGTTTAACATTCACATAAATGTATCTTTCCCCAACTCTAAGTCATTTTAGAAAAAAAAAAACATTTTAATTGGAGCTCTCCCAGAAATTCAGCTTGGGACAGACACGTGGCACTGAAACTTCAGCCTCAATCATTAAAGTTTAGCAAAGTCTCAACAACTGAAAACAGAGTCTATCTTATCATGGAAAGAGGGGGGGCGACTTAAATATGGATGGCACTGTCAGTTCTGGCTGTAAATAATAAAGTATTCAGTACTGCAAAGTAGGCTAGGCATTTCCCCCATATGTTAGAGGGAGAAAGTAAGAGGTGACACAGTGGCTTTGACCAACTGTGGTCCATCTTTCCTAGTACCATATTTCCAGTAGTGGTCCATACCAGAGCTTCAGTGGAAGTATACAAAACAAGGCAATTACAGAGTGCGCCATCTCATCTTCTGGTAGCCAGGAGAAGCTGACACTTGAAATTTGCAAATCACTATAGCTGTTGGTGCTTTATAGCAGTAAAATTGTATTTTTGAGTAAGTTCTTGTAAAATTGGTCACTTGTGTTTGACATCTTTGTATGTGTCTTGTTTATGCTAATTAGTCCTTCATTTTTGTTTCACATTCCCTATCTTTAGCTGCCATTAGGGAACTTCATTTCACACTTATTAAAGTGTCACTGATTAAAGCATACTTTTTTTTAAAGTTCTTTAGGTGGACTCACTCTGTTTTGCAGGAGACTGTTATGTCACCAAACTCTGTTGCGTAGTTAGAGCACAGGATTAGGGCACAGTGTAGTTAGACCACAGGATTAGGAATCTGGCTTTTTGAGTTGTGTATCACGTTTTGCCATTGATTTTTGTATGTGGGTGGAGTTTTGTCCAAGTCATTTAAAATCTATTCCTTGGTTTCCCGGTGTGTATTGTCCACAGCTGTCGATAATAACTCCCCACATACTGGGTAGACTGAATTACTACAATGTATTCTACTTGATGCTACATTTAAAATCTGTTCAGAGACTGGTGCTAGCTTGAAATTCAGATCTTGACTAGCATCTCTCTGAACATGTTACATCTGTTTTCTGTGCTCTTCCATGAAAGCACTTGGTGGATTTTTTTCCCCTCTGTGTTTTATACTGAACTCTAAAGTCCTGGATGGCCTGAGACCTACCTAAGAGACCATCTTTATTGGTAAGTTTTCTGAGTGGAGAGAGGTAACTACTGGGGTCCCCCAAGGGTCTGTCCTGGGACCCATCCTATTCAACTTATTTATAAATGATCTAGAGAAAGGAATAAACAGTGAGGTGGCAAAATTTACATATGATATCAAACTGCTCAAGACCCAGTATGGCCATTCTTATATTCTTACACCACAGTTCTTTTGGTCTACAAGATGCTTTACTTGAAATCTCTTTGGTATAAATGAGGTGGCTGGTCAAATCTTTTTTGTTAAGGTCACCGTATCTTTGAATTTGTTTTATCTCTGCAGTGACATAGCCAGTGTGCTGACCTTAATGGCATGTCACAAAGCTAGTCTCATCTCTTTCTTGGGTTGGGGACTGTGGGGATTTTTGCATGCTTTGAGTAGTATGTGTGTGGTATACATTGCAGAGGATTACATTTTGTTTGGATTTTATTGCAAAAGTATATTTACATGGGTATTTGTGTCCTGAGACAAATTGGAGGAGTTTGCTTACTTTGCTGATTTTTAGCTCTCATTGATGATCATAGTTAATGGGATCTCCTTTGCTATAGTTCAGTGTTTCTCAATTTTATTTGGCTGAGGAACCCTTTTCAGCTTTTCAAAATTTCAAGGAACCCCTAGGTTTGTCAAGCAAAAAAAGGGGGGGGGGAGAAAGGGACCCACGAATTCATGAAATTCACATTCCTTCCCCAAGACCTCCCCCCCCCCCCATCTCCCTTCTGTGAGGCCTCATCCGCTCTGTTCCCCTCCTCTCCATCACTTGCTATACCCAGCCCTTATACCTGTCTCAACCTAGTGAGAGTGAGGTGTGGGGTGGGAATGAGGGATTTGGGTGCGGGAACGGGTGAGAAGTACAAGCTCTGAGAGGGAATTTAGATGCAGGAGAAGGGGCTGTTGACTCAGGGAGGGGGGCTCTTGGCTGGGGAGTGTTAGGTTCAAGTGGAAGGTTGGGGTGCTGAGCAAGCCAGGGTTTGTGGGTGTGAGGGTGCAGGAGTTTGGGCTGGATACATGAGGGACTCAGGGCAAGAGGTTTGTGAGTATGATGGGCTCAGGACACAGATTTGTGATGTGTGGATGGTGGAGGAATGTTGTGGCAGAAGACTGAGGATGTGGGGATGCAGGAGTGTGGGGATGTAAGAGGCTCAGGACGGGGGTTCCAGTGTATGATAGGCTCAGATTTGGGGTCAGGGGGTGCAGGAGTGTTATGATGTTGTAGTGAAATAGGGGTTTGGTCCCAATTGGGGGCTTGTTGGCCTGGCTTCATTTTTATATAAATATTATGTCAAACTCAAAAGGTTTTAGCATTGTCTTTATATATGAGAGGGGTGAGGAACCTGTTTTGAGTCAAAGATCACAGACCCACAGAAAAGTCAGTTGGGGCCACACAAGTGAGATGCAAAAAAACAAAAAAAAAGCTCCTCCAAAAACCCCCAAGCCTCATTACTGTGGTCCTAAATGTGCTGGTGGGGTTAGGGGACAGAGTACTAGTGGGTGCTGGGGCTGGAGAGAGGGTGCTGCTGGGTGGAAGGATGCTGGCTCAGGTGGCAGGGTGCTGGGGCAAGGTGCTGGGACAGGCAGGTGGCAGGGTGCTGGGACAAGGAACAGGGTGCTGCTGGGTGCTAGCGTGGATGTCAAGGTGCTGGGGCCAGGGCCAGGGTGGTGCTGAGTCCTGGGGTGTGAGGCAAGGTGCTGGGGCCAGGGCAGTGCTAGGGTGGATGGCAGGACTGCCAAAGAGCGGGATAGGGATGGGGTGCAGGATCTGGGAAGGAGCTGGGGGGCAGAAGGGGACAAGGTCTGGGTAGGGTGCAGAAGCAGGCTGGATGTAGGGTGTCTGGCTACGAGGGAGGGTGCGAGGAGGGGACTTGGGTAGGAGTTGGACCTCCCTGATCTGGCACCCTCTAGACCTCACTGGTCCCAGATGAGGAATTTTTGGACAGGGGAGGTCATTTCAGGGCTCCTGGTCCCCCCCCCCCCCCCCGTCCCCCACTAGGCTTCTTTGCACCTCTATCCCCTGCAACCGAACTAAGCTGCCCACCCCTGCTGGTTCCTTGCACTTCCCCCAAAACCATCCCTCACAATCCAAGGGAGTGCAGCACCAGTTCCCTGCAGCCCCTCACAGCCCAGCTGAGCTTCCTGTCTGTTCTGTATGCCCTCCTCCATCCACCTCAGCCCAGCTGAGCCTGCACTGGTTCCCTGTATGCCTCCCCCACAGCACAGCTGATCCCCGTTTCCCTGCACCTCCTCCAAGCCCCACAAAACGGCTTAGCCAGGAGCCAATTCCCTGTCCCTTCCTCCCCTTGAGTCTAGCCCCAGTTCATGGCACCTCTCTCCTCCTGCAGTCAAACTGAGCTCTGAGTCCCACACACACACACACCCCACCCCACAGCCCAGCCCAGCTCCCCAGACCTCCCCACCCTGCAACCCAGCTGAGCTCAATTTCCCTGCACCTTCCCCCAAACCATGTAGACATGTTGAGCCAGTGCTGATTCCTTGCCCCTGCCTTCCTCCCTCCCCCTGGCTGTGTCTACACTGGCACGATCTTGTGCCAAAGCGGCCGCTCTTGCGCAAAAATGTGCTGCCTGTCTACACTGGCCGTGTGTTCTTGCGCAAGTACACTGACGTTCTCATGTATGAAATCAGGGCTTCTTCCGCAAGAACTACGATGCTCCCACTCAGGAATAAGCCCTTTTGAGCAACTATTCTTGCGGAAGAGGCCAGTGTAGACAGGCAACATGAATTTATTGAGCAAGAAAGCCCTATGGCTAAAATGGCCATCGGCACTTTCTTGGGCAAGAGAGTATCCACACTGCCATAGATGCTCTTGTGCAAAAGCACAGCTCGCACGTGGAAGAGTGGATGTGTTCTTGCACAAGATGTTCTTGCACAAGAAACAACCAGTGTAGACATAGCCTAAGAGTTTCCTCACATGAGCAAAATGAATTTAGTGTTGTGCACCAGTATTGAGTTCATGTGGATTGTTTGGATGTGCCACCCAAGTTATTAATATTTTTAAACCTCTACCTTTTCCCTCTGCTGCCATGTCAGCTCCCCTGGTGCCTGCTGCCCCCCGACTCCTCACCCTCCTTTGCTGTCCTGACTCCTGCTCCTTTCACTGTCCTCAGCCCTCCTGCAACCTGCCCCCCTCCACCAGCCCTTCTCTCCTCCCTGTGCCCACTTCTCCAGTAGCCCCACTCTGATCATGTGAGCTACCCCTCCTCATCCCCTCTTCTAACACCTCCCTCTACAAACCTGCCCTGCGTCTCTCCTCTTATGGTGGTCCCTCCACTGGGCAGGTGTCTGCCCAGAATCCCCTGGCACCTGCACCTTCTCTTACCACTGCACCCTCCTGGTGCCTCCCCCTTCCCTCACTTTCTCTGCCCACTTTGCTCCATTTTTCCCTGATGCCCACCCCTCACCACCCTCTGGCCCCATTCCCCTCATGCCCCTCTGCCCTCTCACATGACTTGCTCCAACCGAGCCTTCCTCATGCCCACCCCTTCTTTCAAGCCTTCTCCCAGTACCTCCCCTCACCTCTCTAGCCCCCAATGCCCTTACCCTCTCCCCTCCCAGCATCACCCTGTCCCCCTCCCACTGACACCTCTCCTCCTGCCCTTTTCCTCATTGTCTGCGCTTGGCCCCCTGCCATTTTTCTCTCCTCCACCCCTGTCCCTTTGGTGCCTTCCCCTTCCCCTCCACACAAGCACCTTCCTCTCCCTGCCCTGCCCCTTTCCCTCTGCCCAAGCCCCTCCCTTTCCCTTTCCCTCACCTTCAACCTTCCACTTTGTGGGGCTGGAGTCTGTGCTCTGTCCCTGGACTCCGAAGCCGCAACTCAGCCATACGACGCATCACAGCGCCCAGCAAGTTTAAAATCTCGGGCTGTGACGTTATGTCACGTCCGGGTGTCTCCCCACCCACTGGTTTGAGTGTGCTGCGCAGGGCAGCAGCAGCCAGCCAGGGAAGGTTGCGCATGGCAGGGACGGGTCTGGGTCCGGGGGAGAGACGCTTTGGGGCCGGGCTGGGAGGACGCGCGCGAGGGGGTCGGGACCCGCTCCAGCTCCAAATATTGCGGGAGCATGGGCACCACAAGCCCACACAACTCACCGCCCATTCCTCTGCTGGCTAGCCAGCTTTCTCTCTCTTTTTCAGAGGGGGCGGGGGAGCGCCGGCTCCTCGCAGAACCCCCCGTTTTGCTCCGCGGAACCCCAGGGTTCCACAGAACCCCAATTGGGAAACACTGCTATAGTTAACGTAACTCAAAATAAACACATTACTGAATTATAAGCTGTATAGGATTATGGAAACTGAATATTTATGAAACTCTTGGAGATTTCCATATCAGAGGTAGTCTATAAATGTAAAGTGTTAAATTATCAGTGCAGCAAGAAGTCCGTATATACTACATACTCCCAGTCCTTGAATAGCATGGTGTGTTGCGTGTTAAAACCAAAGTGGATTGGCAGAGCTGTGGAGAAGATTATCTGTCCGCATGCAATGCAAGTTGGAGACAGTCAGTGGGTGTTTCAGTGTGAGTATCAATTCACCTAAAGAAAACTTGCCTTCAGAGAAATGCTCAAAAATACTTAAGATTATATAGTGTAGAAAAGGTATCGTTTATTTTCTGCTAAACTCTGCTTACCTCAAGCCAAAGTTGTTTTCAGTGAACAAAGTCTACATGTAAAGAATCATTTCTCTTTTTCATGGCGGCCATAGGCTTTGCCCTTTTTCCTAAAGGTGTTGTTTATCTTATGTCTTCCTTTTGAAGCAAAAAGAAAGGAAAGATGTCACGTTCTAGGTTATTTTCAGGTTGAAAAATGATATCCATTTCTGCTTGTGTTGCTATCTGCCATTGGATCCCAGCTGTGTTCAGGATAGCTTTTTCTACCCTTATGAAACAAGCTCTCATTCACCTGTGTTGACATGTGCTGTCTTGCAATGTGTGAAGAAGTAGAAGGCTGATCCTAGTATAGATGAGAGCACTCTTTCACTGTGACACTTTGTGTGCATCAGCAATGCTTCTGTATCACTTGCAGGCAGTTCCACTTAAGACTTGTGCTGAAGGCTCTTCAGTAGCAGTTTAAAAACTACATTTTGACAGTACTAGCTACTTTTTTTATTGAGACTTGCTAGCATCTAAAGAGGGTAGTGCCAGATATAAATAATCCTGGAAACACAGAAGCCCTTACTAGTATCCATATACCTATTTGCCCCCATGGCAAGTTAATTTTAGAAATTGAAATTCTTGACCATTTTCCTGTCAGTGTGAGAATTTTAAAATTTTTTTGTTGCATATCTGAAAACTACATTGTTATCTGATAAGCTAGAAAGGTTTAGCTTTGGTTATAAGTAGCAGTCATTTGTTTTGACATTCTGAGCACATGAATAGCACAGCTGATGCGTGACTGCTAGTCAGTTGTAACTGGATCGGCATCTATAACAGCACCATTTACTCTCTCCTTTTTTTTTTAATTGGACACTTGAATCTGTGAACCATTGGACTGAAGCAGGGTGAATGTTTCTAAATCTAAAATCAGATAGCCAGCAGTACCTAAAAATCAATCTACTTGGTACCTCTGGGGTAGCATTAAATCTCTAGTGCATTTCAATCCATTAAACTCTTGCACCAAAAAGGATTTTGATGTTCTTCAGACAGAAGAACAAAATTATAGAGAGATTCATTGAGTAGGTTTAGAAATGCAGAATTGTGGGAAACTTTTGTCACAAACCCTGTTTTGTTTTCTTGGTGGTAACCAAGGGAGCTTTTTGAATGTAAAGGTCAAATTTCATGTATTTGTTCCTATTTGAAGGTCTCTGACAGGATGAAGGCTATTTCGCTCTTGATTTATAAGATATTTACTGTTAGTACTGCATAAACATCTGACATTGAGAGCACTTCTGTCATCCACTGGCTACGTTCTGTACATGGGGGCGGGGGCGGGAAATGAGACATTTAATTTCTTCGTGCTTTTTTCTTTATATCCCATGGCAAAGCATGAAAAGTCTATTTACACAAGAATAGAAGCAACTGTTTTGTTTTTAACATGAAATCATTTTCCTTATAACAAGCGCCAATAAGTAACTCCCTATGGAGAGAGAATGAGTTGTCAGTTGTGAGCCCCCTCACGTTGCACACCTGAGCCTAAGAAATTAAATCACCTTATCCTACAGGGATGGCAAATTCATAGCTCACTCAGTTCTGACTTTTGAAAATGTTATTACTGGTACTTGATATTTTATCCCTTCTTAAGGGCTTTCACAAAAAAAAGCATTTATAATGTTAAATCTTACTCAGCATTACAACAGCTCATTCCCCTTATGGTGGTAGAGGTGGAGTTGAAGGGAGTTGTACAACCTTTTTCTGCAGTATTTTAAATCAATCCCTGCTGCTTTGTGCTGTACTGTTGATTCACTGGCTGCTCAATGGACAGCTCTTCATCCAACTGGTATCATAGCTAAACTATTTGTTCTGAAATGGAAAACATCTTTTGACAGTCAAACACGTGCATTCTGCCAGCAGAGTACTTGAGACTTACAGAAAAATAAGGAAAAATGTGCGGCAGGGGAGAGAGCATTTTTTTTTAATGCACATAAACAAGTTTTAGCCTCTCAACATAGACTGTGTCAATTAGGGTAGCAGTTCCCAACTGTTGGGCTGTGGCCCACTGCCGGGCCACAATAGGGCTGGGTCTGGGATATACCTCTCTCGCTGTGGCTGTTGGGAGAGGCGTGTCCTGCCCTGTCTCTTAGCCAGCCAGTGCCAGGGTCTACTTCTGGCTGCAGAAGAGTACTTCCCTGTGAAGTGGGAGGGCTGCACGGAGCCGTTCCACTTGGCCCTCCTGCCACTCAGGGAAGTGCTCTTCCGCATCCGGGAGGAGATGCTGCGTTGTGCCCGCCTGCCTCAAGTAGAACCACTCTCTTCTATAGCTGGGAGGAGACCTAGCCCCTGCCTGGTGCTGATTGGCTGAGAGGCAGGGCAGGACATACCTCTCCCAACAGCCGCGGCAGGAGACAAGGTACTGGGTGATGTACCCCAGCTCTGACCCCCGGAACCACTGCTATGCAGGCAGCAGCACAGGGTTAGGTGATGGGGGCGAGAGGGGAGGCCCTGGGGGCTGCAGGGGCAGGGCTAGTGCTGGAGGGCTCTGGAGGCTGAGCTAGTAGTTGGAGGTTTCAGGGGCAGGGCTGGCACTGGGGGGCTCTGGGGATGGGGCTAATATTGGGGGCTGGCACTGGTGGAGGGCCTGGGAGGTTGGTTGCAGGAAGCTGGTACTGGGAGTTCTGGTGGTAGTGGTCTCTAAGGGGTGGGGGGCTGGCACTGAGGCATTTGAGATGGGGGGCTGGCACGGGGGGGCTCTGAGGATGGGAGGCTGGCACTGGGGAGGTGCAGGGCACTCTGGGGTCAGTGGCTGGCGCTTGGGAGTAGTGGATGGGTGAGAGGCTCTAGGGATTAGGGCTGACACTGAGGGCTGGGCTTTTAGTGGACCTGCAATGTTTATGCAAATGATGAATATGCAAATATGAAAATAAAATGTTACTGGTCTGCCAAAAATTTGTGAGTAGGTTTGCTGGTCCACGGTACCAAGAAGGTTGGGAACCATTGAATTATGGAATAAAAAATCAGTATTAGCACATTTTACCAAAAAAAAAGAACTAGCAGTTTTCTGTATGAGCAGTATGGAAATGTCTTCTGGAACATATATAAGAGTACATATGAAGTTATATTGCTCATCACAAGCTACTCTTGAATGTGTTTTGTGAAAGGGAATTTCTATCAAGAAAAGGGAATTTCTGAACCTTTCCAGAAACTAACATTTAAACAATTGTTTTAAAAAAGTTCTAGAGGAAAATTTAGCAAAAATAACTTTTCTTTGAATTTTAAAACCACCAGCCTCACAACAGCTAACACTCTTAGCTTCTTGCAAACTGAGGCAGTATACCATGTATTTTTTCCTGTTGATCCCAAATGTGCTTGAATAAATTTACCAACACTGCATGTTAATACTTGACTGATACAATATTTATTCACTGTAGATGTGTTGATCTGAATAACACCATCCAGTCTGTTCAGACTCTTAGCCTACTGTATTACTAAAGATAACACATGGTTTTTGCATTTCAAGACTTCCCACATTGGCCATATGTCTAATGGAGAGTTTGCCATCCTTTCATGAGCATGCTTGGCAAA
The DNA here is from genome assembly GCF_049634645.1 of Pelodiscus sinensis. Classification (NCBI taxonomy): domain Eukaryota; kingdom Metazoa; phylum Chordata; order Testudines; family Trionychidae; genus Pelodiscus; species Pelodiscus sinensis. Next base: position 141,630,583 of record NC_134713.1, read on the forward strand.
AAAGATAAAGTAAATATGATTCCATTGCAAGGTTTTAATGTACTTTTTCATTTCTTCAATACTTCATCTCTGAAAATCCTAAAGTTCTTTACAAGCATTAAAGAGCTTTCACACACCCCCCCCCCCCCCTTCCAATGTCATGGCACAACCAGGAACAGGACCCAGGTCTTCTTACTCAGTCCAGTGGCTTAGCCACAATCTCCCCTTCTCCCTTTCCCCCCCATTGCTAATAGAGATTAAATAAATAGATCTTTTCAGTATTCATTATAAAGAGTTTTATACAAAGGAAGTGACATGACTTTTTACTTAGCATCTAATTTTGGTATCTCTCAAATCTTTAAATTACAAATCTTTAAATTACTTTGCATAAAATTATAAAATGAATTTATCAACTACCAAATTACAGTAACACCTTTACATAATGGAAATAATTAAGATAAAGATGTCATAACTACTATCATAAACACTTAATTTCTGCAACATTTTATATTATAGTATGGGGAGTGTTCATGCTTTCACCAACTAGCTATATAGTCTTGACGTCTACCATTGTGATATGCCCATATTAAACAATTTCAGCCTCCATATAATGAACAGTGCATTACTCCAGTAAACATTTCTAAAAGAACAATTAATGCATATGTCTCTGGGTTAGTATGTTCTGTGCATAACATACCCAGTGTTATATAATCTGTATTTTTAGTGCAAAAACCTTGAACTAGTTATGCAGAGAGAGCCCAGACTGGATCAGCAAGATAATGCTAACACAAATGTTAAGCTGTTCAAATTGCATAACAAGTGTAGCAATGGTCAGAAAAGAAACTGTGAAAAACAACTTTAGTGTTCAATACTAATTCTTCCTCACTGACTTCCATATCAAATCTCTTCAGTTTGCAAGTCAAAATAAGATTTTTCTAACTGCAGCAGTACAGGCTCAGCATGGTAGTGTATCTGAAAACTAAGCTGTGCTCTTTCCTGTAGAGCCCTACAAATCCACTGTTATCTGCTTTATATACATAGGTTTCTGCATGTGTGGGTGTGGCTGCAGGGTGCTAGACACTAAACTTGTATCCAGATCCATGTCTGCAAAAGCACCATACAATAACTCATTTTGGTATGGTGCTTACTTTAGCAAACTCTGGAGTCCTTACTGTTGAAGTGATCACAAGGAAGATGAATGAGTTAGTGATGCTTGTTAAATTGCAAAGTATGAACTTGGCTACGTTTATTAATGCTCTGATTATACCTATGCATTTTGCATAGTGACAGAACAGCTTGTATGAATTAATATTAACCCAGTATTTTATACTTGCAAAATTCTCATGCTAAAATGTATCTTAGCACTGCAGTTTTAATCAGCGTGATGCATGTAGTATGATAAAATACAGGACTCATAAATCAAGCTTTGGTGTGGCTGTTTAAGTCTATCATCAGAAAATGTTTGCTTTTAATATTTATAAAGCAGTGTCTGGTCATAGTGGTGGTTTCTTAGTGTCTCTGGACTGGGTTCACCAAAGTAATGTTAGCTCAGAAAATCATGTGAGCAGTTTATCTTGGCAGTCTTCTGACAGTGCCATTCTGCTTTTACTTTACTCATGGTGTTGAGCAGTTGTAGGTGAAGGAAGAAGAAATCTGTTGCTTCTCAGTTGGCAAAATTGTTTTTTCTATTTTCTCTTTGGTAGGGAGTTGATTTCAGCCTGTTAGTTTCCATTACAGCTCTTGTGTCTTCAGTCTCATAACTCTTTTTGGAATTTCAGCTTTTGAAAATTTCAGTACTTGGTTTCTGCCTGATGGTGATTTGTATTTTGGAAAGTCTGAATGAAAATGAGTCACTAGTATTTAGTGAGGCTTGTGTATGATCTTTGTAGTATATGGACTTGTCCCAGGGTAAATGGGTTTTGACTTTCTATAGGTGTGAAGCTTTGGATATCAGATAGAGCATGTAGAGTAGATGATTTACTTGTTTGTTTTTTTTCCCCCTATTCTGAGCTTTCAGAATGTGCAGCTAAGGACTGCTACATCATGCAGGTACTTAGCTATGCACTGAATGTCGTAGGATCACTTTTAAAAAATATTTTCAGGAAATACAGTAAACTTCCAATAATCCTGCACCTTTAAGACCCAGGGGGTGCCAGACTATCAAATATGCCGGACTATCAGAAGGGGGGGCTATGAGGGGTCTGGAGTGGGTGGGAGGGGATGCCACCCCAGACCCCTCATAGCCCCCCCTTACGATAGTCCGGCTCTGCCCTAGACATCCCTGATTCAGCCGCTGCTGGTCAGTTTCAGCAGCAGCTGAATCGGGGATGCCTGCAATAGAGCAGCTGGGGTGCTGCCGGGTTGGTCCCGCAGCGGCAAGGGGTGGCGCTACGGCACCAACCCAGCAGCACTCCAGCTGCTCTTGGGGACGCCTGGGACAGAGCAGCTGGGGTACTGCCCGGTTGGTCCCGCAGCACCAAAGGACGGCGCTCCGGGACCAACCCGGCAGCAACCCAGCTGCTCTTGGGGACGCCTGGGGCAGAGAAGCTGGAGTGCTGCCGGGTTGGTCCCGCAGCACCAAAGGACGGCGCTCCGGGACCAACCCGGCAGGACCCCAGCTGCTCTGCCCCAGGGGTCCCCAATTCAGCCGCTGCTGAAACAGATCAGCGGCTGATTCCAGGAAGCCCGGGGCAGAGCTGCTCTGCCCGGGGCTTCCTGGAATCAGCCGCTGATCTGTTTCAGCAGCGGCTGACTTGGGGACCCCTGGGGCAGAGCAGCTGGGGTCCTGCCCGGTTGGTCCCGCAGTGCCGAGGGGCGGCGCTATGGGACCAACCCCGCAGCACCCCAGCTGCTCTGCCCTAGGTGTCTGGATTCAGCCTGCTGGTGAAACTGACGCTGCTGGTCAGTTTCACCAGCAGGCTGAATCCGGACGCCTGGGGCAAAGCAGCTGGGGTGCTGCCGGGTTGGTCCCATAGCGCCGCCCCTCGGCGCTGCGGGACCAACCCGGGTGCTGCTCTGCCCCAGGGGTCCCCAAGTCAGCCGCTGCTGAAACAGATCAGTGGCTGATTCCAGGAAGCCCCGGGCAGAGCAGCTCTGCCCGGGGCTTCCTGGAATCAGCCGCTGATCTGTTTCAGCAGCGGCTGAATCAGGGACCCCTGGGGCAGAGCAGCTGGGGTCCTGTCGGGTTGGTCCTGCAGCGCCGTCCTTTGGCGCTGCGGGACCAACCCGGCAGCACTCCAGCTGCTCTGCCCCAGGCGTCCTCAAAAGCAGCTGGGGTGCTGCCGGGTTGGTCCCGCAGTCCCGAGGGGCAGCGCTACGAGACCAACCCGGCAGCACCCCAGCTGCTCTGCTCCCGGCTTCCCTGATTCAGCTGCTGGTCAGTTTCAGCAGCAGCTGAATGGGGGAAGCCTGTCCGGCTGCCCCAGCACTTCCGGGTTCCTGATGGTGCCAGGCCATCAGGAGTCCCGGAGCATTGGATGCCGGACTAATGGAGTTTTACTGTACAGAGTCAATGGTACACAAGAGACTATACAGCAGTGCAGCTGCATCTGGACAGCTGCTTCACCATAAGCCCTCTAAGGTAGCTGTTCTAAGCCAGTAGGAGAGAGTTCTCTAAGGGTACGTCTACACTACCTTGGCAGTTGGAGCTAGGTAGGGTAATGAAGGCAAGTGGAATTGCAAATGAAGCCTGGGATTTAAATATCCCGGGCTTCATTTGCATGTTCCCGGGCGCCACCATTTTTAAATCCCTCTTAGTCTGAACTCCGTGCCTGCGGCTACATGCAGCACGGAGTAGGTAGTTCGAATTAAAGTTCCTAATTCGAACTACCGTTACTCCTCGTTCCACAAGCATGCCACCGGAGAGAGGCCTTTACTCTTCTCCCTACTTCTCCCCCCTTTTGAAAACAAGCTTCTCTTTCCACTCAAAGTAGTAAAGACAGGTGACTGCTCTAGGGGCTCCCAGATGTAAACAGGGTTTAAAATAATGCTTAGTGGGTTTTAGAACTGTGTAATGCAGCTTTGCTTAGACAGGTGCTGTAAACTGTCACTACATATGGGTTTAATGAAGATACACTTAACTGAAATGGACCTAAATTATTCATACAACTTACCAGAATTTTATAATGATTAACAAGGTGATAACTGAGTAGAATACAAAAATGTGGCAGCTGTTCAAAAGGAGGTATTTTGTAGTTGCTTGTTTTCACTAATTGTGCTTTTTCTTTCAGAATTCATTTACTAATGTATTGTTCTTCCATGATGTGTGGCCTTTTTTATGCCTTATAATGAATTCTTCCCTTGTCTGGTTTGTTTATTAATACTTTGGTGCATAGGTAAAAATGTAGAGAGATCACTTCTGAGATTTCCCACTTTCTTCTCTCCCACTGTAAACTGTGAGGAACTTATTTAGCTCTTGCAACCATCTATACGATAGGAAGCCTTTTATTTCCACTGTGCATCTGAATCTGTCCCAGGCTTGTAATTTTATTTCTGTAAATGGACTTATGACAACGTAGTTGCTTGTAACAATACAGTTTTTGCCAGATGGAGGTCCATGTTGCCAAAGACCGCATCACAAGTGATAGCATTGTTGGCAACCTTATCAAGCACAAGGACTGAATAGAGATAAAGAATGAGCCCTCCCTCCCCCCAATACTTCAGGGTAGGCCAGAGGGAGTCTTCTGGCCCTTCCCCCCCCAAATACCACCCCTTCTTGTCACTGCCCCACCTTCTCCCCCCAGGATGCAGATTCAGGGGCTACTGGAGGAATTACTTATTCGTCTTTCCTCCCCTACACTCTCCATGGCCGCAGGAGCTGCCGGGGGGTGTAATACACTCGGCAGACAGACTTACTCTGTTCCTGCAGGGAGTGCAGAGGGACTTGACCTCTGCTAATGTGCCATGCCAACCCTTCCCCCCCTCGTAATCCCTAAAGCTGTTTCCTCAGGGATGGGGTGCCATGGGAGGGGGCAGTGGCAGGAAGGGCAAGGCTTGGGGAACAGGAATAGACAGCCTTCCTGACACAGGGCACACCAGGACTCCTAGGCCCCATTTCACAAGGACTCCTAGGCCCCATTTCACAAGTGCTCTGGCCAAGGATGGCCCATGGGCCAGGAGTTTGAGTGCCCTGGGTAAAGAGCCATTTGGCGTAGCAGTGCAGGGAATCTTTTGTTACTCTTGCATATGCTACATTTGTTATTAGGCTAGATGACTAGTCACCAGTGCTGTTGCTCCTCTTTTTAGTTCTCCCCATTGCACTCTTGTGAACCCCAACCCTTCAAAAATAATGAAACTGATTTAAAACCAGATTTTATACAGGCGACCCCCGACTTGCAATGTGATTGGTTCCTGGGGAAGCATCGCAAATCGAGGGCATTGTAACTGGAACCCACATTTACAATAGGCACTGTGTGCTGTTGTAAATGCAGGCTGAGGACATAAGTCGGGTTTTCGGCTCCTCCAGCACTTACAAAAATGGTCATAAGTGCGGCGGGTGGCAACTTGGGCCGTTGTAGGGTGGGGGTTTCCTGTAAAATGTTTATCAATGGTTTAAGGAAGTCTTTTCCATTGCTTTTTGGTTTGTGAGCCTTTTGGGTGTATTTGGGTCACATTTTTCCCGATTTTCTGCATAACAACGAGGTCTTCAAATGATGTGTTTTAAAAGCAAGCAGTGTCTCATGATTTCAGGATCTGGGGCTTAAAGGAAACACTGGATATGGAGAGGCCAGGAGTGAAATCATTAAAGTTTGTGACAGTGCTTTACTTACTTTATTTAGATGGTGAAGTGATTCTCTGTGGTTTTCCTAAAATTAGGGGGAGATCATTGTTTAAAACTGGCCCTAGCTCTGGAAATTAGAAGTTTATTTTCCTCTCTCCTTTGTTGTTTGTGTAAATGTATTTCAGAATGCTTTTTTTACAGGTTGAACCTCATTTGTCTGACATCCTCAAGACCCGAGTGGTCCCAAACTACAGAGTTTGCTGGGGAGGTCAAGGCTCCCTACCCAAGCGTGGGGCTCTGCTTCCTGCCGGGGCTGTGCTTCCTGCCAGCCCTGGCTAGGGCTGTCTCCCACACTGCACCTTGCCCCAGACAGGAGCCGGCTCTGTTGCCTACAACCGTGGCCAGGGCTGCACCCCTCTAGAGCTCTGGCTCAGGCTGGGAGCTTAACTGCCGGCCTCGCTGACTCCATCCATGACTGTGCCCTCCGCTGCCAGCCCCAGCCAGGACTGCTCTCCTGAATGCTCTCCTTGCTGCCTCCACTCCCGCACTGTGCCAGCCTCTGACCGAGGCTGTGTTTCGCACCATGCCAGAACCAGCCAGAACTGTACTTCATCACCTCATCAACCTCAGCGGGGCTGCACTTCTGGCCGCTGGCCTCTCTGTTTCTAGCTGCAGCTGGGGCTGCGCTCCTTGCCACCAGTGCTTGGGCTGCACGTCTGAAAATGGGCAGCAAGGGCTCAATATCCGTGGTCCAGTTCTGGATTTTAGAGGTTCAGCTTGTATTTCAAAACTCTGCATGGAAGCCACTCAGCCCTTAGACTTTGTATTTACTTACTCCACCTCTTGTTCACGAATCCTGGCAGTGTCTGGTTCTTGGGCATTACTAAAGTGATGGAGGTCAAATGGAACCGTCTTCAAAGTTGGAAGGGCTGCGAAAATGAAAAATCAGTTGAACTTCCATCTATAACTCCAAACGATTGATTTATTTCCTGTCTTACATTTTTGGATTAAAACTCACCTCTTCCCTTTATGCAGTTGTTGACTACATCCCACAAATCTTTACCATTCTCCGGAGTCCCTTTCTCCATCTGCATTTTTTTCCAGTTTGCAGTTGTTGTATTTAATACTTGTAATGAGCTTTGTGTTTGCATTTAGTCTTGGCATGTTCTTTTCCGTTTGTTGGTGCAAGTCACTGTACCATACTGTACCACGTTACATCTCCTCTAACTCATTTGTGATAAAAACACTTTGTGATCCATCATACGAAGCATGCTATATAACAAAATGTATTCTATTATACTGATCTGTCCTTATAACTCATGAGGCAATTGTTGTCTGAGTGCTCCTTGATTGCTTGCTGCCTGGGGCGGGGGGTGCGGAAAGATTGCTAACTCTCTCTTTTTTTTCTTTAAGAGATAAAACCCCATTGTAAGCAGCAGAAACAGTCTGTAAATCTCAGGAATATAAATCTCCTCTTGACCTGATTGTTTTCTACAGGCTGTTTACATCAGTCACTTTACACCCGTATACTGTGTTTATTGGAACTCTTTTTACTTCTAAAAGGTTTTTACCCATTTGAATCTCTTACTGCGGTGGAAATGGGATTTCCATGACTCCTGTACCAGTGTGAGGGAAGGGCATGGAGAGCTACTCTTCTCAAGACTGAGCCCAGCTCAGCTTCATCTCTCCAAACATACAGCTACTTTTGACTAAGCGCAGAGAGCCTAGCTCCATTAGATAAATCAGTACAGCCCTAACAGAGTGTACTGGTGAGGGCCAAAGCCTGGAAAAATGTTCACTTTCATAGGTATCTAATGAAGAAAAACCTATTGAACAATGAGTGGAAATTTGAAGCAGGCTTTGTTGGGTTGAGGCCTGAGTAGCCTTTCATATTGGGTACTTGGCAAAGTTCTCCTTGTGGAAAGGATAACTGTCACACTGGATATCCGCAAAAGTGAAAGAGGGCGTGAAGCAGGTTGCACCACTATAGTTTAGACTTCTGTGGTTCAGCAACATCTGCAGTCTGGCATCCCCATGAGTGCTCCCGGGCTGGAGCACTCACTGGCCCTGCAATCAGCATCTCTTTTTCCCAACCTCCCAGAGTTTTTGGAGCACCACAAATAGCTCATTTGCAGTGTTCACACTCAGGGAGGGAGGACGCTATAAGAAAGAGCCAAAGTGGCTGTGGGAGCCTTCGGGCAGGGGCCTTGGAGTGCAGCCCAGCGCCCAAAGGGCTTAGTGCGCTCCCGTGAGTCTGTGCTCCTGGTCCGGCAGCAGAGAGGCCAGCATTGACTGAGCAGGGGTAGGGGCCAGGAGTGCACTGAACCCTGTGGCTGCTGGACTGCCCTCCTGGCTGCTAGCCATAGGGCTCTGTAGCCACCCTGCCTCTTCCCCCAAGCACACCTGTTCCTCTCCCCCCCCCCCCCCCCCCCCCCAGTCAATGGAGCCCCCTTTGCTGCCGCCAGAATAGAACCTTGCAGCCGGTGGCAGCCAAGGGACCGGCATTAACCTTCTCTTGTTTGGGACCACTGTGTGGCCCTGAAGGGTGCCAGACCAGAAAGGTGCAACCTGTAATAGAACTTCATCATTCATACTAGGAGCTTAAAGAACCTTTGAATGCAAGGTTCATAACCCGTCTATGGAATAAAATACCTAACGTATGATCCTGTGAGGAGTACAGAACAGTGTGAGTCTCATGTTGCCTTGCCTTTGGCGAGATTGTCTTGCCTTGAATTTCATTTACGTAAAGAATGATGATGCTGGTATCTTAGTCTCTGGATTAGGTCATTAACTGCCAAAAATGGGGCTCTTTAATTCACCTTGTGTGCTCCCTGTATGTGCTCGTGCACTCCCTGCTGGCAACATCAGCAGAAAGCAGTATTGTACATAGGGTTTAGGTGCCTGTACCACAGTTATCTAACTGAGTTATATAATATAGCGGGAGAGTTTCCTGAGTTATTTGTATACTCAGATTTTTAGCTGTGAAATTGCACAAGTGATTGCTGGTAATGAATTGCAGTCATCACTTTTCTTGTGTAGATGTAGTCTAGGCTTCCTCTGGAAATGCTATCTCTGATATGTGCTAGTTTGGGTCTCTGTTTACAATTGACTTTGCTAAAACTACTCTATAATACCACTTACTGTACTTCATTCAAATGTCTTGGCTAGAGAGGATTAAAGTAGAGGTGAATTTCCTGATAATTCAGAAGTCATTCCCTGACTTATGTCTCTATTTTTTGAAGCAAGAGGAAGTCTTCCTACATGAAGACACTGTGACCCTACTTTTCTCCCCTTAATGTTACTGTTGAGCAGGAACTGAAACTGTGAGATGTGTGTTTTTTGTTTTTGCTGTGTACCTTTATACCTGATTGTGCGGGAAGCTATTAATAGGCCATCAGATGCACCCTGCCCTACTAGCAAGAATATACACTGTTTCAAAAATGAATTTGTCAAGAGTTTTATGGTTTGATGATCTATTGTACAATATTAATCCTGCTGCAGTGTTGTTAAGTCATTTTTCATCTCCCCTCAAATTAATGTTGACATTCTGTTACTAGATTTATTCTTGTCCCCAGATTAAAACATAAAGGGAAAAAGCTTTCCTGCTAGAATATTAAAATTAATTATAGGGGAAGCAGTGCCTTTCTTGAAGTAGAATACTCCTAGAAAGACTGTAATGTGAATTTTGTTTATATGCTTCCTTCCTGCTTTCTGACTCAAAGTGCTGTAAGTGGCATCAGGAGAACAAAAGAGAAACAAACAAAATTAAAACAAAAGTGAGTTGCACTAATTTTTTGATCTAGACTTGTATGTCTACACTACCCATGTTACAGCACTGCAACCTTAGCATTGTGACATGGGCAGTGTAATCACTCTTTACTGCCAGAGCAGAGCTCCCAGCTCCTAACTGAGCGGAAGGTGGTAGATTTATCTATATGGATGCTTTCAGCACTAAAACTTATTGTTTCAAGGGTGAGGGGATCGTATACCCCTGAATGACTAAAGTTTTAGTGCTGAATGTGGCAGTGTAGACACAGCCTGAATGCGACAGTGCATCTTCAGTAACCTCCCCAAAACATGTTATTGGCTTGTTAGGGATCTATGCTTTGACTTGAGATTCAAGTGATTTACTGAAGATGTGGAACCCGCCCCCCCTCCCACCCCCCCCCCCATTGTGTTTAAGTAAATGCAAATCCCATTTTAAACTTGGCTGGTCAGGTGTGTGTATGTGGAGTTGGTAATATGCAATAGGGAGGGATGTTAGATATTGTGTAATTGAATAGCCGTGTAATCGCGTGAAATCTTAGTGGTTACATAACTATTTGATAGTCCCCCGGGGATGAGGCCGCAGCCAGTGCGCTCCAAGCCCCGCTCCCAGGGAACCCCGTGCCACTCCATGCTGCTGCCTCTGTATAAGATGTGGAACAGCCTCTGTCCATGGGGAACTCGGGCCCACTGAGGACAGAGGCTGTTTTGCAGCAGTTTGCTCTATCCCCCTTACCCCTGCTACTGCTGCCTCGCTGGGAGGAGGCAGGCAGCACTTGGGAGCTGGTACCGGGTGGGGATCCAGCTTTTAAGCCAGCTCCCTCCAGCACTGGTTTCTGCCTACTCCCCTCCTTCCTGCCTCTGTAGGAAACAGCAAAGGGGGAGGTCAGGCAGGTGCACAGAGCCACCATGCACGGAGAGCCTGCTTGAAAGCTGGCTCCCTGCATGTATTGGCTCCAGCCTATCCCCCTCACCCTCTGTGGTGCTGCTTCTGTTAGCGGCAGCAGCGAAAGGATCGGGGGGCAGGCAGCTCCAGTATTTGTGGGAAGGCTGCTTACAGCTGGTGCCATAAGGAGCTGGCTTTATCAGAGGCAGCAAGGCGGGAGAATGTGTGTAGTTGACAAGATGAACCGATAAGCCCAGGCTTGTAAGTTAATCATATAGTTGCCTACATCCCTAATATAACCTTTTACTGTAGATGTTTTCTTCCAGTTCAGCCTAGGCCAACAGATAGAAGTCCTTATTGGGAAATAGGAATATGGCCTATGGAATATATTAAAAAATAATCAGTTCATTTAAACTAGTGGAAGAACACCCCATGTGAATGCTCTGAATTTGCTTCAGACCTGGTGTAGAGGCATAGCCAGGATGGAGCAGGTAGGGGACCCCAACTTCAGGTGGGTGGGCACACAGTGGAGAGGGTGGGAGTGATGAGTTGCCTCTCCAGTTGGCCTTGAGGGCAGGATAGACATTCTGGCTGGAAGCTGCATTAAAATGTGTGCCCACGCAGTCCTGCCTAGGGAGGGGGTTTGGGGTTTGTCCTGCACCACCAACTCAGTGCTCCAGCTGAGGAGTGGGGTCAAAAGCCTTGCCCTGCTCCATGTGCTAGGTACTCTTGCTGGGGAGCAGGAGTGGGGCACAGGAGTCTGCAAGTCCCTGACTGTACTCCCTGGCAAAAGCGTAGGGCAAGCCTCTGACCCTGCTTCCTGGGCCCTGCTGGAGCTCTGAGAGGAGAGAGGTTAAGTCCCCTGGCCTGTCAGGAGCAAAGCCAGGAGTGGAGTGAGTGAGCAGGCCTGGAATTTAATGAAACCATTGTGTGTATCATGCAGAAAGGTCCTTTGTTTTTTATAGGAACATTTAATAATTTGACAGTAACATGAATAATTAATGAGATGTCCTCTGATGACATCACTTTCTAACAGGTAGTGACATATTGCAAGACTTGTTTACATAGTTTTAAAATACTTGCTATAGCGCTATTGCAGTTGTGATGTGGGTGAGAAGGTTCACACCATACACAAAGCTTCTTTATTTCATGCTGTTGCATTTCACCAGATGATGGAATCTGGAAGGCAGCAGTTCAGTTTGGTAATGACCTGCATATGCTGAAACTAACCATTGGAAATGGATATCTGAAGCCTCATTATTCCATAGAAATGTATGTTAACAGTCATGTCTCAAGGGAGTCAAGAGACTTGTGGCCTGGGATTGGGAGATTGGTTTGCTTCACTTCCATGACAACCCCAGCTGATACATGTGGAAACACTGGTGTGAAGGAGACCCTGTTCCTTTCCTTTAGCAGAGGTAGCTGAAATGTAGGCTAATAATGGGAGTTTTGGAAATATTTTTACTGGAAGGAGGGTTTTGGGCCTCCTCAGGCAGAAGTGATCCTCTCTGAGGCTTTGTCTACACTTCTAAAATTAAAGTGCAGTTGCAGCAGCGCTTTGAAGTGAAAGTATGGCTACAGCATGAGCACTGGGAGAGAGGTCTCCCAACTTTCTATGTAAACCACCTCCATGAGGAGAGTAGCTAACAGCATGGCTCCCAGCGCTGGGAGCCTGTTTACAACTGGCTCTTTACAGGGCTGAAACCTGCTGTGCTGAGGTGGAATGTGTGTTTTCACACCTCAGAGAGAAGGTTACAGGCAGTCCCTGACTTATGCGGATCCGACTTATGTCGGATCCGCAGTTACGAACGGGGCTGCCCTGGAGTACACGGACTGCGGGACCTCGTGGTCCTGCCGCCCGTGTACTCCGGGGCTTTCTCCGCGTCTCCCTGGTCTGCAGACCAGGAAGACGCGGAGTAAAGCCCCGGAGGGGCTCGGGCAGCGGGGCAGCCCAGGAGCAACCCAGCAGCACCCCAGCTGCTCTGCCCCAGGCGTCCTGATTTAGCCGCTGCTGAAACTGACCAGCGCTGACTACAGGAAGCCCGAGGCAGAGTTGCTCTGCCCCGGGCTTCCTGGAATCAGCTGCTGATCAGTTTCAGCAGCAGCTGACTTGGGGACGCTTGGGGTTCTTAAGTTGATTCTGTATGTAAGTCAGAACTGGCGGTCAGTTTCAGCAGCGGCTGAATCTGGACGCCAGTTCCGACTTACATACAGATTCAACTTAAGAACAAACCTACAGTCCCTATCTTGTACGTAACCCGGGGACTGCCTGTACTGTGCAGTAAAGTGGCAGTGTAGACTTAATTGGAGAAAAGGATTATAGGAAGGAGAACTGTAATGTGTTAAGCCATGAAGTTAATAGGAAAAGACCTATTTGGTTGGGCTCTGCAGAGTTATTAATCTACATGTTCCATGTGTCTTGGTACATAAGAACCATATTTGTTGGAGGGCAAGTGACCAAGTGGTATTGAGAGTTTCCACAAGCATGAATTAGCACCAAAATAATATAGCTCTGTATATACCCACCCAGTGGAGGTGCCTAAGAGTGGCAAAGTGTATATCCCTCAGAGCCTGAGGTTACACATATACTACCGTGGGGATTGAAGCTCTGCAGTGAACTCCTATGCTCTATCCCCGACGAGAAGAATAAGGGAAGTTGATGAGAGAGTTTCTCCTGTTGACTTCTGCGGTGTAGCTGGAGTTGCGTACCTTAAGTCAACTTTTTGCAGTAGTGTAGACATAGTCTGTGTATACATCTGTCAGCAAGGGAGTGACTTGCACTCATTTCTTAACTTGTTTAAACAGCCTAACATTTTTCTCTGAGCCAAATGTGCTCATTTTCAGAAAGTTTATAAAATGGAAACAACAAAAATTAAACTCAAAACACCTGTGCACATATTGACGTTTTTAAAGTTTCTTACAACTGAAAGGCAAGTAGGAGCTTTCTAGTAATAGGGCCTATGACTGACAGAGGTTTGGTGATTACTTCTGCTTTCTTCTCTCTCCTGCCGTGAGAGACCTTGACATCTTGACTGTCATCTTGCTTGCCTCCCCATAGGAAGGAAGAATCTCACAGGGCCATGACTTGCTTCATAGTTGATTATTGTAGTGTATTCCTGTAGCACTATCGGTCAAAGTCTGTTTTCTCTAACTCGTCCTCTTAGGCTGAATATATTTGTACCTTGGTCTCAACCCAGACGTGATTTTTTTTTGTTTTGGTTTTTTTAGTTGCAGAGTACACTTTGACCTACTTAAACATGTGAAGAGAAATGGGAAGCATTTCTCAAACGACGTTTTTTTCCAGGCCCGTATTTACTCTTTGTTCATTCATGCAGCTGTAACTTTTCACTCAACATCTACATAACTTTGAATAAGGAATGTGAACTTTGCTTGTTTGAATATTTTCTTTTGACCTGTTTTAAAATAGAATTCATATAGGGTTATGATTTTGTTCTTCATTTGAGGCCTCGTGTATGGGTGCATGCATGCACACATGTGCACGGAACCAGAGCCTCCAGAGGAAATCCTGGAAATTACCAGCCAGTAAGCCTAACTTTGATAACAAGCATGTACAGGCAGTCCCCGGGTTACGTACAAGATAGGGACTGTAGGTTTGTTCTTAAGTTGAATTTGTATGTAAGTCGGAACTGGTACATATTGTAGCGGAAACTCTAGCCAAACATTTCTCCAGAGCTCAGTTTTATTCTCCCACACCTCACTTCCCTCAGTCCTTTATTCTCAAGCTGAGGTGTCTGCTGTGAAAAGCCGCTCTGCGTCTCCCTGGCCTGCTGGGGGAGGGGGCGCTAGCTTCGCATCTCCCTGGTCTGCTGGGGGGAAGCAGCTAGTGCGGGGTTGCCTCAACCCGTTTGTAAGTAGGGATCTGATGTAAGTCGGATCCATGTAACCCGGGGACTGCCTGTAGTAGTAAAGAACAGAATTGTAAGACACATAATTTAACATAATCTGTTGTCTTTTGTAAAAGCTTCACCAATTAGCATTTTTTGAGAGAGTAAGCAGACATGTGGACAAGAGTGATCCAGTTGATACAATGTACTTGGACTTCCAGAAAAATGTTGACAAAGTCTCTGACCAAAGAATCACAAATTAGTAAGTTATGGATTAATAGGAAAGGTTCTCTCATGGATCATTAACTGGTTAAGCTAGAAAGCAAATGCTAGTAATAAGTGGTCAGTTTTCATAGCAGAGAGATAAATAGTGAGGTCCCACTTAAAAAGTGTAGTCTTGCTGAATGGGATGATCTTTTGCCATTTGTTCCTGAATTCATACTGCGACTAAATGTGTTTCTGTGGACTGTAGAACATAGCTGGATTTTAGTTTGAATCCTGCTGAATGTTTTATTAGCAGCATTATTATTCAGTACAAGTAAATGTTGCTTTCAACAAATTAGCAGAGATAATTGTGCAGTATGATCCTCTTCCTCTCATCAGCTACTGAATACACAGACCGAGGATACCTGGCAGAATGAAGGGCAGAGTTCAAGGTCCAACCTTTTGCTTTCTAAAAGACAGTGAATTATGCTGCCACCTGTCTCATACCAACACTTTCTTCTTAGAGATAGTTTCCTTATTTCAAACTCAGCAGCCTTCATATCCTTTAGTTTTTTATTCAGAAAAGGAGTAATACTTATAGGCCTGTTAGTGTGCTGGTATATTAAAATAAGCATTAGGAGGAAATCTCTATATTACTGATAGCTTCCTGAACAGCCTTTTCTAATCTTTTCTGTGTGATATGATGCCTGACTTGGATTATCAGTGGCAAGAACTCTTGAAAAATGTGAAGAGCTGTGGCAGCTGTCTCTTTTTAAATTTGCTGTACCCATAGGATGGTTTAGGTTGGGGTTATTAAATTTTGATCAGTTAATCAAATAGTGAATGGAAATTCCATTAACCACTCCATTAGTTGATAAGGGGGTGCTCGCTAGCCCACTGTGGCCTCCGTGACTCTTGTACATTTCAAAGGAAACGATGCAGCAGTCAGGACCCTGGGTGAGCTGGGACTGCTTTGGTTCCACTCACGCAGTTTCCCCTACTGTGCCTCGCCCCCCCCCACCCCCCGCGGAGACGATGCTGGGGAGGAATCAGCTTTTAAGACAGTTTCTCCCAGCACTGGGTCCTGCTCTCTCCGACTTGGTACCTCTGACCCAGAGGCAGCAAGGGGAGGGGGGAGGCGACTAGTTGAGTAGTGACTTGACTAGTTGCTTACATCCCTAGTTTAGGTATAGTAAAATGAATTGAGGCAGTTGCATATTAAAATATTAAACATCACCATCTTATTGTTTATGCTATATGAAAGCAAATAAGTGAAATTTTAAAAACTATTATTTGCTAAGCTGATGAATCATTTTTGATAATACTTCTCTCTTCTTTCTGCCCTCCTTACCCCAATTATTTATAAATGGCAAATGAGAGCTGCATTTAAAGCAACATTTCTGCCATCTGTGCTGTCGGTTACTTAAATTGATTGGGGTTTTTCTTTTAACTCTTATAAAATGTGGTTTCAGAACTGGTTTTTTTTTCGTTCCTAGGTTAAGTTCACCCTTGAAAGGTACTAAGCTATGTTTAGAATAAACATTTGTCTGTTTCTGATTTTTTCCTGTTCAGAGAAACAGAAAATAAGTGTAAACTCTAAACTGACAATACTGGACCGGTATTTGATTTGACATTTTTTTCTAAGAAACTTGGGCTGGAGAAAGAGTGAGTTATTAAGTCAAAACAAACAGATAAAGGGTGATGATGGTAACTAACTCTCAAGGGGATCCTTAGGGAAATAATGAGTGCAATTAAAATTTTCTCTTTATTCATGTTGCAATTGGATGCTCTCCACACAGAGATTGTATTGTTGAGCTCTTACTTCTCTGCTGCTGTTGGGAAAGAGTGATTTAAGATGGACAACTCAGAGGACACCTTACCTTAGAGCTCCCTCCACAGGGCAGAAAGGGTGCAAAGAGTATAAACGAGAGATAAGTTTTAGGAATTCAATAAAAATGTGAATCTCTTCAGGAGATGAATCTTAACAATATTGTAAATGTTAATGAAATTGAGGCATGTTTACACACTGTCAGTGTGTCATGCTAGTACTGTCGTGTTTTCATGAGAATGCTGAATGAAAACAGTGCCATTACTTCTGTATCATTTTAAGTTGTTCTGGTAAATGATGTACTCTCTGCAAGCAACCTGAATCCAGTGATTAGTAGATAACACAAGAGCTGAATTCCTGTCAGATTGCTGTGGCATCGTTGGGGATGAAAATCACAAGTCAAATATCCATTGTTTTTCAGGTTTATTAATTAGTATTAACATTATTTTTTTTTACTATTTGAATAAATTTTCATCTGGAGGTATAATAAATCAACCAATGAAGGGATTGGTATCCACTAGCTATCTCCCTTTTGAAATGGACTGAGGAGTAACTGGAGTTTTGTCTACTTAATCCTTTGCATTATGAAAATACATTAGTGTGCTACCTAATGTACAAACACATGTCCCTGCTCTGTGAGAATTTTGAAAATGGAGTAAATATATTCATTTTGTTCCAATTTTTTATATATATATATATCTATATATATATATATATAGTGTAAAATTTCTAAACAAAGTCATTTGTAAGGTAAAGATGAAAACTTTTCATTCTGAAACTGTCAAAATTGTACAGTTTGATTTTATCAGAAGAATGCATCTTTATTTTTGCTTGATAGTTTTATGAAATAGTCACTTTTCCATGAAATGTTTCATTTTTGAGAAATTAGCATTTTCTGACAAAACTGTTCTGTTGGCAAAGCTTCCAACCAACTCTAGTCAGAATGAAGTGATCAAGAGAATTATCTTCATATTTATAGTTGGGGGAACAGAGGCACTGAGTGGATTGACAATGAGGAGTCCTGTGGCACTTTAAAGACTAAAATTCACTTGGACATAAAACTTTTGTGGGCAAAAATGTACTGCATCAGATGCATGGCCACAGGACTTGTTGTTTTTGCAGATACAGAATAATATGGTCACCCCTCTGATACTTGTCACTGTGCAAGGGTGAAGTAAGTGACCTACCAATGATTACATGGGGGAGGCTGCATCAGAGCCGGCAATTTAATTCATATCTCCTGAGTCCCAGTAATTGAACCATAAACTGGTCTCCCCTTTCTTTGGAGTTCAGTGCATGTTCTCTCCCACCGGAAGTATGTGGTACATTTTGATGTGTAAGTTGGTAACATACTGAAGCTGCTGCTATTTTGTTGTGTATGGTTAGTATTGTATACTAGTCTGTTACTCTTTTCAGAAAGAAAGACTGCTTCTTTCCACGGGACTTAGTCATCATGTTATAACATATTTGTGGAATATGCATTGAATACTCTGAATATAGCAAACTGGAACAGCTAGAACATGATTTTAATGTACATGCAGTGCGTACAAAGTTATCAAACTCCCTAAATTTTCTTAAGGCTCAACTGTGCTCCCATTGAAATCAGTAACAATTTCTTTTAGCTACAAAAGAAGCAGGTATGAGTCCATACCATCCCCAAACTTCTGCCTTAGCTGAAGACACTGTTTCTGAGATTAAGTGTTGACTTTTTCTTTCCCACCCACCACCAAGTTCCACGGTAGAGGAAGTCTTGAAGTTTAGACTGAGGCAAAATAACCCTTTTTGCTATATTTGATACAAGAATTTGATGTAAGTTGGAATGGAATGGATTTCTGCTATTTTCTTTGGCAAATACACAGTAGGGATGTAAGTGAGGAGTTGAGCAGTCAGTTACTCGCTTTATCCCCACCTTGCTGCCTCTGTATCAGAGGCAGCAGCACAGTGATAGAGGGGGGCAAAGGAGTGTGCTGCAAAGCAGCTCCTGTCCATGGGATGTCCCAGCAAGGAGCTGTGACCCTCGCGGAAAGGGGGAGCTGTGACCCTCGCGAACAGGGGATGCTGCTGTGAAGCAGCCCCTGTTCGCAGCCAGCCCTGGCTGCTGCAGGCAGAGGTGGCTGGATGCCCTGTGGACAGGGGCTGCTGAGCTTGTGCTGGGTCTGGGACCTTATCCCTTCTGCTCCTCTGCAGTTTAAATGTAGCAGGAGCTGTGCCCCCGCGCAACCAGTTCTTACTACATTTAAACTGCAGAGCTGCAGCAGCCTTCCCTTATTGACTAATTGTGTAGTCCATATCAACTACACAATTAGTGGATTGCCCGCATCTTAACATCCTTAATTCACAGATATTCTGAGAAAGCAAAATACAGACCAGCAACTTTACTGAAATTAAAATTTGAAAGTGATTTGTAACACTAACTTGTAAGTTTAATCAAAATTTACATGCTTATTAACAGGGTTCAACAAACTATACAATCTACTTGGCCATGGCGAGTAGATTTCAGCCGCACGCCCCATTCATTTGCGGCGTGCGCATGCGCAATGCGGCTCTTACACATGCGCAGTATGGGGCTGGCGAGCGGTTTTTGCCACCGTTTGTCAAGCCCTGTTTATTAAGCACCTGTATATATAAACATATATTAAGCACTTGACTGCATATTATTACTTTGTGCCGTAATTCAAGGCAGTGAAGACTTTTTATCAGAGTTCCTGGATGACATTAAACAGGTTTTGTATTCTCCTTTATAGTTTCTTCTGTCAGTGGATTTCCCAGTCATGTGTACTTTATGGCACCTGCAGCCATTTAAAAAGGGAGGGAAAGACTTCTTGAGCATGGCTTGAAATGTACATCCTCAACTGATTTGACAGTTCTAAGTGGAAATCTCCCTACACAGCTGCCAGTGAAGTAACAGTTGATCAGCTGTATTGAATGTGACAGTGAATGAAAAGGAGAGTGAAAGGTGAGGGTAGAAAAGGGAAGGAGACAGCATCATAATGCTTGAGACATTTGAGAGAGAATATTAGGTCTATTGATGCATTGTACTGTGTCAAGGACACAAAGGAAGCTATTGACTCTTGGACAGATCCTATTAACCAGTTTTTTTGCTCAATTTAGAAAGCTTCTTGGTAGGAATTTAATTTGTTAACCTGACACACAAGCCCTCCCTCCCTCCCTTTTGAGTTAGTGCAAGGCTATGAATTTGTATCGGGCCTTATTCTGAATATTTAATTCAGATCTTTAAATTTTTAATTCAGATCTTTAAAATAAATTTCCAGATCAGTTGCTTTAGGCAACTCAAAGTATACATTAGAGCAGTGAATTCCATTTGACACTTGCACATGCATGACTTTATCCTGCTCCATATTAATTCAAGAACAAGACTCCTGGTAGGATCTCGTCCTGGGAAGCTCAGACTTACTTAATTTAAAAAAAAAAATTCACGTCAACCTCCTTAGGTGATAGATACACAGTCTTAAATTTAACTTTTAAGACTTCTGAATCCAACATCACTCTGATTATGGATACACAGAAATAACGTAATGGTTCAGAGCTTGTAGTCCTTAAATCAGACACAATTACCTTTTTCAAATGCAATTACTTTCTTAAATATGTACATTTATACTGATGGGGTCTGTTTATTTTGTTCCCTAGCAGCCATGATTTCTGCTTTATTTTTCAGTTTAGATACAGCAACAATCTTAATTACATTAGGAGCACAATACAAAAAAAACCCCAAAAAACCCTCAGAAGTCTGGAAAGATAGATGGGCCTTGCATTGTGCCCACAGATCAACAAATGTTGGGCTTCGAGGCAAATAAGGGAAAGCAGTAACATGGGGGACCCCTTCCCTGAGAGTGCCCTTCCAGCAGCTCCCAGAGATGCAAAAGGTACTGTTATCCAACAGGTACTGTTTGATGGCAAGAGGCAGGTCTCTAAAGGTATGTCGACATAGCCTGTGGCAATGTGCCTCTCTGCCTGGACTGTTAGACATAAAGTAGTGCTGCTGCTCACACTTGCGCTCGAAAAATCACTGCACAGACAGTACTTTTGAAGTTGCAGCTTGAGCTGTGAAGCCCCTTACCCTGCTTCAGAACCTGGGCTGTAGCCCAAGGCACAGCTTCAGCGCGCAGCCTGCACAGCTCTTTTTCGAGCGCTGGCGCAAACTCTGCCGGGCCGAGGCTCTCCGTCTTGTTTGGGAGGCTGGTTGCCGCAGGCAGTGTAAATATACTTTAAAGTAACCAGAGCCTAAATCAGGAAAGGGCTTTATAGCTCATAATTAGCATTTTGAATTGCACCCAAAAATAATTTGGAAGCCAGCGCAGCCCACTGAAGCACTGTGGAATCCTGCTAACTAATCTGACAGTCATTTTGTACTATACAGCTCCCTGATGGACAAGGCCCATATCCAGCAGGAAAGGTCATCCAGTTGAGTGTGGGGAAATGGCCACTATTGTTGTTTGGACAATCAGAAGCTGTGAAGGATCCAGCAAAATTCTCTAGGTTATAGCTCCTGCAACAGACACTATGTTGTCTGATCAGAGCCTTAATTGGCTAGTTTTTATGCAAGAGACCCATCCATGACCAGATATTTGAAAAGCTAAATATCTGTACCAGCTAGCTCCAAAGAAATGGAGACTTAGAGCAGTAAATTGATGGCTCTGCAACTCAGATCATCTTCCTTGGAAGTTTAAGAATGTTTTCAGGTCAAGGAGCTGTGGTTCAGAAGATAAGAAGTATTAATAGGATCAGTAAAACATTTTAATATGTAATTTACTGTGGGTGGGAGGGTGGAAACTGCATCTCCCCTCACCATCAGTTGCAAAAATGGTTGATGATGATTGTGTTCTGCAACAGTCTCACAAAGAGCCCTAATCAAGCTAAGACACAGCTACCTGCCTGTCTCATAGGAATGTGGCTGTAGAACTGTGACTCTACCTATATGAAGTGTCTGGATCACTATAAATTAAATAAACATAGGAATGGGATAGGAAAAGCCTTAATGGGTTTTAAATTTTAATAAACTGTTGGTTATGACTATCTAGCAAACCTTTACCATGCTTTTACATGTTGTTGTTCTTAAAATACTTTAAATACCTTCCTCAAAATAAAAAAATCTCAAATGAATTCACTTACTATCCCTTTCCCCAAACTCCCTTTCCAGAGGGCCACAATGAGCCAGTATAAGGAATGATGCAATTTGGGAAAAGTGTAAAAATTGACTCTCTCTCTCTCTTTCCCTATTGCCTGAAAAGTGAGTTAAAGTTGTTTTGAGAGAGTAGTTATTTCATTTGATTTAGTCAGCCTTTTAAATCAGACCTTGCCAAAGACCCAACAACATGCAGTCTTCTCCCCAGGGACCAAGAATGAACTCTTTATACCAGTTCCTATTCTGTTGAAGCAATGGCAGACATTCCTGTTAAGGAAATCTCCATAATAAATCTTACTTGATGTCTAAACCTTCAGAGATAGTTCAAGAACACACAATGAGCAAGTATACTGTATTTTTCCATTGTATAAAATTCTAGAAGTTCTTCCACAGAGAGGGATTTTTTGGTGAGCTGTGTGTGAGATTAATCCCTATATAGAAAATATTATATATAAAATACACATAAATAAAATGAAGAGCTGGGAAAGAGACTAAGGAAATCAATATATATATTTTACCCGATAAAGGCCAACCCAGGAATAGCTGTGGGAACTTCTAATCTCAGACCCTAATCAATTGCAATACCCCTGTACTGAAAGGTAGAATAACTTGCTTTATACTAAGTACTATAGTCCAAATGATTTTCTGTAGTGAGCCTCAGTTCAAATATTCACACTTGATTGAATTCTAGGCTGTTCTTGTCAATACCATTAAGTTTATTTTATTTCTGTATTGCTTAATTTCTAATATAACTGTGTCTCCCCGTGTGAACGTGATGCATAATTTTTTTTACTAGCACGGGACAGCAAATGGAATAAAAAAGAGAACAGGTTCAAATCTGTGGTAAAAAAGGTGACAGTGAGAGTATTGTGATGCACCTTTATGGCTATGGACATATATATACATCCTCTAAAAAGAACTCTTTGTCTTAGTACTAAAGTACTTGGGCTAATGTTTATTCATTGGAGCGTCAAGAATTTATAAAAAATTTTCCTGAAATGGTACTGAAGTACAAGCAAAATAATACTCTTAACTCCCTGGAAACTCTGCTGACTTATGTGCCACTTCTAGAAATATTTACTCTGTCAAGGGTTCTGTGTCTTAGCAGCATCATTTGGAGTATTGTTTGACCTTCAAAGCAAACAAAGCTATTATAAGCCCAGTTCTGAATTCTCTGAAAAACTTTGTTGTGGTATTCTACTAGAAGCCAGTGTAGAAGACAGATTTGGTATGCTTAGTACCCTGTGCCGCTAAGGAGACAGACTCTGGCATTCTGTACTAGTTGGGTGTTTCCTGCAGGCTTTTAGCTTCATGCCCAGAATTACTATAGTTCAGTCAGGCAATGACAAAGAATGCATGACTGAGGCCAGATCATCTGATTCTAATAGAATCATTGCTTGGGGTGCATTATGCGTGCATTTTGCTACATGAGGGTTTCAAAGGCCCTCTGTCCATTAACATCAAGAGATCATCCATCAGTGCTGTTTCTGTTCCATGTCCTGGCTTACATTTCTGGATTGTTCGCGTTTAGGATATGTGCTGCATCTAGCTGCGTTTAAAGGTGGCTTTTGGCTAACTGGAGTTGGAGAGGTGGATGGCCCGTCCAGTATATATGGGATGGTATTTCTTTATTGGTCACACTTGTGCTTGTTTGAAGGAGGAAGCCTGCTTCACTGAATGAGACACTGATTATTTTAGGCAGGAGGAGATGGGTCAATGGTGCATGATTTTTGTAGCCACCCAGAAGGGCACCTGTTGGATTCATAGGTCTTTAGTAGAGTCTCTTAGAGATTGTCAAATCCTACTTACCAAGTGAATAGACTGAACTGAAGGAATTGAGAAGGGTTGTATTTACATCCCTGCATATGAAGAAAGAGCCATGCAACCTGAGAACCTTCCTGTAAATGTGGCTAATCTTTTCCATGAACTAGGAAGATACTTGACGGTGTTAATAAGCAGTTACTAACCTGAATAGCTCTTTACAGTTATGATTTGGCACCTTCGGGGTTGAGGGATGGGGTGAGGAAAGTGGTGCTGCTTCTTCAAGTGATTGCTCATGTCCATTCCATGTAGGTGTGCACGTACTGTGAGCACACGTCATTGGAAGCTTTTTCACTTAGCAGTATCCGTTGGGCCAGCAGGGGAGGCCCCTGGAGTGACGCTGCTATATTAGCTAATATATTTCCCTGCTGGCCCTCCTCCATCTTGGTTCCTTCCTACTGCTTGTGATAGTCATTGGAACATGCATTGCTCTTGCTTTTGCAAGCACCTTTTAGTAGTTCTTACTTTTTGTCTTGTAAATTAGTTAGGGTTTTCTGGTTAATTGTTCTTTTCTTCTGTAAATGGTTTGTTAGTGTAGATAGTTTGGTTTCAGCGTGGGGGCTTGTTTCACATCCCCGGCGCGTGTAGGGGGGCATGCCCAGGCCCCACGGCTTCAAGCTCTGCGTGAAGTGCCTGAAGCCTGTGCCTTGTGGGTACCCCCACAAAGCCTGCTTGAAGTGCCTCAGGGAAGTCCATTTGTCCAAGTCCTGCAAGATCTTCAGGGGACTCAAGCCGCGTACCAATAGGGAAAGGGAGTCCCACCGGAAGATTTTCCTAATGGAGACAGTTCTTTGCTCAGCACCAGCATTGGACCGGGCACCAGCGATGCAGAGTGCACTGGCTTTGGTATGTGAGGCACCCAGCCACTCGTGCACCTCCCTGGCACTGCAGAGACCTTGGCATTGGTCTCAATCCCTGGTGCCTCAGAAGAAACAGAGACCTAGTAGGGGTAGGTCTCTGTTGAGGCATGTGCTGGAGTGTGCCCTTAGGCGGGACATGTAGCACTGTTTGGCTTAGCACATGGACCATTGAAGTCAGGTTGGCACCAGCCCAGTCTGTGCCGAGATCCCAGCCCAGTGGAAGAGCCCTTAATGCTGGACACCTTCAAGGTGCTAGAGACCTTATCGAATTGAATTCGTCTCCAGCGTTGGACTCGGTGCGTCTGCGTGACTCTACACGGCACGGTGCTGAAGTCATGGCACCAGCCCTTAGGGGCATCACCATGTGGCTCTGGCATCAGTAACCTCGACACCAGCACCTCCCCTGTCAACGGCTTCAGCCCCGACCCAGGCCATGTGTGCGGCATCACCATTTTCATCAGGCCTGCCTGCACCTACTCCTGTCCTTGCAGATCTAGCATCGGTCATGTCAGTGTCACCACCATGGCACACCAGAAAGCCTGAGTCTATGGCTAGGTACTACTGCAGCAGGGTTAGCTCCTTTTGAGTACCTTCCCTTATCAACTAATCGCATAGTCGATACAAATTGTAACTACACAGTTACCTGCCTCTTAACATCCTTAGTTGGGGGGAGCTTTGCTTGGACTTAACTCCACCTCTGGGAGAGTCAGCAGGAGAAGCTGTGTACATGAAGCATAGCACTCTACACTGGATCTAAGGATGGCATAATTTACATCGCTCAGAGTTATGAATAATCCAATAATTCATTGAGACAATAATAATAGGATGTGAGTTTTTCTGGTATCTATCTGCTAATTAAATTGGGAGATTTGTTCAAGGTAACAGCTGAATTGTGATGTTTGCTTTATTAATATTGAATCTGAAGTCCAAGTTGTGACTTGTGTAGGTTGGGACTGTAGGTGATCTGTAAAAGTCCTCTGGAAGCAAATGGGGAGAGAAATTCTTGTTCACTTTTATTCTATTCCATCTTATTCAAAAATTTACTCTGCTTTCCTCTGTCTTGCACTGTGGCTAATGAAGCAATACACTAGAATTCTGGCTATCCTAGTCTTAAACACCTTAGTTGCTAGGCTTACTCAGTGCAATGGGATAGGGCCTAGAAGGGAAAATATGTCAGCGAGAAGAGGCTATGCAATGTCAGTATTAGGAATAACATTTCTCCAACAAAGGGGAAAATTCAACATTTCTGAGCTGGGGGACAAATGGGTGTGCAGAGGAGAAAAATGTAATCAACATAAGCACCATGAGCCCAGTTCCACACTCCTTAACATGCTCTTGTGGCCACAGGAAAAGTGATAGGACTCTGACAGCTTTTTGCTCCTGCACTTACTGCTAATATAGCTAGTCATTGGAGGAAGTAGCGCTGAGGACTTAGGCAGTCCCAAGCATTTTTTTCTACTCCTATGATGCTGTTTTATTTTGGTAGTGCGGATTTTTTATTCTTTTCTGATTTGGTTATATTGTACTTTGATTCTGTTTGTTTTGATGCTGTATATCTTTGATCTGAGAGATGGAAAAAACTAGCGTCCAGCTGGCACATCAATACTGGCACAAGAAAGATGTAGGGGAGGGGAAAATGGTACTGAGCCACAGAAGTATATGTAATTTGGTTTCATAGATTCACTAATGGAAAAGTCTCCTACTCTGAGCAATGTGACAGGCAAAATAAGGAAAAAATAAACATAAAAGGGAGAGCAGATTAGATGGGAATGAAAATTGACAGAGAACTGGTTGGCTGCAACTCTTAAGGGGATTGGAATGCAAATTATATCTACCATCCCATTGAGGAGTTTAGGCAAAAGAGAAATGGTAGAAGCACAATAAATTCTGCCTGATGACAGTTCAAACTGTAAGGAATAGAGAAGCAGATCAGATCAGTTTTAATTTCACTGCAAAACTGGTGACAATCGTAAGAATTAGGATTACTGACCAAATGTGTGTACCTTGTGATTTGTAGGTGCGTATTTAATATTAGTAGCTGAAAGCCTGTGCTGACAATACATTTTGTGTAAAAGAGTTAAAAATGGCTGAGAAATTAAAATGTGGATGGCAGCAGTTTCTGAAACCCAGTAATGATTGAACAGGAAGAGTTCTCTATCATACTTGAGTCAGCGTGAAGCTATGAAAACAGATTCAACAGACATTCTAGGCTTTAGAATGACGCAGTGATAATCCTGATTAGGTTATGTTGTAAAACTTCAATTTGATAGTGTTATTTTTTATGATGAAAAAGCTTTTATGACAACTACCCCTTCCTTGCTCCTTTCCCCTCCTCCAAAAAGCTATTCTCCCCTATTTAATGTAAGAGTGGAGAATAGCCAAAGTCTCAAATTAATTTAACTTTTCTGGGAGGTGCTTTACTACCATTATTGTGGTTGAGAGCAATGCCAGTTAACAAAGTTTTCTGGTTAACAGTGTGCCGGATAACAAAAGTTTCACGGTAGTTAGTTTAAAGTAATTTTGGGAGTGACACACTAACTCTGGCTTTTACTGGTCGCAAGGGACATCGGATAGAGCAGTGAAATATAGACCTATGCTTGTATGTTAAGTAATTGCACAGTGGTGCTCTTTTGTTTCACGAAGGAATCCAACAGGACATGAGAGTGATAATTGATGTTGAGTTCGGTACTAAGGGATGGATGCACATTCCTTAAAATCAGGATTCCTTAAAATCAAGATGGGATGGGAGGGGAACAATGCTGGTATATGGAATCTCTTCTGACTATTTCGATTTTAATTTATTTTAACTTTAATTTTAATTTCTGAAATTTCAGAGCTTTTACAGCACTGAAGCTGTATTAAACAAACATCCAGGCAAAGCATTTTCCAAGTCTTAAAGCAAATCCAGGCTGTTCACACATTCACAAAGAATCTCAGATGAACTCATTCGGCCCTCAGGCTATTCGGTCCTCAGGCTAGGGGAGTGATCCCTTGCTTGGTACACACATTTGCGCTAGCGCTAGTATAAGTAGAAGTGTAACCACAATATCATTGGTAGCTGCAGCAGAAGCACAGCTCAGCGGTGTGGAGGGTATAAATCCACTGGCTTCAGGCAGTCAGAGTTAATGTGAGTGTGTGCACAAGCAGGAGAATCACATCCCTAGATCATAGTGTAGACATAGCCTCAATCATGCAGAGTCTCATGAGCTAAATTTACTTCTAGCAGTCCTGTGCAGGAACACTGTACGCTCCTTTGTACTCTTCCCTTGGCTATATTTGTGTATTCTAGGGCTGACCAAAGCATGGTGACCAGGTGAATGCTGTACTGCACAGGTCAGTCTGGAAGATTACTCTTACCTGAGAGTACGGGTGACAGTATTTTTTCTACATATCTTGCTCTTAAAATAGTTTAGGACAGAACTAATTTGATTTCAGATGCAAAGCATAATTGATCACAAGGAGGAAGTATATTTTAAACTGAAATGCTTTGGTCAGATTGTTACAAAATGGTGTACCTCTGACAGAAAACCCATACAAGCTGTTGCAGGTTACACAAAGGCTGTTGATTCAATGTAATTTGCCTAATTTCCGTATCAGGAGTAGAATTTTTGTTACTCTTGAAGATTGTGTACATGTGTGCGGCCCCAGCATGGTATCCTGGCAATACTAAGATAACACAGGAGACAAGGCCATAAAGAAACTGGGAAGAGGCGTTCATCATATTAGCTAGCACATTTGTAACACCTATTTTTAACTAGTTTTCTGCAATTGGCAAAATTAATTGTCAGTTTTTATGTCCATTCTTCAGTCACTGTCAGATTCATCTAATTGGTAATTTGTAATACCTTATTTCAGTCTCTTTTGTAAACAAGTGACTTAACAGCGTGTGAAAAAGAAGAATCCCAGATATTCAGTTTTGTTGATGGTGAAAATCTCTTCTCTGCAAGGGCTTTCCCCTGCAAGTCTCAGGCTGCTCCTAGCATTATGCTTCCCTGCAGTAACCTTTGCATGGTCCTTATGTGGGAAGAGTAAGATTCCAACATGTTCATGGGAGATTGAGATGCACACCTTATTTATTTGCTCCCATCTATGCACTGCATTCCCATAGAATGCCCATTTTCCCTTACATCAGGGCTATTCAACTTTGGATGCCCCGTGGGCCACAATGATACTCACAGCACATCCAACTTAAGTGTGGTTGCATATACATGCAATATATATGCAAATAGCTTCTTTCACAGTGACAGGCATGATACGAAAATTAAGGCAAGACTACCCAACACAAGCCTCATTTAAGTCACTTCTGCTGATACTAACAAAATGCAATATTTACCCGATTTCTACCCATATGACAGCACTTTTAATGAGCAATGACCGTCCATGAATTTAACTACTAAATTGCATATCAACAGAAGACCATTGTATTGACTCCTTTTTTGATTTGGCTCCCATGGGCAGCGTGTTGAGCCCTGCATATACCCAAACCACACTGCAGGTCGCAAACAAATGGGCTGTAGGCCACATGTGGCCCATGGTCCGCGTGTTGAGTAGCCCTGCCTTACATCTTCTACACTGAGTACCTTGTATTGCAAGAGTGGAGCCTATTTGTGAGCTCTGGCTACAGAAGAATTAACGTTGTTTTGATAGGTGTTTAGGTTTTAAAAGGCATGTGAGTTTATTAGTGAAAATAGATTTACTTTAGCTTTGTATATTCCAAATGCTGGTGTCAGAGGCAGGAATAGAGTTTTTATTTCAGGTTTAATAGCAACAAACATCTTTTCATCTTCTAGTTTACAAGGATCTGAGCATATTAAATCCAATAATTATTCTGGCTGTAATGATGGATTTTAAAAATCATTTAATTAACACATCATTATAGAAATTTGCATAATTAATAAGATGCAGCTTGCCAAAAAGCAAGCTTTTACTACTGATGAACCTCTGTTTGATCAAGTTCTCAATGTTTTAATTCTTCAAGATGAAAAAATAAAAACGGTGGTATAATAATGCATGCATTTTCCATTATTTGAACTATATAATTTGGATGGAAGAGAACACACACATATAAAATAAGTTTAGCAGCTAATTACAGCAACAGTAAGAGACACAAAACAGTTTAATTTTTGACCAGTTCCCTGCGTTGACTAGGAATTCAACTCACACATTAGTTTTATATCTCTTCAGTTTATGGGGTTTTTATATAAATGGATATTAACTCCATAGTGATCATAGTAAGGAAGCAATATGGGTAATGGTTATGATGCTCAACAACTCACTCACTAAAGGGGGAGCTGTGAAATCAGATACTATAAGAACAGCTAATATCATTTTGGCTTCATACTTCAGTGGCTCTGAGTTGGAATATCATGCCCTAGAGAAAGGTCAACTTAATCCTCTGTGTTGTGAGTAGTAAGTAATTTATATAGTGTTTCCAGTGGAAAAGCAGTTTAACGGACCTGCAGGTAATGTTTAATAACTGAGAATGTAAGTTAAATTGACCAGCTGTTATATGTGTCTGTACTTGCTGTATTGGCATGTGAAATTGTGAGAAATTTCACACATTTTGTTTCAGTTTATTCTATTTGGTTTTTTTTTTCATTGCAAAGTATGAAAAAAGCCTCTTTCAATTAAGAAGACACCCTCTCTAAATTAAATGCAAATCCAGAGTTTATTGAAACTCAGCATTGCTTAGTATACTCCCCCCTCTTCAGTGCTGTGTTGGAAAGTGCTGCATAAAACTCCTTGAAACAAGTCGTCTTTACAAATGGCACTCTTTGGTAAGTTTAGACACAGCTTTTCTTTTCTTTGTATAAATGAGGTGTACCCAGATAAGCTATTTACTGATTTCTCTTGGAAAAACTTCTAAAATAATTGATGTCTGATGGGAGGTCTGATAAATCTTCCAAAATACTAAGGACTGTTTATAAAGAGCATGGTGATCAATTGTTCTTCATGAACCAAGATGGCCAGGCAAGCAACCCTCGTGCTCTTGGGTGTCCCTAAGCACCTGACTGTTTAGAAGTTGGGATTGGATGGTGGTATGGACCACTTGATAATAAATCCTGTCCTGTTCTGTTCACTACCTCTCAAGCATCTAGCATTACCCACTATTGGAAGATGATATTGGGCTATATGGACCACTGCACTGACTTAATATGGATATTCTTGTGTCCACTGAAGGTAGGGCAAGAAGTAATTGGCTTAATCTGCAGCAAGGGAGGTTTAAATTAGTTATTAGGAAAAATGTCCTCACTATATGGATAAATCTAAAGCCAAAAAAAGGAGAGATCAAACTTTGACTTTAGAGAGCTCGCTGCAGCTGGCCTCTGACACCAGCCAGGGACCCTCCTCACAGGCCAGTTTGAGTAAGTCAGCTACCTCTTCCATCTCTGAGCTGCACTCCTGGAGGTACATCCAAGAGAGAGACCTGAGATTCTTTTCATAAGATTTCTTCAGGTAGGAAATATACCTCAAAGAAGTCAGGATCATTAGGAACTCAGTCTACTTCTGATCCCCTTAGTCTCCAGCCTGGTACTTACATCACAAGGGTGCTGGTTCCTCAGATGCTGACGGCTCTGTTAAGCCCAGGGATTCCAAAATGTTGGGCTCAATAGTTCTGCTTCTTCATGTTCAGTACTGAGGAAGACTTCCTTGACTGCATCTGAACTCCCCCTGGGACCTTCAAGACTCATATTCCTGTTAACTCTCACAGGTACTATTATTTAGGCTCAAACCATTGACATGGCACACACAACTCTCTAAATGGCAGGAGTTTTGTTTTTCCCTGAGACCTGGCTGTGTCCAAGACTTCCAACTCATTTTTGCTTGGCTTTACACTGTTTTTGGTATCCAGGACCTCCAGGCTTCACAGACACCTGTCCAGTAGCAATGGTTGTACCACAAGTTTCTTCTTCTGTGCCATCGCTTCAGAATGTCTTGAAGGAGGAAAATATTTTGCCTTAATCTCTCAAATATCTGCCCCATGATCTCTAATCCATCTGTATATCGCCTTTTCCCATAAATCTCTCAGGAAATTGATCTCTCTTGAGAGAAGTCCACAACTACTATCTTGCTTGTTCAAGCGGGCATGGCATATGCACCACTCCCTTAGCCATACTGGGACTCATGGGCATCCCATCATCAGTAATTCTCTAGGGTCTCGAGCCTCACAGAGAGAGACAACTTTCCTCACCCTTCCTCTCCAGGAGACCACAACTTTCAGGAAGAAACCTTTGAGGAACAGGAAGCTAAAGCTGAGAGAAATCTCTTCACCAGCCCCACATCTATCATCCAGAACTTTATCAAGAGGCTCCCGGATTCTTTGCAGATCCCCCTTTTGAAGAGGTTAAAGAACCACATCATAGAATCATAGAATACTAGAACTGGAAGAGACCATGAGAGGTCACAGAGTCCAGTTCCCTGCCCTCATGGCAGGAACAAATACTGTCTAGACCATCCTTGAGACATTTATCTAACCTACTCTTAAATATCTCCACAGATGGAGATTCCACAGCTCCCTGGGCAGTTTATTCCAGTGTTTGACTATCCTGACAGTTAGGAAGTTTTTCCTAATGTCCAACCTAAACCTCACTTGCTGCAGTTTAAGCCCATTGTGTCTTGTTCTATCCTCAGAGGCCAAGATGAACAAGTTTTCTCCCTCCTCCTTATGACACCCTTTTAGATACCTGAAAACGGCTATCATGTCCCCCGTCAATCTTCTCTTTTCTAAACTAAACAAACCCAATTCTTTCAGCCTTCCATCATAATCATTCTTGTTGCTCTTCTCTGGACCCTCTCCAATTTCTCCACATCTTTCTTGAAATGCGGTGCTCATCATAAGCTGTTTCACATTCTCTCTATAGCCTTCTCTACCTACAAATCGCTAACTATTAACCAAACACTCCTGGACTCTACAAAGATTATCTGCTACACTCCGGCCTCAGTTTTGTCCATGTGCAAGAGACTGGATTAAAAAAATACCCCCTGTAAGGACTCAGTTCTTATTTTCTCATCCCTTTTCCTAACTTCTTAGTGATTGAAGTGGTTAATGAACATGGAAGGCAGCACCATGTGAATCTGTCTCTCTTTGCTATTCAGAATCACCAACTTTCAGGCATTAATAGTGAAATACAATCACACAAATTAGACAAAGCAGAAGTCCTTTATTGAATATCTACAGCAGAACACAGAGAGCAATTCAAGGCATTTACTGCAGAAAGTCAATTGCTCACCACAACTTCTCTGAGGGGATCTCTCAACATGACTAATAGCGTCATTCACTCGATTTTTCTATATTGGTAATTAGGAGGAGGGCTTCCTGGATTCAGCTCTCAGGATTTCCAGCTTCACTTCCAAACTACTTCCTGAAGAGTTAGCAATCCATTGCTACAGACAAGTGGGTTTTGAAGATCATCTTCCTGGGGTATTCCACCCATTTCACTTACCTTATGCCTGCCAACTCATTCTCCCTCTTCCTTCATAGACCCACTCCCATGAGAACCTGCTATGAAAGAGACTCTTTTCTACCCTTGGGTGCTATAGAGCCAGTTCCCAGGCAGGAGAGGGAAAGGGTTTTATTCCAGATATTTCCTGTTTCTAAAAAAGAGAATGGTGACTGGAGATCCATCTTAGATTTAAGGCTACCCAGCACTTTTATGTAGGCATAAAAATTCAAAATGGTGATACTTTCAAGAATAATTCCTGTCACTAGACCAAGGGGATTAGTTCTCAGCCCTTGACTTTCAAGATGCATATATACAGCGCTTGGCCTGAACGCCACGGTGCTCGAGCGGCATAGAGGGTGGAAGTGCATCTGGAGTGGAGCCACTGTAGGGAAATATATCTCAAAGCACCCCGGTTACGGCATAGGATGAATAATCATTTCTTCCCAATAAGTTAACTGTAGTATAGGAACACTAAATCCACTCTAAATGAACTCTTACTGTTCAAAGTAGCTTCAAGGCTCAAGACATGAGCTAAAATATCCCTTCAAATCTAGGTGTATTAAGAAAAACAGTCAGTGTCTTAGCTGCAAAAACTCTCTAAAACAGGTTGTGCGCCAAAATATTGACCACTACTGTGATTCACTGAAAGTTAAATGGAAGCTTGTCATATATTATCTTGATCCTTAAATTACTTTGAGTGTAACTGCTCTTATACAGTATAGAAAATAAATCTTTAATGGTTCAAAACATACAAGCATATGTACCTACAAATATCACTTAAATGATCAGAAGTGAGTCTCAAAATATATGTGAACTTTATTTTCAATAAAGCTAGGAGACTGCGTCCCGTGTTTGCTACACTTGCCAATCCTTCCCCCTTCCCCCGCTGCTTTCGTGGCCAGAGAGCCTGATGATGTCATCCTGTTGCGTGGCAGGAAAACTTTTTTATGTAGAGAGATTTGTTATCCGACCTCCCTACATAGTGCAGCCATCTTACAGTCAAGAAAATGTTTTAAAACATGCATCATAGGAAACAAATATAAGAGGAAATGTTCAATGATATTCTTAACATTAGATCAAAAATCTAAAGATATACACCCTTAGTTTAGTATTAAGCATAATTTTTAATTTTCAAAAAATTCCTTCTAACTTACTGTGAAACTGGTATAGTATGAGCTACATTCAGTGTGATGCAGCAAATTGATCCAAAATAAATTAGCTGGTTCAGAAACATTGGAGTTGTATGCAAGTGGAAACTATTTTCAATTATATTTTACTTCTTTTCTTGTTGACTCATTTCTTGACACATTTAGATTTTTTGGCTGAGTAACATGCGGAAAGTTCTCCTTTTGAAGGGTCAGTTACCTTGAGTGAACCCTTCCCAATTCTCTCTGAACAGCTAAGTGTTCTGATAGGCAGAAGCCAGGGTTGTTTAATATCTATGTACAGACCCTACACACATTTTGTATCAGGTATTTTTGCTCTATAGGATAAAAAGAATGCAATTTATACAGCTTGGAATGGAACTGCCACCAAATAACCATCAGATGTGTGAGTGAATTATGTTGGCTTTCTTTGGTGCTTAGTGAACAGCGG
Source organism: Pelodiscus sinensis (assembly GCF_049634645.1). NCBI lineage: Eukaryota > Metazoa > Chordata > Testudines > Trionychidae > Pelodiscus > Pelodiscus sinensis. The sequence goes on from NC_134713.1 coordinate 141,664,673, forward strand.
GCAACCTTCTTGGTGATCGCCCTAGAGAAATTTAATGATTAAATTGGCTGGGGATAATAATCTGTTTTCCTGGAGCATATGTACTTCTTCCAGTTCCAAGAAAGTACAGTGGCCTGGATAGTATTGTATAGAAAAATCTGTCCAGGCTGCATTTGGATGAGGTCCTCGCCCATACTACTGCCTATGTTCTGGACTAGTCTTTAAATGTGAAATCATTCTGAATTTAACACACATATAATCACTGACTTATTACCCAGGAACTTGCAACATGCCCATTGATATATGTTGAGTATCTTTGTGTATAGATGGGTGGACACAAACAAAATCTCTAGTTTGTGTGCATTGTTTGAACTAGTTAGGCCCTATAGTCTAATTATGATGGTATGTGCATCTGGTGGCTGGGACACTGGGTAGGTAGTTGGAAGATGTGGGTTCTCTTCCCATATTTATTCCTGATGGAGTATGGTCTTGAGCAAGGCTCTTCAGCTTCCTCTCTTTCTGTAAAATGGGGATAATAGTTGAATTGTCAGTTTTCAAAATCTGCACATGAAATGTTATGAGAACTAAGTATTATTTACTTAATTTATTACTTATTTATTTAATTAATTTGTCAGGGTAGAGATAATCAGCCCTTTTAAGTCCAACAGTATTATCCAATATTTCCGTTATTTGTGCATAATGTGGTAATAGTAGCAACTGTGTGGTGTCTTTGGAAGTAGACAGCAAATGACCATCTGTAATTGGATAATTCTTCATGCTCATCTGAATTACTTCACTAGGTTAATTTAATGTCTTTAGGCAAATATTTGCCCAAACTACTTAATAGACAAAAGCGGTGTCCTATGTAATTGCTGTCTTGCAAGCGCTAATGTTTGGTGCTTGTCGGTGATCTTTCACTGTCATTCTCTGTGGAGCAGTATCCTTTCCACAACAGCTATATATCTGGTGAGAACAGTGTTTATCTTGCAGCCTATTGAAACACGTAGTGGAAACATCTGAAAATTGTAACAGAGGTGAAACCATATAAAATTCTCAAATCTGTTTTGGCATCTTGCTGCAAAAACATCAGATGTAATAACAGGTTTTTATGCTTTCAGAGGTCTTTGACATGTTCTTATTATGTGCAATGACCTTTCAGACCTCACTTAAGTCCACTTAGAAGTCTGATGCTAGAGCTATACACTTTCTAGAGCTATACACATCTGATCCTTTTCATGGTACAATGGGGGCTAATTTTAGTCATTCATTCAGTCAGACATAATATTTTAAGAAACTTCAACTTTTCCATTTAGTTTATCAGGTTTTGTATTGCAAATATAATATATATTTGCCAAGCTATCAATAGTCTGTGGTTCTGTGCTCCTTTCTTCACTTGAATTTTAATTTCATATTGTTCATGGTGACTGCCACTACATTTCACTGACAGTGCATGATAATGTGGGGAAAAAAAGAATATTTATTACAAGTCAAGGAGTTATTTAGTAAGAAGAGCATCTACAATATTCCTTGTATCCCAAAGTCTTTTCTAGTGGGAGGAATCTAGCCTGTATTTTTAGAGTTACAGCCAGCACCAGATTTTTAAAGGTGCACATTAAAATGTATTTGTTCTGTTCAGAATCATCTTGCTTTCACTACCAGCTATTAATAAATATAGCTTTGCTACAATCTCAGTTATTTTGAAGATGTCACATTGCTTGCATCTAGCTTATATATGATTTTGCTAAAATTTTCCATACTTGCTGCCCCCAATTAATCTAGCTTATAGGTGCAACAGTGCTCACTATTGTAGAGAGTGCACAGGCTTTCTGCTGGAGCTTCATGCACGGTGATCCACACCTGCTTAAAATGCCAGTAGACCCATTGCCTTGTTTATACTAATGGCTCCCTCTGTTACTACTACTGGTGGAGCTTTAATAAGTGGTACCAATCAAAGGTGGACATAATAGGGAAGAATTATTATGTAAGCAAAGTATTTATGAGGCTTTGAATAAATAAATGATGAATCTTTAATTACCAAGTCATTCTTTTAGCGAGCATGACTGTTCTGGATTTTGCTTTGTGGATGATTATCAAAATCTTGAATTGATTGTTTCTGTAACTAGTAGAGCTGGCCAGAACAGTTTTGCCAAAGTGATATTTTTGTGAATTAAACAGTTTAATCAAAGATGGACCTTTGAGGAAATTGTTGGGAAGATTAGCAAGCGAGAGAGGCTATATAGCCTGCTTCTGTTAGCCCTGTCCTGGAATGGAAGAGACCAGGTTCAAGTCCCTGTTCTGCCCAATTCGGAGCAGTTTTTCATTCCAGAATGCTGAATCAGGCAGAGCAGGGACTTTTCTTCTTCAATTGGTTGCTCATGTCCATTCAAAGTAGGTGCGCGCGCCGCGTGCACCTCGTCTTCCGGAGCGTTTTCCCTAGCGGTACCCGTAGCGCCGGCGGGGCGCCCCCTGGAGTGGCGCCGCCATGGCGGGGCATAAGTACCCCTGCCGGCGCTGCCCCACCTCAGTTCCTTCTTACCGCCATGTCAGTCGTTGGAGCATCTCTCTCTCTCTCTATAGCTGTTAGGCTAAGATAGGTTAATCGTTGCCGTTTCTCACTTTGTAAATAGTTGTGTAGTTAGATAGTTAGGTTTTTTGTTTTGTTCCTTTCCCCCCCTTGGGGGTAAGGAATGCCAGGGCCGCAAGGCTTTAAAATGTGCGCTGACTGCGGGAAGTTTATGCCCAGGGGCGACCCCCACGACAGCTGCCTTAAGTGTCTGGGTGAGGCCCATTTGGCAATTGCCTGCAAAATCTGCAAGTCTTTCAAGCCTCGTACTAGAAAGGACAGAGTTTCCCTCTTGAAGCTTCTCCTCATGGAGTCGGCGCTTCAACCGGCACCGCCGGACCAGCCTGTGGTGCACAGCGCACTGGCCTCCACACGCGAGGCCATACCCTGGCACTGGGCATCGGCGTCAAGATCCCGGCACCAGTCTCACTCTCCCCCTTCTAAAAGGGTGAAGAAGTCCCGGGGCAGGTCCCCCTCCAAGAAGCCGATGTCGGCTGGACACCATACCGGTAGCTCACCGGTACGCGCCTCCCCTCCAGTGCACCGTCGGCACCGAGGGGGTCTAGCGAGCCCTGGCCGCCTGCCCTCTCATCGTCCGTCTACGCCGGACACCTTTGAAGCAGCGCAGGACTTAATCAGCCTTACAACCTCCCCGCCGTTGTCGGCTGACTCGGACGGGTCGAGGTCGCCCACGGGGCAAGCCCGAAGGGCACCGCTGTTGCCCTTGCATGACCAGGGTCGGCATGCTACAGTGGCGTATGCGTCCAACCACAGTGGGTTCGGCTCCCACTACTACTACGGGCCCCTTCACGACGCTGGGTCGTCATTTCTAGGGAGCTTCGAGCCATGGCAGGCCGCTGCTCCCCAAGTTGCCAGAGCCCTGCTTGGCCGTACCGGTGCCATACTCCCAAGGCTATCTGGCTTCCCAAGAGTCGACGTCCGTCTCCATGCTGTCATCGGCACCGGCATCGACCCAGTGGTCTACCCCGGCACCATTCCAGTCGGGCACGACTCGGTCGGCATCGAGCCTGAGCACCTCGGTGCCATACCTGCTGGCCATGCAACCTACACTGGGCCTGAGCACCCCGGTGCAGCTACAGTCGGCGCAACCGGGCTTGGGCACCCCGGTGCCGCAGCTACAGTCGGCGCAACTGGCACCGGGCCTAGGCACCCCGGCGCCACTACTCCAGGCATCGCAACTGGCACCGAGCCTGAGCACCTCGGTACGACAGCTACTGGCGACGCAGCTGACACCGGGCCTAGGCACCCCAGTGCTACAATTGGCGCACACAGCACCGAGCCTGAGCACCTCGGTGCCAGAAATGGCATACATGGCATCGAGCCTGAGTACCTCGGTACCGCAAATGGTGCCGCAAGGGGCACCGGGCTTAGGTATCCCTGTGCCGCAGTTACTTACGGGGCAACCGGCACCGGGCCTGGGCACCCCGGTACCACAGTTGTCTGCGCCATCGGAGTTCGCCGCACCGGGTCTGGGTCCCCTGGCACCGCAGATGGCACGTCCTCGCCGTGCGCATGCGGGTAAACTGGAGTTGATGGTCAAGTTCGCGCCGCACTCCTTGTTGGCTCCCCCGTCGCCGGAATCAGACTACTCTTCGGACTCGGACGTGGCCTCGGTGCGATCAGGGTCTTCGGGAGCTTCTTCGACGCACAGATCCAGATCTAGGCACCGATGGGACCACAACCAGCAGGTGTGGCCCCCACACCCGCAGTGGCCTTTTTGGACTCCCTGGGCCTATCATCAGTGGCAGGGACAACCACCTCCTTCTATGGGGTCGGAGGCTTCAGGGCACCATTCCCGTCCCTCTGCGTCCCTGTCTAGGGCGCACCCCTCCCCCCTTCGAGTGCCACAACAAGACCCTGCGACACCGCAACCACCGGTGCCAGAGACAGCCCCTCCGGAAGCTCGGGCTGCCCAACCGGCCCCACAGTTGACCGCGACGGCTCCCCTGTTGGTCCAGGAGTCGTCGTCGTCGTCCTCCCCCGATGAGGCACTGGCAGACCCAGCGCCCGGGCTACCATCAATGGATGCCAGAGGACCTCCTGCGGACCTCCTGCCAGGACCTCCTGCGGCGCATGGCTTCCAACCTGGCTGTTCCGGTTGAGCCCAAAATTGAGGATACCAACCCGATGGTAGACATCCTCACTGAGGACACCCCTGCGCAGTTCGCTCTACCGCTTAACAAGATGGTTTCAAAAATTACTAATGCCCTGTGGCAAACGCCAACAACTCTGACTTCTACCCAAAAGGGGGTAGAAAGGTGTTATTTTGTCCCGCAGTCGGGTCACGAATTCCTTTACTCCCAACCCATCCCGGGATCATTGGTCGTGCAAGCCGCGGCCCAAAAAGAAAGGCTTCCCCAACCCGGTCCTTCACCGAAGGCAAGGGAACCTAAGAAGCTGGACTTGTTGGGCTGCAAGGTATACGCTATGGGTGCTCTGCAGCTCCGTATCGCCAACCAACAGGCGATGCTGAGCAGGTACGCTTTCAACACCTGGCAGGTGGTCGAAAAATTTAAAGACCGACTCCCGATGGAGGACCGCCAGGAGTTTGCAGCTCTGGCTTCCGAGGGTAAAGTCATTACACGAACTGCCCTCCAAGTGGCTTTGGACACCGTGGACTCGGCAGCCTGCACCATGGCGACAGGTGTCGTTATGCGCCGTGGAGCGTGGCTCCACGTCTCGGGGATCCCCGCGGACTTCCAGCATACCATCCAGGACTTACCCTTTGAAGGGAAGGCCTTGTTCTCGGAGCACACAGATTCCAGGCTCCATACCCTAAAAGACACTAGGACAACCCTGAAGTCCTTAGGCATACTTACGCCAGCCACGCAGTGGTGACAACTGCCGTTTAGGCAACAGGGTAGAGCGCTGCCCCAGATCCCCCGTGGGGACTTCTGGAGGCGCCGCTCCCGGGCCTCCGGTGGAGGTTCCGGGGCGGCCGCGCACCCTCAAGGGTCTAGGGGTCGACATCGTCGCCCCAGGTCAGATCCCCAGCGGGCTGGCCCTCACGGCCCTTCTAATCAGGGCAAGCCTCAATTTTGACATGGCGTTAGAGAGTCTCGTACCAGTCTGCCACTCTGGTCCTCTGTTCGGGGCCCGGCTTTCCCGTTTTGCCCAGGCATGGGCCCGAATAACATCAGATGCCTGGGTCCTGAACATTGTACATTCGGGCTATTCTATCCCGTTCCTGGGCCCAAAACCGCCTTCAAAACCCCCTACCCTGTCCCTAACAAGGGACACCCCTCACGAACACATCCTGCTTCAGGAAGTGGGGGCACTCCTCGAAAAAGGGGCAATAGAAAGGGTTTCCCTGCACCAGTGGGGTAAGGGGTTTTACTCCCGTTATTTTGTCGTCCCAAAACCAAAAGGGGGAGTTCGTCCTATCCTGGACCTCCGGTTCTTAAACCTGGCGGTGGTAAAACACAAGTTCAGAATGGTGACTTTAGCCTCGGTCATCCCAGTGCTACAACTGGGCGACTGGTACGCGACTCTCGATCTAAAGGACGCCTATTTCCATGTGGTTATCAAGCCGGGTCACAGGAGGTTTCTCCGGTTTATGGTGGGCTGTCGCCATTTTCAGTTTACGGTACTCCCCTTTGGGTTATGTACTGCGCCAAGGGTATTCACGAAATGTATGGCTGTGTTTGCCGCCTTTCTGCGCAATCAAGGGGTACACGTGTTCCCGTATCTCGATGATTGGTTAATCCGAGGTTGCTCGTACGAGCAGGTAGACAGCTCACGTATCACTCATAAGAGCTCTCTTCTTAAGGCTGGGGCTCTTGATAATTGTCGAGACGTCATCCCTGACCCCCTCCCAGAGCACAGAGTTTGTGGGAGCCCTCCTCGATGCGAGGGTGGCAAAAGTGTTTCTACCCCACAGCAGGTTCCTCTCCATAGTGGAGCTGATCTCGGAACTAATCCGGTCCCCCATCACAACTCCTCGAGTCTGCTCCAGGCTCCTGGGCCATATGGCGGCTTGCACTTATACAGTGCGACATGCCAGGATGAGGATGAGACCTCTGCAGGCATGGTTGGCGAAGGCCTTCTGCCAGTCCAAGGGCCTATGGGACTCCATAGTATCAGTGCCCCCGGACATTCTGGACTCCCTACTCTGGTGGACCCAGGAATCTGTGGTGCGCAGCGGGGTTCCCTTCAACGCCCCTCCCCCCCTCGCTGACTCTGGTCACCGATGCGTCCGACCTAGGATGGGGTGCACACCTCGGGTGCCACAGAACTCAGGGCCTCTGGTCCCCTTCCGAACGGTCCCTGCACATCAACGTCCGGGAACTGCGAGCAGTGAGGAAGGCCTGCAAAGCATTCCTTCCGAGGCTTTCCCACCGCTCCATCCCGGTACGTATGGACAACACTGCAGCGGTTTTCTACCTCAACAAGCAGGGTGGGGCACGTTCACTACCTCTGTGCAAGGAGGCCCTGCTTCTATGGCATCTATGTGTCATGCACGACATCATGCCTCAGGCGGAGTACCTCCCCGGGTGCAAGAACCTGCTTGCAGACACACCGAGCAGATCCTTTGGAGCCCACGAGTGGTTGCTCAAGGACTCTGTCCTCAGCCTGGTTTTCCGCAGGTGGGGCTATCCCCACCTAGACCCGTTTGCCTTGGCACGCAATACGAAATGCAGGAACTACTGTTCCCTGCTGAGGCTGGGGAATTTTTCCAAGGGAGATGCCCTAACGACCATGTGGCCAAAGGGCGTCCTCTATGCTTTTCCCCCATTCCCGCTAATCTCCAGGGTGTTGACCAGAGCGAGAACTTTCAGGTTCTCGATCATCCTCTTAGCCCCCAGGTGGCCCAGACAGTTCTGGTTCCCTATCCTGGTGGACATGCTGACCCAGGACCCGATAGCACTCCCTCCAGTTCGGGACCTGCTAACCCAACCTTGGGACGGAGGAATAATGGTTCACCCGGATCTCCGGTCTCTCCACCTGACGGCCTGGTTTATCCGTGGTTGAACCAACCGGAAAGGGAATGTTCCCGACAGGTACAGATGGTGCTACTTAGCAGCAGGAAACCCTCTACTAGACGGTCGTACGCTGCCAAGTGGTGGTGCTTCTCGTCTTGGGCATCCAGGAGAGGAGTACAGCCGTCCTCGGCCCCTATTCCAGCTATTCTCGACTATCTCTTTCAACTCCGTTCTTCTGGCCTGTCCTTTTCTTCTATTAAAGTCCATGTGGCATCTCTCTCTGCCTTCTATGTCGGTACGGCAGGAGCCTCTCTTTTTTCTAACCAGGTGGTTAAAAGGTTTCTTACGGGTTTGGAGAAACTGTACCCCTCGGTGAGGGCTCCATACTCTGAATGGAACCTCAACCTGGTTCTCCACAGGCTTATGTCCCCTCCCTTCGAACCTTTGGCTACCTGTTCACTGAGGCACCTTTCATTGAAGGTTGCTTTCATAGTAGCCATTACGTCTGCTAGAAGGGTATCAGAGTTAAGGGCGCTGACTATAGAGCCGCCCTACCTTGTTTTTTCACGTGATAATGTGAGGCTACGACCTCATCCAACCTTCCTCCCGAAGGTGGTTTCCCTTTTTCACCTATCCCAGGAGATTTATTTACCGGTGTTCTTCTCTAAACCTCATGCATCCCCTAAGGAGCGTGTTCTACACTCCCTGGATGCCAAGCGGGCGCTGGCTTTTTATATCGACCGAACCAAGCCCTTCCGTAAATCCCAACAGTTGTTTGTCACATTTGGGGGAAAGGGAAAAGGTTCACCTATTTCTACGCAAAGGTTATCAAGATGGGTGGTGCAATGTATAGTAGAGTGTTAACAACTGGCTGGTAAAACCCCACCCAGGGTGAAGGCACATTCTACCAGGGCGCAGGCGTCCTCGGTAGCCTTTGGTGCCCAAGTACTGATCACAGACATTTGCAGAGCAGCCACCTGGTCTTCCCTACACACATTTACAACACATTATGCGCTACCTCAACAGGCCACGGAGGATGCAAGGGTGGGCTCTGCAGTCCTCGAATCTGTGATGTAAATATGTAAATTTATAGATCTGGTTGTCTTGTTTTGGGTTGGTGATTTGTCACCGTTTATTTGTTCAAATAAATCTGTTTATGGTTCATCTTCTTTAATGACTCTGGTGATATGACTGTTCTGACCCCTCCTCCTTGGGGTTAGCTTGGTAGTCACCTACTTCGAATGGACATGAGCAACCACTCAAAGAAGAAAAGAACGGTTACTTACCTGTAACTGTTGTTCTTCGAGATGTGTTGCTCTTGTCCATTCGATTCCCACCCTATCTCCACTTCGTCAGAATATCCGGCAAGAAGGAACTGAGGTGGGGCAGCGCCGGCAGGGGTACTTATGCCCCGCCATGGCGGTGCCACTCCAGGGAGCGCCCCGCCGGCGCTACAGGTACCGCTAGGGAAAACGTTCCGGAAGACGTGGTGCACGCGGCGCGCACACCTACTTCGAATGGACATGAGCAACACATCTCGAAGAACAACACTTACAGGTAAGTAACCGTTCTTTTCCAAGGCAAATGCTGGAAGCAGTTGGCTGTAGAATGTGGCCTATACTGCGCACATGTTTGATACTTTATTTTCATGAAATTTTTCAAATGTCTTTGGTTCTGTTCTGTTGAGAAATGAAAACTAATTTTTAAACCTCAAAATTTGTCGCCGAGTGGAACCGTGATCCTCCAGAAAGGATTTCTTAGACGTTTTTCATCAGTAGTCCTTTTTCTTTTCTGTTCAAGTCCATTTTTATACAAGTATAGGCATACTTCTGTATTATAAAAAATGTAACACATTCGCTGAGAATAAAATACAAGTTGGTGATACAGGTTGAACCTCTGTGGTCCGGCATGATTGTAGTTAGCCAGATTTCCACTTATCATGGGTGTGACTTAGTTTCCCATAATCTCATAAAGTTTGTTTACAGCCACCAGTTCTGGCTCCCAGTGTTCTGTGTTGTTATTTAGCTCGAATTTACCCCTAAATGCCCAGTGAGCAGTGGAAGTGGTGGTAATGCTGCTAGACAATACTGACCTACCATGGTCTGGCATATTCTCTGTTTTGACACTAGCCAGGTGCTGGACTTGGGAGGTTCACCCTGTAGTCAATATTTGGAAAGCATGCCTTTGATGTCTACATTGCTTATAAATGTTGCAGTCCAAAGGGAGTGTTACCAGTCATTCCAAACAAGTGATGATAAACCCTTTGTGCCATGCCACACCACCATGTATTCCACATATCACAGATTCTACAGAGAAGATATTTTAGAAATGTTAACACATTTATTGTGATTATTTCTTGTGTCCTACCACTTATTAAGCCGGGCTTCCTCGGAATGAGGAGTCCCAACTTGAAAAGGCTCAGAGAGAGGAAAACTATAACTACAGGCTAAACCTCTCTGGTCTGGGACTCTTTGGTCTAAAAACATCTGTGGTCGGGGGAAGGGGAACTGGGAGAGGCAGGAAGGCTGGTTGGCAGCCTGCAGGGCCACTTAACCGGGAGCAGAGCCCTGCTGGCGGGTTGACAGCCTGAGTGGGGCTGCTGGCAGGAAGCCCCACCAGCTGAAGTGGGGCTGTTGGCTGGGAGTAGCACAGCCCCACCAACAGCCTGAGCATTGTTGGGTGCAATGGAACCCCACTGATTGGAGCTGGGCCAGCAGCAAAGCTCCTGCATCTGGAGTGGAGCCAGATGCCAGAGCCAGTGGAGTCCTGCTGTCAGCTGGATTGGGGCCGGTAGCCAGAAGGGACTGATGGCCCTCTGGAGCAGGGACGGTGGCAGAGGCAGCTTGGGTTAGTGGGGGCCAGCAGGTAGGCTTGGGGGCAGTGTGCTGGTTGGGCCAGCGGCCAGGAGGGAAACCCTGGGAGAGCCCAGGCCTGACCTCCCCTGGTCTGGCAAACTCCCTTGTTTGGGACTGCTTAGGTCCTGAGAGTGATGGACCAGGGAGGTCCAACTTGTAAATACATGAAATATGTGAACTTCTCTACATTCTCTAATTCGATCCCATCTACCCTGATCTTCTTTCCTATTTCTTTATCTCCAAATACCATTGTCTTCATTTTATCGATATTCATAATCAGTCCATACCGCTTCCCTTCCTCACCTGCACCATTCTCGCTAACTTTTCTTTATCTTCCTTGATGATAACTATATTATCCGCAAACCTCAAATTGTTAATTCTCATCCCATGCACCAATATCCCTTCTACCTCTTCCTTGATCTTGTTCATTGCTCTCTCTAAGTACATGATGAAGATATTCGGTGATATCAGCTCTCCTTGTCTCAGACTTTTACTCGTTCTAAACCAACTTCCCAACTTTCCGCATGTTCTCACTGCTGCCTCTGCATTATAGTTGATATCCTTCAAGAACCGTATCAGTCTACTATCCACTCCATACAACTCCAACACCGCCCAAGTCACTTTCTGATCTATACTGTTAAATGCCTTCTGAAAATCGAAGCAATTGTAAATGTACTTGTTCTTTCACCGAGCTTTCTCCGCTATCAATCATAGTTACAATATCTACTGTATGGTACTTCTATCTTTCCTGAATCCCACTTGCTCATCTGCTAGATGTTCTTCTATCTGCGATCTCAATCTCTGTCAGCATCATCAGCACCTTGCCTAGATGACTCATTAAAGCAATCATTCTGTAGTTCTTGCACTCCAACTCTCTTCCTTTCTTGTGTATTGTCACTAGCACAGATCTTGTCCATTCCTTAGATGCCTTCCCTTCTTTCCATGCTATATTACATAGTCGATGTAGTTCCTGAATCATACTTTCTCCGCCATATTGGATCATCTCTCCCATGATCTTATCATTTCCAGGGCTCTTATTGTTCTTTAGTTGTTTCACTGCTCTTTCTACTTCCTCCTTCAAAATATTGGTCTCGCTTTCGATGCTCGGCAGTGATATCTCTTCAGTTCTTCGATCAGTCTCTCTGAGATACTCGGGTTCAACTGTGCTTTGTACAGATTGGTACAATAGCTCATCCATCGCTGCACAACCTTCTCCTTGTTCATGAGCACCATATCATTCTCGTCTTTGATTGCCAACTGCTACTTCCTATTAATATTCCTAATCATCTTATACACCTCCCTGATCTTACATTCACCATAATACCTCTGTATATCTTCACACTGCTCCTCTAACCATTTCACCTTATCCATTCTGGCCGCTTTCCTTACCTCATTGCATTTCACTCTATTGTTGTGCCGCCCTCTCGGAGACATCCTTTCTGATCTTCAGTACTCTCTTTTCTTGGGCCAACTTCAGTGTCTCCTACGTAATCTTCTTCTGGAACCATCTGCTCAATTGCCTCTTCTATCGCCAGAGCTATCTCTTCAATTCTCTTATCTAGGTCTTTTTCTGTGCTCGCCTTCCTGATCTTCTCTTCGAGCACTGCTCTATACGCGTTCCCTATTTCTTCCTTCCTTAGCCTCGCCACATCTCTTCATTTCTTAAACTGTCTTTTATATTTTCTCTTAAGTTTCATCTTGATGTTCGCAATCACTAGATTGTGGTCCGCTCCTGGGAAAGTTTGTCATTTGCTGTACTGATGTTACCCATCTTCTTCTTATCAAGATAATATCTATCATATTCTTGAACTTCCCATCGTTCGATTGCCATGTCCATTTCCTACAGTCCTTTTGTTGGAATCTCGTGTTTCAGATCACCATCTCATGTTCCATAGCAAACTCTAGTAGTTTCTCACCTCGTTCATTTCTTTCTCCATATCCAAACCTTCCCATGACTTTCTTCCAACCTTCGTTATCTGTTCCGACCTTCGAATTCCAGTTTCCTCTGATGATCAACACATCTCTCTTCAGTATCTCCTCCAGCATCTTTGTCAAATCTTTATAGAATAGCTCAATCTCTTCCTCACTGCTGTCCGACATGGGTGCATACACCTGAACGACCGAGATGTTGAACCGTTTTGTTTCGACTCTCGCTACCATCATTCTTGCACTCACCAGTTTGTATCCTAACAATACTACTCTAGCTCTTTTGCTAAGAAGGAATCCGACTCCTGCCTCATGTTTCGCTTCGTTCTCTGACCAAATGGCTTCACAACCACACATCTCTCCCAATGCCAGTCCAAATATATCACGTTGTTATCTCTCCATCTCCTTTCAAAGCATTTCTCACTTTCCCATTGCCCACGGTGTTTGGACATTCCACATTCTGATTGATAGTATATGTGTTAGTTGTAGTTTCCTTTCGGTAGCCAACTTATTGATCCAACCCCGATCACTTGATCGGTATGGCGGAACTTGGTTATCCGGGTGATGTCTGAGCTGGCATCTTTTATCAGTTAATTGTACTGGCATCAGATTTAATTATTATTGTTGTTTTATGATCAGTGCATCGACACTCATCTGACCAACTCTCCTCCTTTATCCAGGCTTGGAACTGGCATGAAACCCCTAGAGGCTTCATGGCGGAGTTAGCGAAATTTCACCATACCAAAAATTTGATTTTCTAAGAGCAAAAGTTGACAGGATTTAGAGTGGTTTTTACAATCTCAAGGCAGTGTCTGGCAGTGGCTACACATGTTGTTATAAGTTACACAAAATGGAGTCTGATTTATGTATAAGTTGCACAATTAAAAGTTTTGGAACTTAAAAATCAGTGCAGGACCCAGGGGAAACATTAGAACATTTTAATTGTGCTGTGTTCAACCAGCAAATTTAATTATGAAAGATCGAGGTTAACGTTGTTGTTGTACTTCCCTCATGGGCAGTCTTCATTTTTGTTTGTTTTTTTTAAGAGAGCTTCATAAAGTGGGCCAGTCACTATAAACTTTCAGTGAACAAGGTCTCTGCCTCAATGGATTATTTCATTGCAAGAACATTACCAGGAACAAGTGAAAGATGTGCAAAATGGGATTAAAATTAAAAAACTAATCAGACCACTTAAGAACTGCCTAGAAAGGTATGGTTAGCTTTCTCCTCCCCTCCCCCTGCTTTTAATGAACAGGATGAGATGGTTACAGCTAAACTCTTCAACTATGAACACTACGATGAGGCCATATGTATTATAATGAAAATGGCCTGTTGTCTCCACAGAATTTGTGGGGAGGCAGGGGAGTTTAGTATGTTGAATCTTAAAAACAAAACACTTGGTAACTGATAAAATCTAAGCCTATCAACCTGTCAATTTTGTATGTTGTATCCAGTTCCCTCCCCTATCTTGTCTGTCATTAGATTGCATGTTCTTCATAGTAGGAAATGCCTGGGCTATTTGGTGCAGGTCTAGCATATTTTGGGCTCTGATTCTTATTTGTATCTCTTGATTCTTATTTCTATACCATGACAGCGTGAAGAGGCTTTGTTACTTCCTGTTAGCTTTGCATTGGCACATGGGAAGCATGATTCAGTTTCATTCCTACACCCATTCCACAAGTTGGTGGGAGTTGTATGCTCAATCCAAGGTTGGCAAGGGCTTTGTGTCACTGGGGGTGGCATCCTAGGGGCCAGAGACGGTGTGCTTTGGTATCTGAAGGAGGCCCCCACCCAGTCAACTTGAACTGTGGCTGTGATACAGACACACTCATAAGGGTGCATTAAGAGAAGAGATTGGAGACTTATTGTTACCATGGTAGATACAGGAATATAGTAACCATGGTTCTAGCAAATGTTTACTGTGATATGCCATAAGTACATTTGAAAATTTTACCCTGGACCTTTACAGTTTAGGCCATAATTAGTTGTCTATTTTGAACTTCTACCTCAGATATTTCCAACTCACTTTTACCTCAGATTATTAACCGTTTTGCAATGCCTAAGAATTCCATTTACAGGACTAAATGCTTATTAATTCTTGAAATGATAACTTAGAGGACAAAATTGTGGGTTCTGTGAACAAGCAAGCAAGACAAATGAAAAATAAGCTGTGTTTCCTGTTTGGCATTCAGTTAGTCAGACTGCTTTTCCATTATAGAGTTACTCTGGCTGGTATTTGAAGCTGGTTATTAGTGTGCCCAGCGAGCCGTGCATTCTTGGGGTAGCTGTGTTTTTAAAATAATGTCTGAAAGCTTGATCTGCTTAATTCCACTAAACCAGAGTTCTTGTTTTTGGAGGCACTTTAGTAGAGCGTGTCTTTTCATTTTGTGAATACAGAGCTTCAAGATTAAGAAAGCTTTCAGAATAAACATACATTTCAGAGTTTTCTGTTCTCTTTTGGGTGCCATGGAAGTAATCAATAGGAACCAAATAAAATTCCTTGTCTCATTAGTTATATCCTGTCTAACCTAAAGGGGGGGAAAAAAAACCAAACTGAAAATTTTATGACCTCTTGGAGGTTGTTTACTTCTATATAGGGATTTCCCTTAGGGTTATCTCCTTAGAGCGTTATAGATGCCAGGATGTTCACAAATTTTCTCAACTGACAGTTAAAAGTGTGGGTTCATATGTAATTTGATTTACAGGCAGTCCCCGACTTACGCGGATCCGACTTATGTCGGATCCGCACTTACGAACGCAGCTTTCTCGCCCCGGAAGTCGGGGCGAGAAAGCCCCGTTCGTAAGCTGCTCCGGTGCCCCTGGTCTGCTGGAGACCGTCTCCAGCAGACCAGGGGCACCGGGCGGGTTCCCGCGCTTCTGAGGCTTTGCCAGAGCAAAGCCTCGGAAGCGCGGGAACCGCTGCTGCTGCCACTTGGGTGCCGGTGCCTGTGGTCTGCTGGGGACCGTCCCCAGCAGACCACAGGCACCGGGACCCAAGCGGCAGCAGCGGGCGGGTTCCTGCGCTTCTGAGGCTTTGCCAGAGCAAAGCCTCAGAAGCGCGGGAACCCCCGCTGCTGCCGCATGAGACCCGGTGCCTGTGGTCTGCTGGGGACGGTCCCCAGCAGACCACAGGCACCCGGACTGAAGCCGCAGCTGCGGGGGGTCCCGCGCCTCAGAGGTTTTGCCAGAGCAAAGCCTCAGAGGCGCGGCACCCCGCTGCCGCTGCGGCTCTGCTCCCCGTGTCCCTGGTCTGCTGGGGGGAGGGGGCGCAGCTAGTGTGCTCCCCCCCCCCCCCCAGCAGACCAGGCTTTTGTTTTGGACTCTGGGGCAGAGCAGCTGGGGCGCTGCCGATTGGTCCTGCAGCGCCCCTGGGCACTACTGGACCAACCCGGCAGCACCCCAGCTGCTCTGCCCCAGGTCCTGATTCAGCCGCTGCTGGTCAGTTTCAGCAGCGGCTGAATCAGGACGTCTGGGGCAGAGCAGATGGGGTGCTGCTGGGTTGGTCCAGTAGCACCCCAGCTGCTCTGCCCCAGGCGTCCCCAAGTCAGCTTCTGCTGAAACTGACCAGCGCTGACTACAGGAAGCCCCAGGAAGAGTTGCTCTGCCCCGGGCTTCCTGGAATCAGCTGCTGATCAGTTTCAGCAGCAGCTGACTTGGGGACGCCTGGGGTTCTTAAGTTGATTCTGTATGTAAGTCAGAACTGGCGGTCAGTTTCAGCAGTGTCTGAATCTGGACGCCAGTTCCGACTTACATACAGATTCAACTTAAGAACAAACCTACAGTCCCTATCTTGTAAGTAACCCGGGGACTGCCTGTATTTTAAAAATAGAAACATCCCCTTGAGAGGCCAATATGGTACAGTCTACAAATTGCCTCTCTTCAAATCATTTCTAGAACGTTGCCTGTTCTGAGGAGTTACCAATTTAATATTCATACACCCTCTTTGTATTAACTTCACCCATTGGTGCTTTTATACTACTCAGGCCTCGTTTCAATTTCTCTGTGTTTGTATGCTTTGTTAGCTATGAAGGCCTATATATGTACAGTATATGAACTATATTTGTATAGAGGCAGTCCCCGAGTTACGCGGATCCGACTTACGTCGGATCCGCAGTTACGAACGGGGTTTGCTGCCCGTCTCCCTGGTCTGCTGGCTTCCAGCAGACCAGGGAGACGGACAGCAGAAAGCCCCGCTGTCCCACTGCCGGCGTGCTCACCGGCTTTGCTCCCCGTCTCCCTGGTCTGCTGGAAACCAGCAGACCAGGGAGACGGGAAGCAAAGCCTCTGAGGACGCCGGCAGCAGGACAGCCGCTGCGCGTCTGGGCTGTCTGCTGCCCACATGCTCCGCGGCTTTGCTCCACGTCTCCCCAGACCAGGGAGACGGGGAGCAAAGCCGGGGAGCACGTGGGCAGCGGACAGCCCAGACGTGCCGCGGCTGTCCCGCTGCCGGCGTGCTCCGCGGCTTTGCTCCGCTTTGCTCCCCGTCTCCCTGGTCTGCTGGAGACCAGCAGACCAGGGAGACGGGGAGTAAAGCCGCGGAGCACGCCGGCAGCGGGACAGCTCTGGCGCATCTGGGCTTTCCGCTGCCCGCGTGCTCCGCAGCTTTGCTCCGGACGCCTGTGGTACAGCAGCTGGGGCGCTGCCGGTTGGTCCCATAGCGCCGCTCTGGGCGCTACTGGACCAACCCGGCAGCACCCCAGCTGCTCTGTCCCAGGCGTCCTGATTTAGCCACTGCTGGTCAGTTTCAGCAGCGGCTGAATCAGGACGCCTGGGGCAGAGCAGCTTGGGTGCTGCTGGGTTGGTCCAGTAGCGCCGAGGAGCAGCGCTACTGGAGCAACCCAGCAGCACCCAAACTGCTCTGCCCCAGGCGTCCCCAAGTCAGCCGTTGCTGAAACTGACCAGCGCTGACTACAGGAAGCCCGAGGCAGAGTTGCTCTGCCCCGGGCTTCCTGGAATCAGCTGCTGATCAGTTTCAGCAGCAGCTGTCTTGGGGACGCCTGGGGTTCTTAAGTTGAATCTGTATGTAAGTCAGAACTGGCGTCCAGATTCAGCCTGTTGAAACTCTGCCTCGGGCTTCCTGTAGTCAGCCGCTGGTCAGTTTCAGCAGCGGCTGAATCTGGATGCCAGTTCCGACTTACATACAGATTCAACTTAAGAACAAACCTACAGTCCCTATTTTGTACGTAACCCGGGGACTGCCTGTACTTTAGAAAGGTTTTTCCCGCGGGACGACAGAGTGACCTAATGCATCACTCTGCATCTGCAGCCCCTCCCTCTGCCCTCAGCCGTGTGGCCTCTCCCTTCCCCACACTCCGTGGGAGCTGCGAGCCATACAGCCTCCCCCATGCTCCATCCTGCCCCAGCAAGGCCTGGGGTGACAGTAGCCATGAGCTGACTGGCTCCTGGGTCATGCGGCTCCCCCCCCCCCCCCGTCCCCGGTGCTCCAGGGAGATGGCATGCAGTTACCCTACTTTGTACCCCCTCCCTCCATGATCCCCTATTGGCTCTGTGCCACACAGTCCAGCGGTTGTCCCCTCCCCCACATGCCGCGTCCCCTGAGCGTCCCTCCCGCAGCCACTACGTGGATGGGCGGCTGCTGGAATTTAAATTGAACTGAGCGACTCCTTTGCTGTCTGGCGTGGGTGGAAGGAATGGGCATGCAGGAGCCATGGAGGCTCGTAGGGGTGTGTGCAGGAGCCACAGAACCTTGCAAGGACTCAGGTGGGGGGTGGGACATATGCAGGACATGTGCTGTGTCATCAGTGATCCGGGGGGAAGGAGGCGCACAGGAGCCACGCGGCCTTGCCCCTCATCAATAGGGAGCTGAAGCCAAGTTCCCCCGCCAGAGGGAGAAGACTGGACCAGCCACGGCCTTGGCCTCACCCAAGCCCTTGGTAGCCAGAGGGGAGAGAACAGAACCACCTGTGGCCTTGGTTCAGCACCCGCTCCCCCCCCGGCAGCTGGAGGAAGAGAGCTGGGTCAGCTGTGGCCTGGTGTGGCCCATCCCGCTCCTGGCAGCCGGAGTGGGGAGATCCAGGGCTGCTACACCTTGACTTGGCCTTCCCCGGTGGCTGGGGCTGCCTATCCCTGGAGAGGGGGGTTGGCAAGCGTAGCAACCAAGGGGCACCACCCTCTATTAAATGATAGTTTTTATTAACAGTATCTAAAAAAAATTGATCTAACTTATTTTTTTTCTCCTTTTCACTACACCCTGGCAACTCTTGCCTATCTAAACTAGCAAAAGTCTTACAGATTTCAGTCAGGCTAGGATCCTCTCCACAGATCTGTTTAGTCTACTGATTTCCCCAGCAGTCTGCTGCTGCTTGGCCCAAAGTACTGGCAAACATAGGTAATCTATTGTTTTTTTCTGGTGCTGGACTCCTGGCCCAATGCAGGGTGACTTCATATGAAATTTCAGTGATCTGTATTTAAGTATTCTCTGTCTAATAGGATCAGAAATCATAGAATCCCAGGGCTGGAAGAGACCTCAGGAGTCATCGAGTCCAGCCCCCTGCCCAAAGCAGGACCAACCCCAACTAAATCATCCCAGCCAGGGCTTTGTCAAGCCAAGACTTAAAAACCTCTAAGGATGCAGATTTCACCACCTCCCTGGGTAACCCATTCCAGTCTCAAGGGCTGTCAAACATCACTGCACTTTGAACCCCTTCTGGCAACAAAAATTCCTATACCATGCTGAAGAGGGCGCTGAAGTCTGAGCTCCACTGCCCGGGTGAGAGGGGGCAAAGCTTAAACACCAGTATTCTAGGCTGGCAGGGCGGGAGAGTAGGACGACAGACATAGTTGAAGCCCAAGGACTTGAGCCCCACCACCCTGGGCTGAAGCCTTAATGTTGTTTCAACTTTGGCTCTGGGTAGTGGGACTCGGGCTTCAACTCCTAGCCCCAACAAGACTAAGGCTGCCCTGGCAACCCCATTAATATGGGGTTGTGATCCACTTTGGGGTCCTAACTCACATTGAGAACTGCTGCTCTGTCTGGATCAGTGGTCTCTGACCTTTCTGAATTGAAGGGCAACACAAGATCTACCCCACCCTTTCTCCAGTGTCCTGCCTTGCTCACTCCATCTCCCCTTCCCTCCCTCCCTCTCTTTTACCAGAGGAGTGGTGTGGTGCGGTGCAGGAGGAGTTTATGGGGTGCTGACTCTGAGAGGGGATTCAGGACAGGGGTTTGAGATGCAGGAGGAGGTATGTGTTGCTGGCTCTGGGAGGAGACTTGGTGCTAGGGCTTGGTGTGCAGGAGTATGTATGGGGTATTGGCTCTGGGAGGAGGGTGGGCTTGAGGTATGGCATCCTGCCAGGTAGCACTTAACATCAGTGGCTCCTGGTCAGCAGTGCAGCAAGGCTAAGGCAGTTTCTCTGCCTGCTTCAGTCTCACATTGCTCCCAGAAAGGGTCAGTGTTGCCCTGAGGGTGGGGGACACGTGACTCTGTGTGCAGCTGCACTTTGGAGCACTGTCCCTTCAGCTTCCATTGGCCACAGTTTTCTGTTCCTGGCCAATGGGAACTGCAGGGGTGGCGCTTTCAGGCAGGAGAGCACAGAGACTCCGGTCCCCCTGCCCTCCCCTCCTCATACAGGGTCCACACTGGCCACTTCTGAGACCAGGCTTGTGGTGTGGGGCTCCAGCACCAAAGATCACGATCAATTAGTCGACTTCCCAGGTGACGCAATAAATTGGTGACCATTGACTTAGATGGTCTAAATCCAAATTAATCACACTCAAGTTTAGATTTGATATGAACATCTTTTGGGACTATGCTCATTCTTCTCTAAGGTCAGAAATCAAACTTTTTTCCTGGGCGGAGAGGGATGCTCAAGGATCCAAAAATTCAGATTGCAGCCTTAATATTTCAATACCAGTTCTTCCTGGAATACTTGTATAGAACTGATGAATATGGCTTCACAATTTTGTATTTCTTTTTCACATTTTCAGTGTTGGTTATCTGATACTTTAAATTAGGCTGGAACTGAAAAGGATTTGTTTCCTTGATCCTCCTCCACTTTGGGATTTGTCTGTGTGAAAGAGAGAATAAGGAAATTGTGTATTGTAAATATGGCATGGAAATGCGCTCAATTTCCTCACACTGGCGCCAGTTTGAATTTACAATGAAAAGCAATTTGGTACTAATGTTTGTTTGTTTATTCCCGAATTCATGCCAATATAAGGAAATGTTTAAACATTCTAAGGCCGTACTTCTTATGAGATGGGGATGCTCACCATGCTTTTGCCACCTCCTACCGAAGAGTATCTTGTAGACTTCTCCTGTCTCATTTGTGATCATGCATCCTGCTATACCAACCACAGCACTTGCCAATGTGGAAAAGTATTCAACTATGTATTTTTATTGATTTGAATATGATGTGTTAAGAATAAGACAATGCTCCTGTTAGAAACTTGACTGCATACTATATCCTGTGTTTTGTGAGACAATGAATAATGCAAAGGGGTATTAAAACTATACTATATATTCAGTTAAACTGAACAGCAGTAACAGTGTAGGCGTATGTGCTTCTGTGCATAAGTGCTTGCAGGATTGAGCCCTCTGTGGTTCAAGGCTAGCTTTTGCCTTTTAGTTTCTGAGGAATATGAAAGAAGAAAGGAAAATGTTGGCTGCTAGAATTATAGACCTTTTAAACGCCTTGAACCTAGCAGCACAGAATTAATTATTCCAATCTGTAGAAATAACACTTCCCAGTATACTGTTTTTAAATAGGCTTGATTTTTATAAGTTGTATATAACATCGTAGCCTTACTTTCTCTGTAAAGGCTTTCAAAAAGTGTCTGAATTTTGGCCCAGTATAAAAACATTCTTAAGTTTTGGTTAATTCATAATGCAAATTAATAAAAGGCTTTTGCTCCAACTTGGTCTAAGAACCAGTCTTTTTACTGCAAAGGTTGATTATTTTTTTAAATTAAAAACTTGAAATGGAGTTTATAATGTTTTTCAGCATTAATTATAGTAATCACAATTGGCCAATGCTATTCTTATTGCATGCAAAATTTCCATTTTTAATATTATGAGGATTTGTTCAGTTATGCTAAATATAAAATGCATTGCTGAATGTGACCCCCCCCAAGTTTTTTAAATGTTAGCAGAGTATGTGATTTATTACATAATTTTTATAATAAATTTAACATTTCTTCTGTCGTAGCATGCTGAGGTGTTGGGACTGGTGCCCCGTTATATTGACTACTACACAAAGATATTCCCTACTCTGAAGACATTGGTCTAAGAAAAATGATAAGCAAAGGATTGGGTTTGGGGGTGGGATACAGTCAAATATGTAAAATGCTTATCTATTTTTTTAAATAACCGTATAAGATGTTTGCTCTCCTTACTGCCTGTCAGCCTAGCTTTCTTGAGCTGATTTATTTTAGGTCACAGATGGGGTTTAAGCCAATATTGAAGGAAGGGAGTAGGGTTGCCAGATGGTTTAACCAAAAATACTGAACACCTGCCCTCCCCCCAAAAAAAACCCACCAGGGAAAAAATTCTGTTGGGGGGGGGAAAAAAAGGGGGAAGGGGAGACCAAAGTTGAGCAAAAAAAATTTAAAATTAAAAAAAAAACCCCAGCATGTCCCCTTTAGGAAATGCTTTTGAGGCTTTTTGGCACTAACAGGCTGCTGGCGGCTGTCCGCCATATTGTCTTTCTGCTTGGGGCCAGACAGCTCCCCTGCAGAACCAGGTAAACACCTGATATTTTTGCCTCCTGGCTGGGAAAAAATTACCGGACATTTTGGGTGTCCGGTATTTTCTGCATTTTTTACCAAACAGGAGGCGAAAAATACCAGACACCTGGCAAGCCTAGAATGGAGAGAGTAGTGGTTTGCAGGTTAGTTTAGGAAAGCATGTTCCATGGGTAAGGTAATGTCTCAGTTACGCAAAACTAGTAGCTTGAACTCCTCTAATTTCCATGATATTTAAGAATTAATGTAATAGGAATTTTGTTGGTCTAAAAGGTGAGTGACTATATCAGCGGTTCCCAACCTTTTTCAGATGGGGACCCATTTTGACAATTCAGGAAGACCGGGTGACCTAGGGCAATTTAAAAAAAGAAGTGTGAATGGCTCCTTAAAAGACACCTGGAGAGACATCTGGCAACCCTTTTGAAATGTAATAGCGACCCATATTTGGGTGACTCATAGGTTGGGAAACCCTGGACTATCCGAAGCTTAAAATGCCTTGATATTTTTTTAAGCAACTAATAAAACTAACCTGTCCTTTGTCTCTTGATCAAATACACAGCAACAACATAGCTATAAGTATGCAATAAAATAATTTAATTTAACTTCACCGCCACAGACCCAAAATCCTGACCCATGGGCTATGGTAGACTTCCGTCTTATGGTTTAAGTACATTACTCAAAGCACACTGTTTCAAAATTCACTCACTTTCACTTGTGCAGTTCCCACCCTCCCCCCTTTTTATTGACAGTCTATTTAGAGTATGGGTTGTCGTCTTTGTATGAGACCCCAATTTTTA
Source organism: Pelodiscus sinensis (assembly GCF_049634645.1). Taxonomy (NCBI): domain Eukaryota; kingdom Metazoa; phylum Chordata; order Testudines; family Trionychidae; genus Pelodiscus; species Pelodiscus sinensis. Next base: position 141,687,439 of record NC_134713.1, read on the forward strand.
GGATGCTACCTCAAAACAAATAGATAAGAAGCTAAAACTATATTGTGTTAATTTATAGTACATGTGGTAAGGGATTTTTTTTTTTAAATTCGATAACCTCCTTTTAAGCCTTGTCTTTAATTCAGGGGTTAGAATATATTTCACTGTAAATAGCTACAGTGTTTTAAAGTCAGAGCACTGATTTGCTTTTCTGCCAGTAATTGTGCAATCTAGACGTGATAGTGACTGAAATGTAAAGTTGGAATGTGGTAATAAGTTAAAGGGAAGCATCATTTATAGTGCAACCACGTTCAAGAGTATCTGAAGAAAATGCAGCATGGTGGTACTCTTATTAACATGAAAATTTCCTTTTAACTCAAACAAGTCTTTGACATACTCTGTCCATAGAAGTTATAGACCCATACAATAACATTTGCTTTGCAAAACAGAGGCAACTACTAACTTGTGCACTGAAGCAACAAGGCTAAGTAAAAAGACTTGTGAAATTAAAGACTCCTTGAAAGTAAATGCAAGAGATGCTTCTTCCCATTTTCCCCCTTATTCCCATTACGAAGTCTCGCATTGTTCAGATTGCTGTGGATCTCTTTACTAAATGAGTTTTGTAGCTCTAAGTTAATTTTCTGCCACTATCGTTTCAGGCTGATGACTGTGGGTGTTTGTGCATCTATTAAGTACGCTGCCAGGACTTGTCCACCACTTTCTACCTCTCCCATTAAACAGCTGTCAGCAGGTTTACAGAGCTGCTCGCTTGCTCTGCATTAATTGCTGCTAGCCACTGGATGCAATGAAAAGCATCCATAAAAGAGGTGCAGAGTGTGTGTATAGAGGTTGCTAAAAGTAAATAGAAATGCCAGGAGCAGTTAGGTCAGATTTCATAGTATTCATATCAGTGTAGATAGCAGAACAGAGGTGTCATTTCTTTTTAAATTCTTCCCTTACTCAACTTACCTTTCTGTTTCTCTTCCTATTCCTGCCTGTCCTCCCCTTAAAAAAAGAAAAAAAGGAAAAAAAAAAAAGAGAGAAAAGAAATGGTGTAGATCTAAAGAAGGGCATATTGGTGGCATCTTGAATAAGGCACTCTCATTAAAGTTGTATATAGCATCCTGCTGAGTTTTACTATTGGTTCTGAAATGAAAATCTCTTAGAATTAGATCAAACATTATCCTAGCTGAGATAAATAATGTGAAGAAGGTTAATGAGTTGTCCATGAAAGTCAGCGTATAAAAAGTTTACTACAAGGTTGGGGATTTTCAAAGGAGATAGCGTGGTGATTGGATGTGGGTTTGACAAGCTGCACCTAGCCTGCATGCCTTTGAATTAAATAGAAACAGCGTGTAATGTATTTTTGCAGAACTGGAGATTTTAGGCTAAAGAGGTTTGTCTAATAAAAGATGCCTTTCTGCACTCTCAAGTATGTTCCTTAGATGTATAAAAAAAATTTAAAATGCTGAATTCAGAAATCTACTTATTCTTAGATGGTGATAAATGAGATTATGACCCACCATGCTAGGTGCTATATAAATATGTATTGAATCTGTCATTGTCTAAGGAGCTTAGTCTAAAGAAACAAGATGGATATGGTGAAAGGAGAAACAGAGGTAAACTGATTTGCTCAAGGTCATATAGCTGGTCAGTTTCAGAGCTGGAAACAGAATGCAGGTTTCTTGGGACCTAGTCTGGGGCCCTATCCTCTGTACTACACTGCCTCCCAAGAATTTCTAGTTGAAGAATTTTTCCTTTTTTTTTTCTTTTCCGAAACCCTTCACATTTTTGCAGAGCTCTGAGTTGCTCACCCAATAAATTGCTGTCCTCAAAACCCACTCACATTATCTATCCATCATCATAGCCAAAGATCTCAGGCTGCTTTGGCGGTTATCAGTGCTGCATTTTAAATTGCTGGGGGAACTGGTGTTGAATGTTAGGACCCTTTGTTTTCAGATTTTATTTATTTTTATTGTATGGCAATTTATCAGTGTTTATTAACACAACAAAAAGAGCTGAAAATCAGTTCAACCTCCCATCTTTCTGGGTAAATATTGGGCTTTATTTTGGTGGATACAAGGATGGTGGGGGGGGGGGGAGCAGAGTGTTCAATAGATTAATACTTTAATAGAATTACGTATGGTTTGTTGCAGCACTTAAATAAAATTCAGAGCACAATACCATTTCAGAGTTTTAAGAAAACAATAGCTCTCTAATCCTCAAACAAAACTTTTGAATGCTTCATTGTGTTCTGAAATGTATTCTGATATAGGTTTTTGTTACCTTCCCATTTTAGTATGTCAGATCTTTAAACCATTATCTGCTAACAGTCTTATATGTGCAACAGTGGGCATGAGATTCATCAGTAAGTTCAGATGTGCACGCACTTCAGAGTTGGCATGTGTGACTGTTGTCTATCCTCTAGACTACTACACAGCTTTACTTCAACAGAAAGCTTTGTACATACACACAGAATAATGTATTTATCATAATAGAGGAATCTCATGTGATGTATTGTATGTTCCTACAAAAACCTGTTACTTTTTTATGTATTTGAATGATACAAAAGTAGGGTGAAAATAGGGTAAAATTAATTAATACTTTTTGTGAAGTATTATAATGATTATTATAAAGACACTTTTTGTAAAACCCAGGGATGATTTATTTTTTTTTTTTGGTAAAAATCGGTTTAAACTGAAAACAAAGAGTCCTTAATGATGGAGCAGTTCTTTTCCAAACACCTTTTTTCCTTAGGGGTTAATATTGCTGCTTCTAGTGTTCATTGAACAGTCATGAAAGAATTAGTTCTTCTTCCAGTGCTTGCTCATGTCCATTCAAATGAGATGTGCCTCACACCAAGTGCACAGATTCCACACCTTTTTCCCCAGCAGTATGCATTGGGCCAACAGGAAGCCCCTTGGAATGGCGCCGCTATTTTGGTACATATATACCCCTGCTGGCCCTCCCCACCCTCAGTTCCTTCTTACCGCCCGTGAGGGTACTGGAGCATCTTTGTGCTTTCTCAACTAACCCAGCATGTATATAGTTAGTTTTGCAGATCAAACATCATAGAATCCTAGGACTGGAAGAGACCTCAGAAGGTCATCGAGTCCAGCCCCCTGCCCACAGCAGGACCAACCCCAACTAAATCATCCCAGCCAGGGCTTTCTCAAGCTGGGACTTAAAAAAACCTCTAGGGATGGAGATTCTACCACCTCCCTAGGTAACCCATGCCAGTGCTTCACCACCTTTTTAGTGAAATAGATTTTTTCCTAATATCCAACCTAGACTTCCCCCAATCGATAGTTTCACTTGTTCTTGTAGTGTAAATAGTTAAGTAGGTAGATAGTGTTGGTGGGTCTTTCCACCTCTGTCTCCCCTCCTGGGGAAGGGATGCCAGGTCCACACAGCTTTAAACCATGCATGACTTGTTCAAAGCCAATGCCAAGTGGGGACCCCCATGACTCTTGTCTGAAGTGTCTGGGGGAGGGTCACCTCGCAGATTCCTGCAAAATCTGCAGAAGCTTCAAGCCCTGCACTAAACAGGAACATGATTCCTGCTTAAAACTGTTCCTCATGGTATGGGGCTGCAGCTGGCACCAGAATTGGCACCAGTGGTGTGCAGAGCACCAGTGTCAGTGCACAAGACCTCAATGGCATCGAGGAATTCTGTGGCTCAACAGAAAAGCTTGGCACTGATCGTAATCTCCAGTGCCCAAGAAGAGGAGGCAGCATAGGAGGAGGTCCCCTTCGAAGCAGGGGCACAGAGGGTGGCACCAGGACGAGCGTCCGTTAGAAGATCTGTCCCCTTGGTGTATTGAGGCCGCCGGTCTGTCTAGACATTGGTTAAACTCGGCATGTCCAAGGAGTCCCCGTTGACTCTTCTTCAAGACCAAGATTCAGCTTTGCCCCTACCTTACCTTTCTCCCTAACATAGTCTTCACTTTTCACATGTCACAAGATATTTACCTTCCGGTATTTTTTTTCCAAAACCCCACTCTACACCTAGGGAGTGTTCTTTGCACTCTGGATGGACAGGACAAGAAGGTTCTGGAAATCACCACAGCTTTTTATTTCAATAGTGGAGAGGATGAAGGGCCTGCCAGTATCAGCCCAGTGCTTATTATGGATCACTTTTTGTATTATGGAGTGGTATGACCTCACTGGTAAGGCAGCACCCTGCATCATGGCTCATTCCGCTGGGGCGCACCCCTTATTGTCCTTACTGGCATAGGTTCTCACACTGGACACTTTCAGGACAGCTGAAAGTGCGGTCTTCGGTGCACACTTTCGCAACACGTTACGTCATTGCTCGGCAGGCAAGGGGTGCTGCTGCTCTTGGTACGACAGAGCTGCAATCAATCTCTGAGTAAAAGAACTAATAATGTCTGATCCCACTCCCTGTGTTTCAGCTAGGGTGTAACCTCATTTGAATGGAGTGCTTGCTCACGTCGAAGAAGAAAAAACAGTTACTTAACTTGTACCTGTTCTTTGAGATGCGTTGCTCATGTCCATTCGAAATCCTGCCCACCTCCCCTTCGTCAGAGTGTTCCGGCAAGAAGGAATTGAGGTCCGGGAGGGCCAGCAGGGTTACATATGTACCAATATAGTGTCACCATTCCAGGGGGCTCCCTGTTGGCCCAGTGTGTACCACGCAGCGCGCACACGCCTCATTCAAATGGACATGAGCAACACATCTGGAAGAACAACATTTACGAGGTAAGTAACTGGTTTTTTTTTTTAAGTCTAAGAGCCATGTCAGCTACTCCTATACAAGTTAAGAAGTTTCTGCATTTTATAGAGATGCTATGTACAAATACACCTATTTAAACGTGAGCATAACAAATCTGCTTTGTCCTGAGCTTTTTGTAAGAAATGAAGGTAAGAAAAAGAATCTGAAATGGCTACTTTTTGAATCCCTTTTAGGGGCCAGGTTTCTCTTGCTTTGTATACAGGAGGGCTTCATTCTTACTTTAAAAAAAAAAAAAAAAAAAAAGGCTGAATTGTATTCAAACCAGCTGTGGAGGGAGGAAACAGCTAGATACAAGGCTTAGCAAGTAAAACTGAGGTTTATTGTTATCTCAGTTCACTGTTTGAATATTGCCAGACTGTTTTGAATCTAGCAATTTGTAACATTGTAAAAGACATTAATATTCTTTTAAGCTTTGTCATTTATTATTTGGCCTAAATGATTATTCATTGATTTTTTCCTCTTCAAATAAAATGACTTAGATTGTTAATAGTCACTTGATAAGAGATCACTGTGGAACTTGATTAAATCTGAGAGACTTTGCTCAGTAGGGGCAACTAGTGAAGAGAGTTCACATAACACCTCCATGTAAACTCCCTATGTGAATGGTTTGTTCCTACCCCACCCTAGGGGCCCCCACACACATACTTCACATCCCCTCCACATGATGAGGGAGGGGATGCTCGTTGTCCTCGCCAACCCCGCTGCCTGCCCAGTTCAGCACAGGCAGCGTCCCAGGCAAACAGTGTGGTCAGAACTGGAAGGGGAATGGCCCTGGCTCCACTTCCTCCCTTCAGGCTCGGCCACTGGCATCTTGCCCCCATTGATGTTTTAGGGAGAGGCTTGTGGCCACGGATGCCCCATCCACGCAGCACTCGTATCACTTACGCTTCTTCATTGTGCAAACACAAGTAGCATTCATTACATCAGGGCTACTCAACTTTGGAAGCCCCGGGGGCCACAATGATACAGCACATGCTGAGGGCTGCAATTTAAATGTGGTTGCATATCACAGAATCATAGAACTGGAAGAGACCTCAGGAGGTCATCAAGTCCAGCCCCCAGCCCAAGGCAGGACCAGTCCCAACTAAATTAACCCAGTCAGGGCTTTGTCAAGGGATGTAGATTCCACCACCTTCCTAGGTAACCCATTCCAGTTCTTCACCACCCTCCTAGTGAAATAGTTTTTCCTAGACCTCTCCCACTGTAACTTGAGACCATTGCTTCTTGTTCTGCCATCCGTCACTACTGTGAACAGCCTTTCTCCATCCTCTTTGGAACCTCCCTTCAGGAAGTTGAAGGCTGCTATAAAGAACCGAATAAAGGGGAATAATCACTTCCCTGTATCTGCTGGCAATGTTCCTCCTAATGCAACCTAATATGCCTTTAGCCTTCTTAGCTACAAGGGCACACTGTTGACTCATATCCAGCTTCTCATCTACTGTAATTCCCAGGTCCTTTTCTGAAGAACTGCTAGTTAGCTATTTGGTCCCCAGCCTATAACAATGCTTGGGATTCTTCAGTCCCAAGTGCAGGACTCTACACTTGTCCTTGTTGAACCTCATCAGATTTCTTTTGGCCCAATCCTCTAATCTGTCCAGGTCACTCTGGACCTTATCCCTGCCCTCCAGTGTATCTCTCTCTCCCCCTAACTTAGTGTCATCTGCGAACTTGCTGAGGGTGCAATCCATCCCCTCATCCAGGTCATTAATGAAGATATGAAGAAAACCAGTCTTAGAACAGATCCTTGGGGCACTCCACTAGAAACCGACTGCCAACCTGACATCGAATCGTTGATCACTACCCATTGGGCCCGACAGTCTAGCCGGCTTTCTATCCATCTTACCATCCATTTATCCAATCCACATTCCCTTAACTTGCTGGCAAGAATATTGTGGGAGACCATATCAAAAGCCTTGCTAAAGTCAAGGTATATAACATCCACTGACTTCCCCATGTCCACCGAGCCATTTTACCTCATCATAGAAGCTAATCAGATTGGTCAGGCACAACTTTCCCTTTGTGAATCCATGCTGACTATTCCTAATCACTTTCCTCTCATCCAAGTGCCTCAGAATGGATTCCTTAAGGATCCCTTCCATGATTTTTCCAGGAACCGAGGTAAGACTGACTGTCCTATAGTTCCCTGGATCATCCTTCTTCCCTTTTTTTGAAGATGGGCACTACATTTGCCTTTTTCCAATCATCCGGGATTTCTTCCGATCTCTACGACTTTTCAAAGATAATAGCCAAAGGCTCCTCAATGACATTTGCCAACTCCCTCAGTACCTTCGGGTGCACCAAGTCCGGACCCATGGATTTATGTACGTTTAGCTTTTCTAAATAGTTCCTAACCTGTTCTTTACCCACCACGAGCTGTCCATCTTTCCATGTTTCCAATCCATATTCCCTTAATTTGCTGGCAAGAATATTGTGGACTTCATATCAAAAGCTTTGCTAAACCATATCAAAAGCTTTGCTAAAGTCAAGGTATATCACATCCACTGACTTTCCTATATCCAAAGAGCCAGTTACCTCATCACAGAAGCTAATCAGATTGGTCAGGCACGACTTTCCCTTCATGAATCCATACTGACTATTCCTGATCACTTTCCCCTCTTCTAAGTGCTTCAAAATGGATTCCTTGAGGATCTCCTCCATGATTTTTCCAGGGACTGAGACAAGGCTTACTGGTCTATGGTTCCTGGATTGACCTCCTTTCCTTTTTTAAAGATGGGCAGTACATTTGCCTTTTTCCAGTCATCCGGGATCTCTCCTGATCTCCACGAGTTTTCAAAGATAATGGCCAAAGGCTCCCCAGTGTCATTTGCCAACTCTCTCAGTACCCTCGGATGCATTAAATCTGGCCCCAGGGATTTGTGTATGGTTAGCTTTTCTAAATAGTTCCTAATTTGTTCTTTCCCCACCAAGGGCTGTCCACCTCCTTCCCATACTGTGTTGCCTAGTGCATTTGTCTCGGAGCTGACCTTGTCCGTAAAGACAGAGGCAAAGAAAGCATTGAGTAGTTCAGCTTTTCCCACATCATCTGTCACTAGGTTACCTCCATAATCCAGTAAGGATCCCACGCCCTCTGTGATAACCCCCTTATTGCTCACATACCTGTAGAAACCTTTCTTGTTTTCCTTCACATCCCTTGCTAGCTGCAATTCCAATTGAGCTTTCGCCTTCCTGATAACTCCCCTGCATTCTCGAGAAACATATTTATACTCCTCCCTAGTCATCTGTCCAAGTTTCCACTTCTTATAAGCTTCCTTTCTGTGTTTAAGTACACCAAGGATGTCCCCGGTAAGCCAGTCTGGTCGCCTACCATATTTGTTTTTCTTGCTGCACATCGGGATGGTTTCTTACTGTGCCTTTAATAAGACTTCTTTAAAATACTGTCAGCTCTCCTGGACTCCTTTCCCTTTTATGTAAGCATCCCAGGGAATCCTGAACATCAGTTCTCTGAGGGAGTCAGTCTGCTTTTCTGAAGTCCAGAATGTGTATTTTGCTACTCCCCTTTGTTCCTTTGTTCAGGATCCTGAAATCGACAATCTCATGATCACTGCTTCCCAAGTTGTCACCCACCTCTGCTTCCCCTACTAATTCCTTCCTGTTTGTGAGCAGCAGGTTAAGCTGCGCATGGTTCCTGGTCTGTTCCTTCTGCACTTGTACCAGGAAGTTATCCCCAGCATTCTCCAAAAACTTCCTGGATTGTCTGTGTACTGCTGTATTGGTCTCCCAACAGATGTCAGGGTGATTAAAGTCACCCATGAGACCCAGGTCCTGCGATCTGGAAGCCTCTCTGTTGTCCGAAGAAAACCTCATCTACCTCCTCCACCTGATCCGGTGGTCTATAGCAGACACCAACCACAACATCTCCCCATATGCAGATATATGCATATATCTTCTGTCACACTGACGGGCATGAATACAAAGATTAAGCCATGCCGCTGGACCCAAACGTGGCCAGTAAGAGCCAGTCAGCACCTCTCAGGCTCTGCCCACAAGGCTAATCAGCCTGCATTTCCCACAATGCCCCGGTGCTCACAGCTCCTCCTCCCTGGGGGCTAGAAACATCGACACCCTGTACCCGTCTGTCTGCTTATGTCTTTCAGTGCTCATTCCCCCAGGAGATGCTTCGCCGTTGTGGAACATGTTCCTTGTGGAGGCCATGTTCAAAGAATCCCACCCACAGGCTGCATGGTGAGCCCCATGTAAACTCAAACCGCCCCATGGGCCGCCTATGACCTGCATTTTGAGTAGCCCTGCTTTACATGAAGGCCTGGAATACACTGTGGGTCACTTTGTGCCTTTGGCCTAGGGAGGCATAGCTCCATTAACTGAGTATGTATGACTTTGAGAATAGAATTAGACCGAAACATCTTGTAAATGTGAGGTGAAATTGTTACTTCAATCAAATGGAAAGAGCTTCTGTGATTTTGTAAAAACTCTAGCAAATATTCCAACATAACTTGAGCTTCCTTTGCTCACCAGGAAAATATGTTCTTTGAATGGCTTACCAAATGTACACATTAACTGCTAGTCGTCTAAAGAATAATTTTATGAGCTACTAATAGAATATGAAATATTTTATGAGCTACTAATGGTCTTGTGGCACCAAAATATATAGAATCATGAGCCTTTGTGGGCAAAACTCACTTCATCAGATGAATTTGGTTTTGTCCAAGAAAACTCATGGTTCTCTATGTTTTGGTTGATTTCTTAGGTGCCCCCTGACTACTCATTATTTTAAAAGTTACAGACTTAGACGGTTACTGCTCTAAAAGGTATTTTATGTTTAGATTTATGTATTTTGAACATTCTTGAGACTTTTTTTAGCAGTTGTTGCTTCCTTATCTCTTGTGAGTCTGAAGAGAAAGGTCAACAATTATCTGCATTGTTGTGCTGCAAAATCTATTAATTCATTGAGTTCATTTTAAATTCCTTTGAAAAAGGTAATTTAACATATTGCCTTCTAAGCATGACTTTTAAAACAAATCCAGTATCTTATACTTTCTGGTGGGAGTTGCTGTCCTAAGGAAAGATGAATTTTGTCTTTTGGACACCCTGTAATTTTTCATAATTATTCTTGATGTTCTCACCCAATAAACTAGACTGGCAATTTGTTTTTATCCTTTGAGGAAGCTCAAAGTTTAATGGGTGAAACATCTGACATAATGAAGAAAAATGGCTTGCTGTACACACCAATGTAAGAAATGCATCTTTATGAACTTTACGTGTTCAGACTTTGAGATAGCCAAAAGATCCAATTTAGTTTCTAAATTTCATCAGTTCTACACATTTAAAAATACCAGTGCATTTCACTGCCATAGGAACCAAAAAATGACTTCTAGCTTTTTTTTCCCCCTTACCAATAGTCTTCCCCAAATTTAATCTAATTCTGTTCTTCACAAACTTTCTTGTAGTTTGGATTGCAACTTAAAGAGCTGTGTTTTGGGTATCTGCATATCCTCTCCAGAGGAATAGGCAAATTATCAATCACCATTAATTGCAGTAATATTCTTAAGGAAGAAGGGAAACATAATCCACACCTCTTGGCTATGTCTACACTGGCATGATTTTCCGGAAATGCTTTTAACGGAAAAGTTTTCAGTTAAAAGCATTTTCGGAAAAGCGCGTCTAGATTGGCAGGACGCTTTTCTGCAAAAAGCACTTTTTGCGGAAAAGCGTCCGTGGCCAATCTAGACGCGCTTTTCCGCAAAAAAGCCCCGATCGCCATTTTCGCGATCGGGGCTTTTTTGCGGAAAACAGTACTGTGCTGTCTACAGTGGCCCTTTTGCACAAAAGTCTTTCGGAAAAAGACTTTTGCCCGAACGGGAGCAGCATAGTTTTTCCAGAAAAGCACTGATGATTTTACATTAGATCGTCAGTGCTTTTCCGGAAATTCAAGCGGCCAGTGAAGACAGCTGGCAAGTTTTTCCGGAAAAGCAGATGATTTTCTGGAAAAACTTGCCAGTCTAGACACAGCCCTTCAGTATATTGTTCCGCTCATGAAATCTCTAAAAGCTAAAATGCAAACTGTGTATAATTAAATTAACCTCCAATCACAAACAGAGAACTTAATGTGTTTAAATTTTCAAAAATGAGAAGGTCCGTTTTCAAAATGACTTGGTCTGTTTGCCTAAGTCAATGGGACATAGGTTCCTGAATTTCTTAGGCACCCTTGAAGGTTTTTTTCCTTGTATGTAATGCTGGTTGGCACTTTTAACAGTTTAAATCGGAATATACTTATAAAGGCTGTTTAAGAATCTAAATCAATGAAAGAATAAGCTCAAGAAGTAGTATTAGCAATATAGCACGAAGGGATGGCCCACTGGTGAGGGTGCTAATCTAGGATTTGGGAGATCCAGTTTCAATTCCCTACCTCCCCATTTGTAAAATGGGGATAGGAGCACTGTCCTGCCTCACAAGGGTTTTGTAAGAATGTGTGGCATTCCGATACTAAGGGGATGGAGGCTATACCTATCTAGCAATGGGGATCTACTGTGTTGAATGCTGTCCTAGTGAGCTTCTAGTCACATGCACGCTAATGGAGGATTCACCTCCTCTTTTTTTTTTATTTGCCAGAACCAGCATTCAGGCATCTGTTGCCCTTGCTTTCTAAAATGTTATATACAGCATTTGTAATTTGACTGCATATCTTTTATTTGTTGGAGATCTGAAATGCTTTGTTTTGCAATTAATAAGTCGATGCAATTCACAAGAAGAGTGGCTGATGGCAGAGTTAAGCATATTTTGAGATATTGTGTTTATTCTTGCAGAAGCCTCTAACTAAAGCCTTATGAATGGCTGAGGAGTTGATTTTTTTTTTTTGTTTTTGTTTCCTGTATGATTGGAACGTGATGTAGTGGGTATATCTCTTTTTCAGGCACTCATTGTTCCTGTTGTGTGAACCTTAACTCAGTAATTAATCTTTCAGATTTTCAGACAATGAAATAACTTAGTGGTCCCCTAAAAATCAGCGGTTCCCAAAATTTTAATGTTGCATGTTCCCCACACATTATGTATTCTGTGCGCTGCTGTGGCCAGGCTGGGCCCAATGCCAGCCAGGTCTGCTCTGGGGGAGCTGAAGCAACACCTGCCTGTGGTGGGCCCCACCAGGCTGGGGCAGCCCCCTTTTTGCTGCAGGCAGGGGGCTGCTCCAGTCTCTGCTGGTTAACTGTAACTGATAAGCATCACCTGGTAAACTGTAACTGGTAAGTATCACGAAGGTGTTAACCATTGGTCAACCATTCACATTCCTCAGTAGAAGTCCCAGATTTCATTAGCTCCAAAGAGTTCATCAATATAAATCTTATGACCCTGTATTTCCCCCTTCTCCAATGTCCGTCTTTCATGTCTCATCTTTGGGTTTTACCAAATTAGAACTCAACAGGTGCTTTGGATAGCTATTTAATGCCTATGTCATTTGCCTATGTTCTGATTTTATTAGTCATTAAAGTTTATCTTTCATAAAACTCTGTCCCCAAAAGTATGTATTCAGTGACAAAGCATGCATATATGGAGATTTTCATCAGACAACAAAAGAATGTGCAAGCATGTTTTTTGAGTCTGCTTTGGGTGGTTGTTAGCTGAGGTTAAAATCTCTTCTTTTAAATGCTACTTAGTATCTTGAAAGATCTTCTTTGCAAAGTTCTGTGTCAAACAGTTCTTTGTTCTTCTAAGACCCACTCTTTTTATATACAGAAATATTTTAATAAATATATATATTGTTTGGTTTACTAAGAATTAAACCTATCAAATATTAATAAATGTACCAAAGATTGAAAACCCCTGGTGGTATCTATGTAACTTGCCTGACATTGAGTAACGGGAGAATCACAGAGAATCAAAGTAAAATTTTGAGGAAAAACTGTTCTTCATGGCTGGCTGCCTTGGTAAGTATAAAATATTAATATTTCTACAAAAGGCTGCTGCTCTCAGCGGAGGCTATGTAACCTATCTGGATATCTGATGGGGAAAGGTTCTGAATCAGCAAAAGTAAGATCTCACCAAGGCAGCAAAAGTGATTCAATGAAGCAGAGCTCTCTGAAGCCAAATGCAATGATTGCCTCTCATTTGTGCTTTTCCCCAATCCCTGTTTAGTGTTCTAGATGCTCATTCCTACTTATGAGAAGATTTATGTGCAGTCTCATTTGAGAAGATTTAAGTCCAGAATGTGAAAGAAATTCCAGTAAAATCATGTTCTTGGAAATACTAGGAGTAGAATTCTTGGCTGCCTTCTTTACAGACAACTGAAAAGAATAGGTATTGTCCAAAATGTCCCATATTTGACAGTAGCATCAAGGATTTGACTGGGCCAAGAGGCCAAGGGATAAGTAAGCCCAAAATATGTGGTGTTGAAAGGAGTTCTGAGGAGTAGCCATTATTATACTGTTTCTCATCTAGGTATCCAAGTCAAACATGAATCTTCTTATCACCATGTAAACATCTAGAGTTTCCCTCTTGGCAAGCATGGGAACACAAGACGTATTGGGATCAGGCTGGTCTAAACTAATGATTACTTGAAAGGAATGAAGAGGGTGAAAACAAATGTCTGCTCACAGTATCCAGAATGATACTAGAGTAACTGGTACCCTAAAACCAAAAGACACTTTTTTACAAAATGAGATAGGAGTGGGAGATCAGGTAAAACTAGGGTTGCCAGGTGTCCAGTTTACGGTCAAAAGGAGACACTGGCGGGCTCCAGTCAGTGGTGCCAACTGAGCCTGTTAAAAGTCCGGTTGGTGCAGGGCTGGCAGGCTCCTTACCTCCATGCGGCTTTCCGGTAGCAGCCACATGTCCCTTGGCTCCATAGGTGGAGTTAAAGCCACAGGAGCTTTTATGTGCTGCCCCCATCCCGCCCCGAGCGCACTCCCTGCAGCTCCCATTGGTCAGGAGTGCACTCCTGCTCTCCAAACCACTTGGCCCCAGCCCAGAGCCCCCTCCTAAGCCCCAAACCCTTTATCACTTGTCCCATCCCATAGCTGGTACTCCCAGCCAACTCACCACCTCCCGCACTCCAACACCCTGCCTTAGCCAGGTCAAAATGAGCAAGCAAGAGGTGAAGAGTGAGCGGGAAATGGAGCCCTAGTGTAAAGGGGGGGCCTCGGAGAAGGGGGCATGGCATGGGTGCTTAGTTTTTGTGCAATTTGAAGTAAATCCTTTTTTTCTGGGGCCCATGATTTAGTGAGGCATCATCTAGGAAATTGTTCTTTGATGGTCAGTCCCTGAAAGCTTCTTGATACAGTACAGTGATTCCCAACTTTTTTACATGCTGCAAACGTTTGGCAGACCTGTAACATTGAATTTGCATATTGGCATATTCATTATGTACATAATGAATATGCAAATACAATGTTGTCCCTCCGTCATAATATATACCCCTGCTAGAGCCAGTCTTAGGGAAAATGGCATCCTGGATGAACTTGTATGTCCCTGTCCCGTCCTCTCCCCCTCCTCCCCCCCACCCCCAGGAATAGTGCCCTCCCATTTCCCTTGGCTGCCATGGGCTCCCCCGCCCTTAGATTCCCATCTTGTGCCCCCTTTGACATTAACTCCTGCCTCTCCTGCTCTCTAACTCCTACACTGTGCCCCTAACCCCAACACCCTTGACTCCACCCTCTGCACAATGCCATCTTCACTCCAGCCCCTGCACATCTATCCCACCTGCACCCCCAACTCCAGCCCTGCGTTGACAGTGAGCCTACCGCACTGCCTTCCCTGCCCAGTATCCCAACACCTTATGCCAGTGGTTTCAAACTTTTTGGCCCGTGGCCCACCTGGCTCAATGCAAAACTTTCTGTGGACCGCCAGTTGCTAATGGAAAATTCACCATTAATTACATAATTACACCCGAGCCATTTTGCTAGTGCTGCAGTGAGGGAGAACAGTTTAATTTAACCAGTAAGAAAGGAAATATGAATTTAAATTATTAAACAGACTAAGCGCTTTTAATTTCTCATGTTAGTTTATCAAACTTCATTTTAAATAAAGTAAAATATTAATTTATGTCCAACATAAAAGGTTCCCGTGTTTTCTTTCTTTATGGTGGGGATGAAGAACCTTTTTTGAGTCTGGGGGCCACTGACTCACAGAAGAATCAGTTGGGGACCACAGTGAGAGGCAAACCCTCCAAAACCCCCAAGCCTCACTGATGCGGCCCCCAACTGAGACACTTTTACTCCTCTGTTCCACCCCACTGGGGGAGAGGGAGGAACAGGGAGGACTGAGGTTTGGGGTTTCCCATAGGCCAAGTTTACTCATTTGAGGTTCCAGAGTTAGTGGATTTTGTGGACTCCACTAGGCTCTGGGGTTGGGACAAAAATGAGGGGTTCAGTGTGTGGGACAGGGCTGCAAGCGAGAGGAATGGGGGTGCAGGAAGGGTGAGAGGTCTGGATGGGAGGAAGGGTGCAGGTGCAGGGAGTAGGGTGTCTGGCCGGAGGGATGGTCAGGAGCAAGGGAAGGTGCAGTGTGTGCCCAAGAGGAAGGGTGCAGAAACAAGGGAGGACGCAGGAGCAGGCAGGGGGTAGGGAGTCTGAAAATCAGGTGCTTTCAAGTGTGTGCCCAAAATAGTTCCTTGTTCCCATCCCTTCCTGTCTTACTTTTCCCCATGGAGGTGACAATAAGTGATGTCTAGCCCAGAAGTGGGGTGAGGGTTGGAAGAGGTTAATGGTTATAAATCATGGCTTTAAAATATGTACTCCCCCTTCCACTACACCAACTACAATAATCCTCAGGTTTGTCTTGGGATGGAGGGGGACAGCAGGGGCACCTGTACAGATGTCATGGGACGCTGGTGCCTATCTGTTTTGCACTAGTTTCTTGTTTTTCTGGTTACCTAGCTATCTCGTCTATACTTGCAATCATTTGTGCCCTGTTAGGTCCTTACATCTTCTCCAGTCTGCCTGTCCTCATGCCACACCCAGGAAGAAGCACTGTGACCCCAATTTGACATGCAGGGACCTCGGGCACAGGCCAGGGAGTTAAGATGATCAGAAACTCCTCAAACCTGGCTGGTGGAGCAGTTGCATAAACAGCTGGGCTATGTCTACACTTGCGGCTTCTTGCGCAAGAAAACGTCCACACTGCCGTGAGCCAGCTGTGCTTTTGCTCAAGAGTGCCCATGGCAGTGTGGACGCTTTCTTGCACAAGAAAGCTCTGGTGGCCATTTTAGCCATAGGGCTTTCTTGCGCAAGAAATCCCTGCCCAGTGTCCACACTGCCTGCTTGCGCAAGAGCTCCTGCGCAAGAGGGCTTTACACCTGTTAAAAAAGAGCGTAGCTCTTGTGCAAGAAGCCCTCTCTTACCACACCGTACTGTAAATTTCCTTGCGCAAGAGCGGGTGTTCAGTGTGGACGCTCTGCAGATTCTTGTGCAAGTATGGCCATACTTGTGCAAGAACCCACAAGTGTAGACATAGCCCTGGAGTAGGGACTTTTAGTCCCTAGTGACGTCAGGACCCCCCCTGCCCTGCGGGTGGAGCACCAGCACTGGCTTCCCACTGTGGAGAAGATAGCGGGAGAAAGCCCCAAGCCTTGCTCCACGAGCTCAGTCACAGAACAAGGCTCGGGGCTTTATTCCCTCCCCCAGTGGGAAGCCAGCACTGACACTCCACCTGCAGGGGGGTAGAAGGTGAGGCAGGAGGGCGAGGCTGCAGCGCCCTGGAAGCCGGCTGCTGTGCGGCAGCTCAGGACTGGGATGTACCATGGCCCCCAGAGCTGCCACAAACAGCCGGCTTCAACTCTGGCAGCCCCCGCAGCCAGCGGTTTGCGGACTGGTGCTGTTGGAAACCGCTGGTTTAGGAAGTCAGCAAGCCAGTCCCTGTTGTTAGGTTGAGACACACTGGTTTAAGATGTTGAGACTCAAGTGTCCTCTCCATGTTCTTCTCAAGAGCTTCCCACTCAGAAGTGTTAAACCTCAGTAAAGAAGGGAGCTGTAAGTTTAGATTTTGTACTTTTGTGCTGTAGCTTCAGCCAGATGTTTCTTGGGGCAACCAGAGAAACTCCTCTGGATCTGGCATTTTGATGCTAGCTTTGTTCAAAGGCCGCATAACAGAGGTACAAGAGCTCTAGAGCCTCCAAATAGCCTTTTTTTCTGGCTGTGGGAGGATCAGTGTATGTATGGAATGAGGGAGACTCTTCTAAGTCCACTTGGAGGGCCTTGGAAAGTTCAAGTTAGTGGCATTTTGAGAGCTAAAGGGTGGCTAGAAAGTCCTGTACAGGACAAGGTTGTTGCTGTACTTTTGTAACCAGTTCTTATTTTTGAAAATGCAATCTCATAAATTTCCTTTCTCCAGCAGAGCAATCTTTTCTCTACCTGTTCTTCTCACCAGTCAGCTCTACCCACTGACAATCCCTTGTATTTACTCAGAGTTTGTGGAATAAAGAAATCTAGGCCAGTAGGCCATACTTAAAATAGTGTGCGAATAGGGTTTATAGAATCTGCTGGATTAATGAAAACTTTATGAAGTTGATGAATTGGACACAAGCTTTAGAGATACTGAAATAAATTTGTTGGCACATTCGAATGTGGGGTGAGCTGATAAAAATCCAAAAGGCTTTGTCTTATTTATAGAATGGTCTTGATAAGCTTTTGGTATGTGTCAAGTTCTCATAATAGGTACCGTCTCTCACACCTAATTTTATTTTTATATCATATTTTTAAAAAAGAAAGAAAATGTAGAACTAAAAATTTTCTGACCGTTTTTGTTACATAAAAGTAACACGGTGTAAATGGCATGGTATTTTAAGGTTTTGTTTGCTTGGGCTTGTTTTTAAGCTGATTTTTGCATGCTAATACACATCCTTGTTATCTAGTTAAAAGATGTGAAACCTGATGGCTCCAGGGTCAGTGCCTTTTATCTTAGGGGTAGGAAAAATGTTCAAGTCCTGATTTTTCTTTCACTTGAAAACAAATATAAGTCAGTTAAATGTCAGGCTGAATTTTAAATCATTTATATCTGTAGGTTTGTATTTGTGTGCCCACTGAGGAGCATTTCTGCAGTTTGAACAGCAAAGTTTTCTGAAATGTCTCCTGTGCTGATGTTCTGATCTTTGTACTAAGGATGTGTTAGGATAGATACATGATTAACCTTTATGGTTACACACAAGGCCCCTCCCCATGCTGCTGCCTCTGATAAGGGGGGGAGCAGGCGGGAGCTGGTACTCATGGGAAACCAGCTTTTTACCACTGAAAACTTCAGCGGTTACACACGCGCATGCGCACAGCCCTTCAAAAAAAAAAACAAAAACAAAAACTTAACATCCCTAATCTGTACTTGATGTTTGCAGCTGTGTAGCACCTTGACATTATTTTGTGGATTTAAGATGAGTCTCAGCAAGGGTATGCAACTGCTATTAAAAATGGTAAAGTACCTCTTGTGGATGGTTGATATACAGCCTGTCTCCGACTTACGAACCAGTTATGGACCAAGCAATTGGTCGTAACTCAGTGTGTTCGTAAGTCGGACCCCATTGAGTTACATGCGACCGCGCTGTTCGTAAGCGCAGATCGCGTTCTTAACTCGCAGTCTGCCATTTACAACATTTTTGGTCGTAACTGTGAACGCTCGTAAGTTGACCATTCATAACTCAGCGTCCGGCTGTACTTGTATTCCTACATCACTGTTTGTAGATGCCAAGCATAGGATATACGAAAGAAATCGCCATTTTAAGGTTACTTCCAGACCCTGGTCTCCCAAGTCAGCAGCATAAACTCCTACTGTTCTTTTTCTGTTGTTTGAGGAACAGCATTTTATATCATTAATGGAAAGTTAACCTTTACCTCAACTAAAAAAAATCTGTCAAGTGGCTGAATTTGAGCAAAAGACATCCGTCAAGTCAGACATGTTAAAGCACAGAAACACGCTTTCAGACTGATTTTAAAAACACATGCAAATGATGCTTTTGGAGATATTTCAGTATGAATAATTCACCCTGGTTTGAAAGTTGTAGCATTCAGTTCTTTACTGCATCGGATCTTTTCACTCTGGTCTCATTGGACTTGTAAAGGTACTTTCTCAGGAAAGAAGCCACAAGTGAGTTTGTTCTTTGTAGAGACAATGAATTACTTCGGTAATTATATCCTGGTGATTAGATATCCTACAGTGGCTGAGGTTGGTGGATCTAGCATCATTTGTTATGATAAACATTCTCTGCTTTGCAGCCACTTGCAACCTCTTCAGGCCTAAGTAAAATTTCAGGTGTGTGGACACTGCTGTATGTAAGCCCAATTGCAGAATAATTACTATATTCTTCTCTCTGCTGTGCTCTAACCAAGATATTTAGGGCATCGCACTGCTGAGTTGAAAGAGAACAAATTTAAGAGTGACAATAACATTGCATTCCTGTTTCTTCAGAGTTGAAACTAGATGTTTATGTGGCCTGGCTAAGCTTGAATCAAATTGATCTGAATTTGATCCAGGCACATGTTTGGAAAGGCAGGCAAATGTTTTATTATTATTATTATTATTATTATTATTTATAAAGTTTGTTCCCCCTCACCCCGCCCAATACTCATTCAGTCACGTACCACTGCTACCTCAGCATTCTGTAAATTTCAATGTGGGAGTTCTTACACCCTTCCCTGATAATGGTAAACCCCTCTACTTTAGGTAAGTGATAAGATAGATGCAAGAAATAAGTAGTTGACTTTGTTCCATTGTGTGATTACTGTCTTATCACATACTGCTAATGTAAATTTGGGCAAATCATATAACCCCTTTATACCTGTGTTTCCCCAGCTGCAAAGTAGAGATAATATATCTTTGCAACTTATCATGAAACCTTAACCAGCTGTATTGACTGAATACCAGTCTTTTGTTTTTCAGAACTTTATTTAAACTTGCTAACCATGCCATATTATTTAAATTTGCAATCACAATAGGGGAAGCATATTTCCCTCTTTGCTGCTTTAGTGGTAATTCATTAATACATACACTTTTGCACAGAGCATTCTGGCTGCAAAAACACCAGCATGCCTGTCAGTATAAATCCAATAGCAAAGTAAAATGAATATGCATCCTAATATTAAATGTATGGGAATGAAATCTTACAGTTGAAAGTTGGGTATCTCTAACCACAGTGCTTATTCTTGCTGCAACTGACGGGGTTTGATAAGGCCTTGGGGAACTGAAGGCTGAGGAGAGAGTAGACAGTCACACTTGTGGTATAGGCAAGATTGCATTATGCTCTGAAGTGGGAGTCTTAAATTGAGGATCAGATAGTAGTTCCTGAATGCATTGCTGAGGTCATGAATCGATTACCAAGGGAGGAGGTGGTAATGAATGTATGGGCTGCTTTAGCTATGCCATTTACACAAAGGCTGTGTCTACATTGGCACCCCTTTCCGGAAAAGGGATGCTAATGAGACCAGTCGGAATTGCAAATTCCACGGGGGATTTAAATATCCCCCGCGGCATTTGCATTTACATGGCTGCTGTTTTTTTCTGGCTCGGAGTTTTGCCAGAGAAAAGCGCCAGTCTAGACGTGATTTTCCGGAAAATAAGCCCTTTTCCGGAAGATCCCTTATTCCTACTTGAAAGGGATCTTCCGGAAAAGGGCTTATTTTCCGGAAAATCGCGTCTAGACTGGCGCTTTTCTCCGGCGAAACCCCGAGCTGGAAAAAAGCGGCAGCCATGTAAATGCAAATGCCGCGGGGGATGTTTAAATCCCCCGCGGCATTTACAATTCCGACTGGTCTCATTAGCATCCCTTTTCCGGAAAGGGGTGTCAATGTAGACACAGCCAAAGGGTTTATGCCACAGCCTTCACTGCTACAATGGGTTTCCCCACCAGTGTAGGAATATCACTTCCCAGCACTATGGTAGCTGTGTCAACAGAAAAATTCTTCCATTGACATAGCTGCATGTACATTGGGGGTAGGTTGGCATAGCTATGTTAGTCAGGGATGTGGATTTTTCGTGTCAACCTAATGTTACTTATAGACCCAGGCCTAACATTGGCAAGATGCTAACCATGCTTTTAAAACAAAAAACAAAAAAAAAACACAATGCAACTTGGAACAGTGTTTGTCTTCTGACTTTATGGAAGAGCCTTTCCCAAACTTTTCATAGTTGCACCCTGCTGTGAGAAAATGAAACCAGTTTTGCCTCTGTTTTGTCAAGCATCTGTACACTTTAATTTATAAATATTAAATCTATGCTGTTATAAAAGGAGAGATGTTCATCACGCCGTCTGTCACAGAGAAGATTTGAGAAGACTTGGGAAGTTTCTAGGGAGATGCACGCCCTCAGCTCCACCCATACTCCCGCCCCTCTGCTGAAGCCCTGCCCCCAACACAGGGAGATGGGGTGGAGGAGGAGAACAGAAAACTGCGCGTGTGTGCATGCCTTCCCCCCCCCCCCCAAGGAAAGGGGAAGCATGTGCGTATGCTCCAGTATCCCTGCAACAGTGGGGAGGGAAGATGCCCCATGGCCTGAGCCTCCCTACCCTATAGGAGCAGTGGAGAGGGAGGAGGCCCTGTGGTCTGAGCCGGTCCAATCCGCCCCAGCAACAGCAGGGAGGAAGGAGGCCATGTGTATGTCTACTGTCACAATAGGATGGGTAATGATAGTAATAAATCTTTCATGATTCACCTTCTGTGTTTAGAAAACTAATTCGTACATGATAGCAAGGTGATGCCACTACCAAGTTTTCTTCCTATTAGTTAAAAGATAAGAGCTGACATTACAATCTGTTTTGGAAAACTTCACATTTTTCTACTTGCTTTGTTACGAATATGAAAGTTTTACATGCGGAACTTTCTGGGAGCTTTCATTTTGTTTTAGACATGGCTAGGGAAGAGGAGGTGCGGGGTAAATATTTCCTTCTCTAGAAGTGAGATATATAGTGGTTTAAGTGAACCATCTCTGACCTAAGTGCTGAATAAGGTGGAAATTGAACTGCAGGATTAGCTGCTGTGTTTGGGCTAAATAAAAAATGACATTTAATTTGCTGTAGATTCAGTTTTCTATGCAAATAAGTGTGAGTGAACTCTTGTACCACGCATATGCACAGTAAGGTGTTCTTCAAGAAATTCTTTTATGTGAACTTGGAAGTTTATTCTTTATTGATGCTGATAACTTAAGATAGTGAATGAAATCACTTTAAGAAAAGTCTCAAGAAACTCAGATTAGTAGAAGGGCTTCCCCTGGTGGCACATAGGAAGTTGTTTAATCTGTTCCTACTGTAATTACTTATCCAGAAAGTGCAAGGAGTCTCTCTTACTCTTTGCTATTCTAACAGCAGAGTTGGTTGGCTGGGTGGGTGGGTGCGTGTGTGTGTGTGTGTGTGTGCGCGCAAGCAATGATTCAGCTCTCTGCAAGGATTATTCACACTTCAATTTACATGTTATTTACTGTTGTAATGCTTTTAATTGTTTATACTCAATGCACAGTTAGCCATTGTTTGAGTGGAAGAGCCTGAAACTTTTTTTTATTCTAATTGTGAAGTAGTTACATTTTAATATTTTCCTTAAAAGTTTTATGTTGATGGGTTAGTCAATCATATTACACTCATCATTGAGTTTTCATCTAAAGCTGCTGCATGGAACAATTATTTAATAGAGATATTTTGAATTAAGCAAAGTTAAACAAATAATCTTGTAAAGAAGACTGTAATTTTTGTTTTCTCATTATAAACTCTAGGAAACTTGAACTATCTTAGGAGCTTGACGCAAGAATTCTTTTTCTTCCCAGCTTTCCTGTTTCGTAAACATTTTTTTCCACCTTGCTTTTTTGAATAGAACAGAAATCAAAGTTGCCTTTCTTTAACGTCATCTTTAACATGGAGAGTACCTTATGAGGCTCAGACTCTAGTTATCTTACCCATTACAAAGATAGCTTCCCCAATTATCACCTCTAATATCATTACCCCTCAGACATTTACCTTCCACACACCCACCCTCCTGCATCTCCCTTCTGTTCTGAAATTTGATTTGTCCTTTTCATATGTGTTCTTTTTTTTGATTGTATCCTTTGGTATATATGGTTGTGACTATTTTCTTCCACTATTTGATCTGAGGAAGTGGGTCTGGCCCACGAAAGCTCATCATCTAATAAACCATTTTGTTAGTCTTTAAAGTGCTACATAGTCCTGTATTTTATAAGCCTCAGGCAGCTTTGTTCTTTATTGTCACTGATAATAGGACAGTCAGAGGGTGTTTGTAAATCTCTGCTTCTGGGCCCACAGGAGCAGCATAAAACAAGTGTGGACAAAAAAATAGGGTTCCCAGTTCCATGGCAGTGAGACTGCTATGTTTGTAGAAACATACAGCCTAACCACTGACCTTAATGTCCTGTTTTACCTGAAGTACCCTAACACTAGAATAAGTTGTACAAAAACTTTTCACTAATTAAAATTTAAAGTTCTGAGTTCAGTGCGACTACTGTATTGCTATAGAGCCGCATGGACTGCGCTTTAAACCGCAACAGCTTTGCTCCCTGATGGTGCGAGTTCCCACTGCCTCTCTCCCTTTGAAATGTACCAGAGCTGCTGCTGCTCTTGTCATGATACCATCTACATGTTTTGTTAAATTTTAAGGGTGCTGCTAGACTGTTGCTTTTAAGTTTTTCCTGTAGTCATGTAAAGAAAATACACACAAAGTAGACAGTGACACCAATTTTTATCATCCATAATTTGATTCACAAACTTTGGGAATTAAAAAGCTCCTTTTATTATCGCAAGGCTTACTTTAAGCTCAGACATATTTGTTGTTTAATAATAATTTGGTCCAAAGGAGTTGCATTATCCACATTTTCCACTGGAGGGACAAGAATGTATAGCCCTTGGAAGATCTTTTTTCCACTTTTTTAAAATTTTGGTATGTTAGGAATATTTTTAAAAAACAACCACAAATGTAGCCTGATAAATTTGCTTACTTTTACAGTACAATATTTCATTTCATAGTACATGGAATATTCGATGAGCTACTTTTATAGTCTGTGGGATAATCAAAATTACTGTAATCAGTACCTAAAGGCATGTAACTTTCATACTTTTTTCAAGCAAATGATTTTACAAAATAGACAAAACTTATGACACATCTTATAGGTGTCCAGTGTAACACAACATCTTGTCATGTTTTCTTGCTTATATAGGTTTATGTCTACACTGTAGTAGGGACTGAGCCTCCGAGCCTGAGTAGACAAACTTGTGTTAGTAAGACTAGGAGCAGTAAAGTAAAAATAGCTGTGTGGGTGTTGGAGCACTATTGGAAACTTAAGCTGGTGACCTGACCTCAGACCATGAGTCTGAACTAGAGATGTTACGTTTCGATTAATCAGTTAATTGAGTAGTCGATTTGAATTTTTGACTATTTGATTAGTCGATAAGAGGGGCATTTGCTATCCCACTCAGTCTCTCCCTTTTGAAATGTACAAGAGCTGCTGTAGCACTTGTAAATTTCAGAGGGAGAGAGGCAGCAGGAATCCAAACCAGTCAGACTTAAGCAGTTCCTTTGGGAGCAGGAGAGGAGATCAGTGGGACTGGCGTGAGCGGTACTGTTTCAATCCCCAATTGTGCAGTGTCCTTGCTGCCCCCTGCTTTCCCAGTCCCCCGCACAGACGGTGCTTGGGGGGAGGGAAGGAGAGGACCGGTTTTTAAGCCAGCTCCCCCCACTACCAGCTCATGCTCCCTGATAGTCAGCAAAAGTGGGAAGAAGCAACTAACAGAGTTCCTACTTGACTACCTGGTAAGCATTTGCTTATCGAGTAGTCGACTAGTCACTTACATCCCCAATCTGAACTTGCGTGGCTAGCCATGCCTCTGCCGGAACATCCACACCGCTATTTTTCATAGAATCATAGACTGAGAACTAAAAGGGACCCTGAGAGGTCATCAAGACCACTCCCCGCCCTCACAGCAGGGCCAAGCATCGTCTAGACCATCCCTGATAGGTGTCTGCCTAACCTGCTCTTTAATATCTCCCAAGATGGAGATTCCACAACCTCTCTAGGCAATTTATTCAAGTGTTTAACCACCCTGACAGGCAGTACAATTTTCCTAATGTCCAACCTAAACCTTCCTTGCTGCAGTTTAAGACCATTGCTTCTTGTCCTGACCTCAGAGGCCAAGGAGAACAATGTGTCTCCCTCCTCCATGTAACACCCTTTTAGATACTTGAAAACCACTATCATGTCTCCTCTCAGTCTTCTCCTTTCCAAACTAAACAAACCCAGTTCTTTCAGTCTTCCCTCATAGCTCATGTTGTCTAGACCTTTAATCATTCTTGTTGCTCTTCCGTGGACCTTCTTCAATTTCTCCACATCTTTCTTGAAATGTGGTGCCAAGAACTGGACAGAATCTCTAATTGAAGCCTAACCAATGCAGAGTAAAGAGGAAGAATGACTTCTCGTGTCCAGCTCACAACCGTCCTATTAACGCATCCCAGAATCATGATAGCTTTTTTGCAACAGTGTCACACTGTTGACTCATATTTAGCTTGTGGTCCACTATGACCCCTAGATCCCTTTTTGGCAGTACTCCTTCCTAGACAGTCACTTCTCATTCTGTATGTGTGAAACTGATTGTTCCTTTCTAAATGGATTACTTTGCATTAATTTTTTTATTTATTTAAAATATTTTTACCCCACCTCTCTATAAAATATTTGAGGTGGCTTACAATTCTTTTAAAAAAACAGAATATATAGATAGATCTAAATCCTTATTAAACTTCATCCTGTTTACCTCAGATCATTTCTCCAGTTTGTCCAGATAATTTTGAATTATGAACCTATCCCCCAAAGCAGTTGCAACCCCTCCCAGCTTGGTATCATCTGCAAATTTAATAACCATACTCTTTGCCATCATCTAAATAATTGATGAAGATATTGAACAGAACCGGTCCCAAAATAGACCCCTGCGGAACCCCGCTTGTTATGCCCTTCCAGCAGGATTGTGAACCATTAATAACTACTCTCTGAGAACAGTTATCCAGCTAGTTATGCACCCACCTTATAGTAGCCCCATCTACATTGTATTTACCTATTTTATTGATAAGAAGGTCACATGAGACAGTATCAAATGCCTTACTAAAGTCTAGGTATACCACGTCCACTGCTTCTCCCTTATCCACAAGACTTGTTATTCTATCAAAGAAAGCTATCAGATTGGTTTGACATGATTTGTTCTTTACAAATCCATGCTGGCTGTTACCTACCATGTTTGCAGATGAATTCCTTAATTACTTGCTCCATTATCTTCCCTGGCTCAGAAGTTAAACTGACTGGTCTGTAGTTTCCTGGGTTGTCTTTATTTCCCTTTTTATAGATGGGCACTATATTTGCTCTTTTCCAGTCTTCTCGTCTTCCACTCTTCCGACTTCCATGACTTTTCAAAGATGATAGCTAAAGGCTCAGATACCTCTATCAGCTCCTTGAGTATTCTAGGATGTAACTAGATGGCAACTTAAAGACATCTAACTTTTCTAAGTAATTTTTAATGTGTACTTTTTTATTTTAACTTTTAAACCTACCCCATTTCTCAAACGGTGCTCAGTGGACCACCAATGCCCAGTGCCCACCTAATTAGAGGCTCAAAGGCATGACTCCACTGATTAGATCCCTGGACCTTAGCTCATTTTTGCAGATATTGATGTTGATGTGTATATACATTTTATATCTATGCAAATTTGTGGATATCCTCTTTATATTTGCAGGTATCTGCATCTGCGGATATGGATATCCGTGGATTGTTTCTGCAGATGCAGACACCAGTTTGCATCTGAACAGGGTTCTAAGGTGAGGTGGTGGTCCCTAGTGGAATAGGGAGATAGGTGGAAGGGGGCAGTGGGATGATGAAAGAGGGAATTTGGTACATGAAGAGTTGTGGCAGACAGAGAAAGAAGCAAGTTTCTCTAGCTCCAGACCCAGAAAAGATGGTCTCTTTCTGTGGCTGCTGGGGGGATGGGGAGAGAGGGTGAGACCCCTGCTGGTGTTAAAGTGAGTTGTGTGCCTTTATTTATAAAAGAAAAAAACTTAATTTTTTTATATGGCACTTTTATACAAAGCGCTTTACGTTTGTTAGCTAATGATAAAAACAACATTTGGAAAGATCATTAAATAGTCTGCTGAGACCCTCCACAATTTTTAAGTGTTCCATACAAAAAAAAGTTTGAGAACTGTTCAGTAGTGATGGTCAGATCTTCTCCTAAAGAAGTGTTCAAATGGAGAGGCACCTTCGAATATAGCAAGTAATTTAAGTGAAAGCAAAGGTTGTCTGTATTGATGCTGTGTTTCTGATTCCAAGTGTTCCACAGTGAGAATTTGATGGGAATGCAGTTATTTTACACCCACTGAGTTTAGTGAAAAGTTTGCTTCGCTTGACCTTTTGGATTCATAAATATAGGTCAGTTTTTCTTTCCTTGGTGGTTTTTTGACACTTTGATGCATGGGTATGGAAATTTTTTACATGCATTATTAGTTGGTCTTTTTCTTGTGGAACAAGCTGTACAATTTTGAAGGACACTTCTCAACAGTAACAGGGATTAAAGTGCTCTCTCTTCTGAAAGCCACTTCTCGTGTAGGATGTGTAAGATTCTGATTAATGTTTTCACCTGCTTCTTTTTAGTTATTTTTTTTTAAAGAGATGAATATGTAATTTCAATAATTGGGTTATTTTCATCAGACATAGACAACCTCTTTCTGATGCTTCTCTTAGTTTGTTCGTGCAGTGTTTACTTTATTTCTAAACATCCAGAATTGTATTGCTGAGCATACACATTCAACATACAATTGATAATACAGTTTATTTCTGAATTTTTGAAAACTTTGAGGCTGTGTCTAGACTGGCAAGTTTTTCCGCAAAAGCAGCTGCTTTTGTGGAAAAACTTGCCAGCTGTCTACACTGGCCGCTTGAATTTCCGCAAGAACACTGACGATCTCATGTAAGAAATCAGCGCTTCTTGCGGAAATACTATGCAAAAGTCCTTTTGTGCAAAAGGGCCAGTGTAGGCAGCTCAGATTTGTTTTGTGCGAAAATGGCAATCGGGGCTTTTTTGCCCAAAAGCGCATCTAGATTGGCATGGATGCTTTTCCGCAAAAAGTGATTTTGCGGAAAAGCGTCCGTGCCAATCTAGACGCTCTTTTCTGCAAATGCTTTTAATGGAAAACTTTTCCATTAATAGCATTTGCGGACAATCATGCCAGTTTAGACGTAGCCTGAAAGTTTTAGTGTCTGAGAGAGAGTGAACTTCGATGTTACCGGTACTACTTTTTCCCACCCTTTTATAATCTCAAATATATTTTGACATAAAATATTAGTTTCACTTCCTACCCTATAGAGAGCTTCATCACTTAAAAAGGTTCATGGATTTTCAAATGGTTACAGTCTCTCAAATACAAATGGTTGGGGCCTCACAGTCTACAAAAACACATTAGAGGCACTAGCAATGTAAATTAGACCTAGATGTTGAATTTTGTTTAAAAACAAGTTCCTGTGGGAGGGAAAAAATAAGACACATGGGGGAAAAAAATCACACAGTTTAAAAAATAAATCCTGTAAAAATAACGCTAACCTGAAGTATCTGAACCCCAAGCACTGTGGCACCTGGAACCTGAAAGTGAACCTAACTTCACTTACATTCATTGTACAAAATGAGCAATACAAAAACAAAACTATTCTCAATAGTGGCAAATATGACTTGTTAAATCTGTCACTTTTAGTAATCAACATTATTTTAGTAATATGCATAGGGAAATGTTTGTTCTCAACATATGATTGGGGCGGTGAAAGCTTCATTTTCTGGCACTCTGTTAACTGGAAAATTTGTAGCCGGTATTGCCCCCAGCCACAATACCGCCACATCCTCAGGTATGCATGCCTGACTCCTGCCTTTCCAGCCAGCTGTTGCAAGGTTTCTATCTATGACACAGCTGGCTGACGGCATCAGCAAGCACTTTCTTCCCCCTAAGTCTGCATTGAGCTGCTGGGAGCCGGATCTGCCAGTAGGGGGCTGGGGCAGAGCAATAAACTTTACCCAGCACTTTCCGTAACTGGCAGCTCCCATTTCCCATGAGCATGGGATAACAAAACTTTCAGTGTAGTCATTTTAGGTCTCTCCTTTAATCCGATGTGTGAGTAAATGACTAATCTTGATCTATTGTTTTAAATTGAACTGGGTCCTAATTATGTGTGCTTAGCCTCTCATTCCCTGATTTGGCAATTTCCTTTGGCTTCATCTGGCTAGATAGAAGCCCTGCTCAGCTATACTCCTATATCACTGCAGAGGGTCAGATCAACTGGGGCAGTTGCGGATGCCTGAAGAGGCTACAGATGCTTCTATTGGCTCTGACAGCTGCTATTTAATTGTCTAAAAATTTTACCCCGAGAGTTTTGCCCCCAAAAGGGAGAGATGCCAGATATTCTATGAAGTCTGTTAGGGATTTTATTCTTTCTGCTGATTTTATGTAGAAGGCTCTCAGGTGCAATGGTTATAGTGTTTTCTACTGCCATTTAAGATCTCTCTCAAATGGTCAACTGAACAGGAAAGAGGTAAACTCTTGTGTCCTCCTCTTAAGCACCCCCCAAAATGATGAGAGTGTACAACTAGGGAAAGGCATTGAAGTAACCTCAAGGTCTTCACTGACAGGGTTTGTAAGAGGTGAGGATTTACATGGAAGATGAAGAAGTTGTTCCTCCTCCTAGTAGCTGTGTGTGGAACACCATCATGAAAATAACTGACTCTTTTCCACAAAAGTGTGTGACTGCTGTGACTGTGTGACACTCTGTGACTCTTGTGCATGAGTGAGACGGTGATTTGTGGGGAAAGCAACCCATAGTGAAAGGCCATGTTGACTCTCTGGCTAGTTAACATGTTTTATCTAGATCAGGGCTATTCAGCTTTGGAAGCCCTGGAAGCCACAATGATACTCACGTGCTGAGCAAGCCACAAATTAAGTATGGTTGCACATATATGCAAATAGCTTCTTCTACACTTGTGGGCATGAATACAAAGATTAAGCCTTAAGCTGCAGCGCCGGACCCAAATGTGGCCAGTGTGAGCCAGTCAGCACCTCTCGGGCTGCCAACACATCCCACAATGCCCTGCCACACCATTGTGGAGTGTGCTCCCAGTGGAGGCCATGTTCAAAGGATCCCACCCACAGGCTGTAAACCCAATCCATACCGCAGCTGCAAACAGACGGGCCATGGGCCACAGGCAGCCCATGGTCTGCATGTTGAGTAGCCCTAATCTAGATCCTCTCTTTGGAGGTTTTCAGCATTCCTGGTCTGTGATGGGTGGGACAAAGAAAAATGTTGTCTTTGCTTCTCCTCTCCACTGCTCCCCCATTTCCTTTATAAGATTCATGGGATTTTTCCTCTTTCCCTTCACTCAACCAGAGAGCAGTATAGGTTTGTACATTTGCTGTTCTAAGGAAATTAACACCTGGGTGG
The DNA here is from genome assembly GCF_049634645.1 of Pelodiscus sinensis. Lineage (NCBI taxonomy): Eukaryota > Metazoa > Chordata > Testudines > Trionychidae > Pelodiscus > Pelodiscus sinensis. Next base: position 141,717,567 of record NC_134713.1, read on the forward strand.
TTGTGGTGAATCTCTATAGTATACCTAAAGCTTGATAATGTATTTTACCCACTTCATTGTGTAGTTAAGGCACCTTAACTAGGGATGAGGAAAAAGGTAAATGGCCAGCTAACTGTTAATTAGAACTAGAAAGATTCAATTTAACCTTCTGTCCCTTATGAAAATTCTTGCAGCTCATATATGAGGCAAATATTTGAGAATGCTTGAACTGTAAATGAATCTCATTGACAGAAAATGAGGCAAACGTTCACTTTAATTGGAACTATGTAGGCTGGACTAGAAGAATCAATTAAAAATAGACATGTTTTGAAATTCTAGGGTTCTCTGTAGACATCAGAAAGGGCACGTCAAGGCGGGCTATGAAGATACTAGCAGTACAAGAGACGCTAATTGAAAGTTTTTTATTAAAACAATATTAGCTTCTCTATATGCCTTTTGATTCAAGTGTCCATAGTAAATGTGAAGTATAATTAAATTCTGTATCCATCAATTAGTAATCCAGTTTCCAAGGGCCCTCAGCTATTATGACTATACCTCTAGAAGTTCACTTCATTTAAGTCCATTTCCTCGGACTCTCCCATGTTGCCAAGTCCTTGATTTGCGTGTATGTTTGCTTATTAAGTTATGCTAATCACAGTGAGAGAGAATTTTTTCCCTTGTTGCACACCACATTTTGGATGTCTCTATATTTCATTAAATCACTTGGGAAGTGTGTGTGCCTAGTCTAAATAATCAGCTTGTTCAATTATTCTATGTTGGTACTTATCCTTCGAGAATACTAGCAGTGAAATCATAGACATTTAGGGAAGGTAAGCAACTGCAGTCCTTTCATCCATTTTAATCTGTGTACCAGCCAATACAAAATTGATGCATATGGTTTGACTTATCAATATTATTAACTGCCTCTATACCTGGGCTTCCACTTCTTCACTTAAGTGGGACCAGACCTTTTAGTACACTTTACATGATCTTTTTCAGCTTCAGTTTTCTTTTTAGTTTCATAGACCACTGTTTTTCTTTTCAGACCAGACGTTATTCTCCTTTGTTGACGTTTGCACTTGGAAATACTTGTAGATAATTAACATATCACCTCCTAGTTATTGCTTAATCAAGAGTTAGGCCTGGTCTATAGTAGAAAATAAGGTTAATTTAAATACATCAGTCAGGAGTGTGAAAAATCTACTCCCATGAGCAGCAGCATTAAGCTAACTTAATACCCCACATAGGCAATGCTAGGTCAATAGAAGAATTCTTCTGTCAACCTTTATAATACATCTTGGGAAGGTGGATTACCTGTGCTGATGGGATAATCTCTCCTGTTGTTGGTAAATGTATCAGATATACTGAAGAATTACAGCAGCACAGCTGTGCTACTGTAGCATTTTAAGTGTGGATATATACCCTTAGTTCTTTTTCTCCTTCCTCATGAATTGTTTCCTGTCAGCTTCAGAATCACTTTTGTTCCTGCTTCCTTCAGTTTCGCAGGTTTACTATATTACTCGAACTGTGTTTTATATTGCCTTTTAACGCTAAGTGAAAATGACCTAGTGGGAATAGTGCATCATGGATATTTCACTGTGGTAAAGCTGTCCTTGGTGTATATAAACACTCATTATATTTGAAAATGTTAAATTAAGTGAAGTGTTTCCTGTTGCCATATTTAAGGCACAGTAATGGTGAAGTTCTATTGTACAGTTATTAACACCAGAGTTACGATCTGACCAGTCAACCACGCACCTCATTTGGAACTGGAAGTACAAAATCAGGCAGCATCAGACTCAAAACCAAAGCAAATACTGTGTTAAACGTAACAGTACTGTGTTAAATGTAAACTACTTTTTAAAAAGAGAACACAAAATTTTTCTTCTGCATAGTAAAATTGCAAAGCTGTATTAAGTCAAAGCTCAGTTCTTTTTAAAGTTTTCAATCAGAATATTTTTGTTATGAATATTTCAGAGTTACGAACAGCCTTCATTCCCTAGGCATTCGAAACTTGGAGGTTCCTAATGTACATGAGTTACAATTCAGTTAGAATACATTGGGTTCTTTCACTTTGGGTTGATTGACACAGCCATTCCCCTGCTGCAGGTTCAGGACTTGTGGCTTCTTATAGCTAAGAAAGAGTCAAGAATCCTGCAGGATAAATTACCCTAATTCAACCATTAGGGATATACTGGTAGATAATATTTATGCTTTTTTGTGTTTACATATATAATGTTAATGGTTAACAATGTAACCACGTAATTTCTGTCTATGCTGTATTCATCTCTTTGAAGTGTATAGCAAATCACCAGTAAACAGTAGAAAGCAATTACCTTATGTTCATCTGTATAACTAATTACTGATGGTCTATTGTTCTATTATTAACCTAAAAACTGTAAAGAGAAGTCTGGAACTTTATAAAAGGCCATTGGGTCCTGATCCCTTGTATCTCTGATCTGCTTGATGATTTGTCTGGGAAAGCTTTGTCGTGAGATACGAGGTCTCCAGCCCTGCTTGGATGCACCTTGAAATATAAACATTGGAGTATACAGGCAGTCCCCGGGTTACGTACAAGATAGGGACTGTAGGTTTGTTCTTAAGTTGAATCTGTATGTAAGTCGGAACTGGCGTCAGCCGCTGCTGAAACTGATGAGTTTCAACCGCTGCTGAATCTGGATGCCAGTTCTGACTTACATACAGATTCAACTTAAGAAACGTAGGCGTCCCCAAGTCAGCTGCTGCTGAAACTGATCAGCGGCTGATTCCAGGAAGCTTGGGGCACAGCAACTCTGCCTCGGGCTTCCTGTAGTCAGCCGCTGGTCAGTTTCAGCAGCGGCTGACTTGGGGACGCCTGGGGCAGAGCAGCTGGGATGCTGCTGGGTTGCTCCAGTAGCGGCTCCTCCGCGCTACTGGACCAACCCAGCAGCATCCCAGCTGCTCTGCCCCATGCGTCCTGATTCAGCCACTGCTGAAACTGACCAGCAGCGGCTGAATCAGGACGCCTGGGGCAGAGCAGGTGGGGTGCTGCCGGGTTGGTCCGGAGTGGCGCTGTGGTACCAACCCGGCAGCCCCCAGCTGCTCTACCCCAGGGGTGGGCAAGAAAACCCTGGTCTGCTGGGGGGGGGGGGGCACTAGCTGCACCACTCTCCCCCCCCCCCCCCCCCAGCAGACCAGGGGGACAGGAGCAAAGCCTTGGAGCACGCCCGCAGCGGGACAGCCCGGGCGCGCTTGGGCTGTCCCCCTGCGGGCGTGCTCAGCGGCTTTGCTCCTGTCCCTCTGGTCTGCTGGGGGGGTCCAGCAAAGCCGCTGGACCCCCCCCCCCCCCAGCAGACCAGGGACACCAGATCAAAGCCGCCGCCTGGGAGGCTTTGCTCGTTTGCTGGGAGCAAAGCCGCCCAGGCGGCGGCTTTGCTCGGGTGTCCCTGGTCTGCTGGGGGGGTCCAGCGGCTTTGCTGGACACCCCCAGCAGACCAGGGGGACAGGAGCAAAGCCGCCCAGGCAGCGGGACTCCCGCCCCCTGGGCGGCTTTGCTCGGGTGTCCCTGGTGTGCTGGGGGGGTCCAGCGGCTTTGCTGGACCCCCCCCCCCCCCCCAGCAGACCAGGGAGACCGGGAGAAGCTTTTCTCGCCCCGGAGGACATGGGTGGCGACCCGCCGCCCGTGAGCTCAGGGGCGAGAAAAGCCGCGTTTGTAAGTGCAGATCCGACATAAGTCGGATCCGCGTAAGTCTGGGACTGCCTGTAACGTATAGACTTATTCTGTTAAGAATTCTTTGCATTTACAACACCCATCATTTGTACTGTGAATCTGATCTCAGAGTCTGTATGTATATTCTTTAAAAAAAAAAAAAAAAAAAAAAAAAAAAAAAAGTTTAGTTAATAAGAATTGCTATAAGCACGTATTTCAGATATTATCTGAAATAGTCATTGACCTGGGTTGGGTGTCAGGATGGAGGCCTAATACTGGGCTGCTGGCTTGGTAAATCTATGTACCAGAATAACCATCAGCTTTGGGGATTGGCTCCCCCATTCTTTGCAGTTTCTCCCAAACTGAGTAATCTCAGTAGGCTCCTGTGGGACTCTGGTCACAGAAATCCATATATTACAACTGCATTATAAAAAGAACCCCTTTGTTATTAGTTTCACCAAGAGAGCCAGCCATTAAATAGCTGACTTTGTACATTTTTAGTTTTCCAATAAGACATATTTTTACAGTGGCGTACAGCACTTTTCCACTGTGCATGCTGTGTAATGGAGTAAGTGTGAATGCTGACTGTGTAAGACAAGGTGTTCTATATCAGGGAATATGGGAAATGCCAATTGTCAAGGTAATAGCTTCAATAAATTAATGCATTTTGTGAGTCAGAATAAATATGCTTCCTTGTCATCCTTTGCCAGTTTTATAGGATAAAAGTTTTTTAACAGCATTGTCAACATGCAGGCACACCAGTTTAAAAAGTGACACAGCCTTTATGAAATGCTAGATTTACTTACGTGCATTTGTCTGACTTTTACTGGTGAATGGCAAAAATGACACAGTAAGTTACTTTTCATCGCTGACAGTCCTAGTGGTGTGTCTGTTTTGTGAGATAGTTACTGTCAGTGAATACTTCTGCAGGTGCTAGGGAAATTACTTTTCCATCACCCACATTGTACAGCTACTGTGGAGATAATGGGAGCATGGGGTGCAGTGGAAATGACATTGTTTTCAGAACAACTATATTGGAAGCCGGGCTAATAAAGTTCCTATAGATACTTCTGCTCAGTTATGAATACATCCAGGTATCATCTTTGTTTTTCAAATATTTACCTTTGGAATTATTAGTTACTTAGACTTTAGATAGAAACAACTTTCCTGATCGCATTGTGCAACCTATGTTCTTGTTGGCTTCTGTTCAGTAGTTATTCTAATATATGGCTGTACTTTCCTATTAGCTGAATATACTAAAATCAGGGCATCCTATTAATCAAGCAGGGATTTCCTGAGCTAGAATATCTATCTCGCCAGACTGTGTAGGGAGTAAAATAGCCACAAGGGAGAAGACTTGATATTTTTATTCATATGCAAGTTTCTCTTGCGAGAAGGAAGATGAAAGTTACCTAAAAGCACAAGTGTCATCAGATTTAATACTGAGGGGGAAAATTAATATATTCTATGTTGTGTCTTCCATATTAGCATAAACGTTTAAATATAATCTTTGCAAGCAACTTTCTATACCATTTAACCTAGATTTCTGGTCATCCAAGAAATAGGTTGAAAACAAGTGCTTCCAGGATAACTTGTACCTTTGATTTTACTGTGATATAGTCCCACTGTCTGCTGATCACCTTCACTTTTCGTTTGTAGCATTGCTTGTTTCTTAAAGCTGCTTTGTCTCCTTTTTCTGGTGTTTAAATAGAAAAAAATGAAATGTGAAAACCTAGGTTTAACATGCAAATTACTGTAGTATCTAAGTCAAGTTAGTATTGCCGCTACCTTGTATTAGAACATGTTGGGCAATAATTTTAGATGGGGAGCCACTTCACTAATTTTTGAAGTGGCCCCGGGCTGTCCCAGAAGAGATGCGGCCAGGACATTTTCATGCTCCCTCTCCCTCAGGCCCTGGAGAGCGGAAGCATGTGAAGTCTTTGCTCTCTCCCCCCATTCCCGGGCAGCAGGGGAGTAGCAGGGTGTCTGTGGGAAAGGTCCACGCACTTAGCAGGCCAGATCCGACCCGTGGAGGCCCCTTTGCTCACCCCTGCATTAGAAGGAAATATAACAACAATGGGAGAGCAAGCAGGCTTAAAATAAACAAACACTAATGTGAAGCCTACATGGTGGAAAGATCCTTTCAGTTAGTGAATGGAAGTTCTGCATCAGATGCTCTTGTATTATAAGAAGTTGCATAGTACAGGAAAGCAGGCAGATCGTTTGCTGAAAGCTTTTAGACCCAGGTATAGTGAGCCAGTTTATATGTGCAATAATATCACGTTAGTATGTTGCATTAGGAAAATAAGATTCCTCATTTACTCTGTCTGGCCATGCTCTGGCAAGGGAATTTGCTTGCCCAGGCTTTCAAGGCCCTATGTACCCTTCCTCCCTGTTCACATCTTTGACTTTTCCTTTTATATCCTTCCTGCCCTCTCTGCTCTGTTAACAATGCCAGCCTTTAGTTTAACACCCTCCTAATAACTCTGTGAGCGAATTAAGACTATAAAGGTGTTTTTAAAAATGAACATTTACTCAGTGTCTATAGAGTTTCCACAGGCTTTCCATTGCCACCTCACTCCTTGCTTTAGGGGTTTTTTTTCACTTGTTGCCTATATATGAGAGAACCTCTATTGTATGTGCTGCTGTGTTGCACCAAAACATTCTGATAATTACAATTCTCAGCTTACTCTCTTTCTAAATTTGTTTCATCCACCTATTGCCTCTTACTGTTACAGTCAGCTGCTTGAGAAACTATTTTTAATTACATGTTTGTACAGCCCCTAGCATAGTGGGGCCCTGATCCTGTAATACAAATAATTATCTAAATTCTACATTATAGCCCTCTCAGGGCAGGCTCCTTGTCTGTTTACCTGTAAACTGCTGCGCACATCCATTTGTGTCCTTTTCCTAGTATAAACATACTTGTAATCCCATGTCAAGCCCAGTTGACTTTCCAGGATCAGAGCCTGTGATTGTATTTAAAATGTATATTTAGGGTACATAAGAGGAAGCATTTTATGATGGAACCTAGCTGCTTATCCTAAATGCAGTCAAATATGAAAGGCACTTGATATGTTTTTAATATGCTGTGAAGCAGCAAAGATAAATAGTTTATGATGATATTTAATTAACTTGGAGTAATACCTTGACTAATCTGAGGTAGGAGTATAAACTGTTTTTCCAGGCCCTTGAAGAAGGAAAAAAAGTGAAATACTGTAACTTAAAATAAACAATGCGTGGTAGCAATTTTAATGTCATAATATTCATATTCTTTTTCAGACTACTTTCAACATATGCATTATTTTAGATATGAAACCATTTTCTGATTTGACTAGAATAAGGAAAAAGTCTCTTGTGCATGTTATTGTGGTGATAATAAATTGTTAGACATTTGCTGTAATGCTACCACATTAATTTATGCTCTGTAAAAGAACAAGATACTTTTGCAGGGAAAACTGTGTGGTCTGCACAATAAATGCTGCGTAAGAAACAAATGTTCTCCAAATAGCTTTTTTGCTAGTTAACACCTCAAAGCTGAAGGTGTACTAGGAATGAAAAATCAAAAGACAGTATAACTTCAGCAATTAACCAAATTAATTACATATATGACTTTTGGTTAGGAACTTTACTTGACTGATTCAGATATTAAGTATTTCTGCACAGTATTTCTAAAGCAACGGAACAATTCATATTAAATCTCTCCCTTACAGAGCTTGAGGACCAAATGGAGAAGTTGGAAGGTACACTATTTTTTTAATCTTAACTCCAGACACTGAGATTAAACAGATAGGATTACACTGGTTTGGTAGTCCTTAAAATCATGGAGATTGTGTGTGGTGCCTCTCATCTGGAGGACTGAAACCCAAAGGCATGCTGAAAACATCCCCCTCCCCCCCCCCGACAGATGCTTCCCCCCTACCTTGGTGCCTCTGATTGTGACGCCCCCACGCCGCCCCGCGGCGTTTGCCCAGAGGGCTCGCTATGGTCCTTGAGTCTCGAGCTCCCTCGGCTAGTCTTTTCCGTGCTTTCGTCTTCGGTTTCCCCCCCGCAACAACGCAGGAGGGGAAGGGGGGCCCGGGCCCGCCCACTCTCACGGGCCCCAGCCCAGGGCCCTAAGGGTTCTGGTCCAAGTGACCCGAACCCGGCTGACGGGGTTCGACCCCTTAACTCGCCAGCCCACCAGTCATCCCTGACTCTGCCCTGGGCTGCTTCCTTCCCCTCGTGCTCCCGAGCTCACCAGTTCGCCGCCGTCAGGGGTACCCGCGAGCCTGGGGGTAGTCCGCTGTCTCGGCGTTGCTCCCCTGTCCGGTGTGGGGCTGTGCGGCGGGGTGCGGAGCCGCGCTGAGCTGCTCTGCGCCGCTCTCCACGGCGCTGTCCTCCGCCCGCGGTCGGCGGCCCCCCCTCCCCTTGGGGCTGCGGTCCCATTTTAAAGTTGGCGCCGGGGGCGCGGCCCCGGCGTCCTGCGCCGCCCCCGCCCTCCGCGCCGGGGCGTCTGTCCGTTGCCAGGGCAACGGGGCCTAGGCTCCGGCGCGCCCGGATGACGTCCTCCGGGGCGTCGGAGGCCAACGCGTTCCTCGCCGCCGCCGAACACCGCGGGCAGCGGCGGGGGGCGCTCCGCCTCCCGCTGTACAGGGCGGCCGGTGCGGGGCTCTCCGCCGAGGGCGGGGCTGTCCCGTCACACACCTCCCCCTTTAACTGCCCTCCCTCTTCTTCCGAGTCTGCCTCGTACCTTCTCGAAAAGAAGTCCGCATTTTGATGCTGCGCGCCAGGTCGGTGGGCCACGTCAAAGGCGTATGGCTGGAGGGCCAGGTACCACCGCATCAGGCGCGGGTTCGCGTCCTTCATAGTTTGTATCCACCGGAGTGGGGCGTGGTCCGTGACCACCTTGAACCGTCCCCCTAAAAGATAGTATCTTAACATGTCTAAGGCCCACTTTACCGCAAGGGCCTCCTTCTCAATGGTCGAGTAGCGACGCTCCCGTGGGAAGAGCTTGCGACTGATGTACACCACCGGGTGTTCTTCCTCTCCTTCACCCTGCGAGAGGACCGCCCCGATCCCCGTCTCGGAGGCGTCTGTTAGGACCGTAAAGGGGAGGTTAAAGTCAGGTTGGGCCAATACGGGGTCGCGACTTAAACTTTCCTTTAACCTCTGAAAGGCTACCTCGCACTCGGTCGACCAGCCCACCTTCTGGGGCATCGCGGCCCGAGTTAAGTCCGTTAGCGGCGCTGCTATCGTCGCGAAGTTTGGGATAAAACGCCGATAGTATCCGGCTAACCCGAGAAACTGGCGCACCTGTTTCTTTGTTTTGGGTGGGGGGTAGCTCTTCAAGGCTTCAACTTTTTCTACCACGGGACGTATTTGACCCCTTCCCACTACATACCCCAGATAGACTACCTCCTTTTCCCCGAAGCGGCACTTTCGTGGGTTCGCCGTCAGCCCGGCTTCCCGCAGAGCCTGTAGCACGGCCCCTACGTGTTGGAGGTGTTCGCCCCATGTCTGGCTGTACACGACGATGTCGTCGATGTAGGCGGCCGCCCATCTTCCCTGTTCTCTCAGTACCCGGTCCATAAGGCGCTGAAACGTCGCGGCGGCGCCATGTAGCCCGAAGGGCATTCGTGTAAAATGGTAAAGCCCAAATGGGGTCGAGAAGGCCGTCTTCTCTCGGGAGGTCGGCGTCAGGGGAATCTGCCAGTATCCTCGGGTCAAATCCAAAGTGGACAGGTACCGGGCGCCTCCGAGCCGGTCTAGCAGTTCATCGACCCGTGGCATGGGGTAGGCATCGAAGCGCGACTGCGCATTGACTTTACGGAAGTCGATGCAGAATCGTAGTGATCCGTCGGGCTTCGGGACGAGCACTATAGGGCTGCGCCATTCGCTGAAGGATTCCTCCACGACTCCCCACTGGAGCATCTTCTGCACCTCCCCTCGCACCGTCTCCCACATCCGCCGGGGCACGGGCCGTACTCGTTCGCACACCGTCTTCCGGGGTTCCGTCTCTATGTGGTGGTGGATGAGGGTGGTTTGCCCCGGCTCGGCCGTCAGGACATCCCCGAAGGTCCGTAGCAGCTCCTCCAGGTCATTCCTCTGGGCCTCGGTTAGGTCGGTTCCTGTGGGGAAGGCCTGGGGCGGGGTTGCCCCGTCGAGGTCCCCGGGTCCTAACTCCGGGTCGGGGGGCACTGGGTTGATCCAGAAGGCCTCCCGTTGCTTCCAGGCTTTCAAGAGATTAATATGGTAAATGCGTGTGTCATTCTTCCTCCCTGACACTTTAACCTCATAATCGACGTCCCCTACACGCCTCAGGATCTCGAAGGGCCCTTGCCACTTGGCCAACAACTTCGAGCCGGGGGTCGGCAACAGCACCAGGACCCGTTGGCCCGGGTCGAACACCCGCAACTGAGCTCCCTGGTTATAGTACCGGGCTTGCTTGGCTTGGGCTTGCTCCAGGTTCTCTTTCGCGAACTCCCCTAGCCTGTGCAGCTTTTCCCGGAGGTTCAGGACATACTGTACCGACCCCTGCACTCGGGTCCCCTGTTCCTCCCAATTCTCACGAATAATGTCTAGTATCCCCCGCGGGTGTCGGCCGAACAATAGTTCAAACGGGGAAAATCCTGTAGAGGATTGGGGCACCTCCCGTATCGCGAACAGAAGCGCTGGCAACAACGCGTCCCAATCCCGGGGCTCCTGCCCTACAAACTTCCTTAGCATCTCCTTTAGCGTTCTATTAAAACGTTCTACTAACCCGTCTGTTTGGGGGTGGTAGATGGCCGTTTTCAGCCGCTCGATCCGCAACAACTTACACAACTCGTTCATCAGTCTCGAGGTGAAGTTAGTCCCTTGGTCGGTTAGAATCTGCTCCGGCAGCCCCACTCGGGCAAAAATCTTCACGAGTTCCGCAGCAAGGGTGCTGGCGTGCACGTTTCTAAGCGGGATGGCCTCCGGATATCGTGTTGCATAGTCTAATAGCACCAAAATATACTGGTGCCCGGTTTTGGATTTATCCAACGGGCCGACTATATCCATGGCGACCCTCGCGAAGGGCACTCCCACCACGGGCAACGGCACCAGGGGGGCTTTGGGTACCCCCTTCGGCCTAACCTTTTGGCACTCGGGGCAGGAGCCACAAAAGTCCTGTACTTCGCGGAAGATGCCCGGCCAATAGAACCGCCGAATGATACGCTGCACAGTCTTTTCTGCCCCCAGGTGCCCGGCCCAGGGGTTAGCGTGGGCTAGCTCCATGAGGCGTTGTCGGTACCTTTTTGGCACCAGCAACTGCTCGACCCCTGAATCGCCCCCCTGCCCTCCGTCCACCCGGTACAACCGATCGTGTCGTACCTCAAAGTAGGGGCTGGTCGGCCTGTCGGCCTGGGGAGCGTCCTCGTCCTGCGGCTCCCGGGCGGCACTCCATGCATGTCGGAGTGACGGATCTTCCCGCTGTTCCTGTATAAAGTCACCATCCACTAGCTCCAGTATTCGCGGTCCTTCTGCCTCGCCCTCTCGTGGGCCGGGGCGGGGGTCCCCAATCATACCCTCCTCTCTCTGGGGAGGCCCTCGTTCCCGCCATGCGTTCAGGGCCCGGCGGAAGCCCCGCCAATCCCGTCCTAGGAGCGCGGGGTACACTAGCCTAGGGGCGACCACCACGTAGCACCACTCTTGGCGGTCCCCATCCGATATCTGGGCCCACGCAGTAGCGTATTGGTGGGAATCGCCGTGTACGCACTGCACCCAGACCGGCGGGCCCCGTGGTCCTCCCTCCGGGAGTAGATCGGCTCTTATAATCGTCTGGCTGCAGCCAGAGTCCACAAGGGCTACCACCGTCTTACCCCCTATCCCTACGGTCCTTAATATCCTACCTTGCCCGTCGCTGGCCTCAGGTTCGGCCCCCGCCAAGGCCTGGGCGTAGGAGCAGTCCATATAGGGGCAGTCCCGGATGAAGTGCCCCTCTTGGCCACAGCGGAAGCAGGTCCCACGGGCCGGAGGTGGGGTGCCCGGCCTCTGACGCCGGGGGGGTTCAGGCCGGGGTTGCGGTGCCTCCCGTGGCCCCTCCTCGCCCCGCGCTGGCCTCACTGCGGCGGCCCATCTCCGCGGCCCGTCCCTCTCTGGGCTCCTTCTCCTTTGGACTCCTCGTCCGATGTCGAGACGCGGTGAGGGGGTGGCTTTCCGCCCGCGGTCGCGCCCGTCGGCCCGTTCGGCGGCCTCATAGTCTGTCATCAACTCCACGGCTTCCTGGAGGGTGGAGGGATGGTGTCTGCGGACCCATCGCTGTCCGCCGGCGGGGAGGATGTTGACGAATTGTTCCAGGACGACTTGTTCTGCCACCTGGGGCCCCGTGTGTTGCTCGGGCTCCAGCCAGCGCCATGCGGCCTCTCTTAGCTTCTGGGCCATGGCCCGGGGGCGAACCTCGGCGCTGTAGGGTTCACCCCGGAACTTCTGTCGGTGCGTCTCAGGCGTGATCCCCATTTGGTCGAGTATGGCCTCCTTCAATCGGTAGTAATGTAGGGCCTCGCGGTCACTTAAACCCCTATATGCTAACTGAGCCGGGCCCGTTAGGTATGGGGCCAGTATTGTAGCCCAGTGGGATTCTGGCCACCGGGCTACCGTCGCCACCCTCTCAAAGGTGGCGAGGTATGCCTCAGGATCGTCAGCCGGCCCCATCTTAGTTAGCCGTATGGGCAGGCGTACCACCTCCCCCTCTCCGGCTGGCCCCTCCTCTTCGGGGCACGTTGGACTCAGGGGGGTCACCATTGCCGGTGGATATCGTCTCATCCACTCTTCCTGTTGCGCCTTCATTTGCTCGGCTACCTCCCGGATCAGTTGTTTTTGCTGCTCTTGTTGCTGGGTGGTGAGCTGCTGGATTAAGGCTGACTGCTGCTGTTGGCTTTGCCTTTGGGTCTCCTTGACCCACTCCATGAATTGCGCCGGATCCATGGCGTGTCCCGGTGCAGTTCTCACTCCCCTTTTTCCGAAAAACACCACAAAACACCCCCCTGTTAGTGCTCCCTAAACCTTCTCACACCCCCTTTCCCCTCCTAGGGGGGGGGCTGGGTTCGTGAGTAGGTGTGTGTTTTTTTTTTTTTTTTTTTTTTTTTTTTTTTTTATAATCGCCCCTTACATCCGGGGTAGGATCCCCACTATGCCCACATTCTCCACCATCTGTGACGCCCCCACGCCGCCCCGCGGCGTTTGCCCAGAGGGCTCGCTATGGTCCTTGAGTCTCGAGCTCCCTCGGCTAGTCTTTTCCGTGCTTTCGTCTTCGGTTTCCCCCCCGCAACAACGCAGGAGGGGAAGGGGGGCCCGGGCCCGCCCACTCTCACGGGCCCCAGCCCAGGGCCCTAAGGGTTCTGGTCCAAGTGACCCGAACCCGGCTGACGGGGTTCGACCCCTTAACTCGCCAGCCCACCAGTCATCCCTGACTCTGCCCTGGGCTGCTTCCTTCCCCTCGTGCTCCCGAGCTCACCAGTTCGCCGCCGTCAGGGGTACCCGCGAGCCTGGGGGTAGTCCGCTGTCTCGGCGTTGCTCCCCTGTCCGGTGTGGGGCTGTGCGGCGGGGTGCGGAGCCGCGCTGAGCTGCTCTGCGCCGCTCTCCACGGCGCTGTCCTCCGCCCGCGGTCGGCGGCCCCCCCTCCCCTTGGGGCTGCGGTCCCATTTTAAAGTTGGCGCCGGGGGCGCGGCCCCGGCGTCCTGCGCCGCCCCCGCCCTCCGCGCCGGGGCGTCTGTCCGTTGCCAGGGCAACGGGGCCTAGGCTCCGGCGCGCCCGGATGACGTCCTCCGGGGCGTCGGAGGCCAACGCGTTCCTCGCCGCCGCCGAACACCGCGGGCAGCGGCGGGGGGCGCTCCGCCTCCCGCTGTACAGGGCGGCCGGTGCGGGGCTCTCCGCCGAGGGCGGGGCTGTCCCGTCACACTGATACAGAGGTAGCAAGAGGGGCGGGGAGGAAATGCATGTAGTCAACAAGAATAACAGATAAGTGTAGGCTTGTTGGTTAATCATATAGTCGATTACACGTTGATATCCCTACTTTAGCCATCTATCTTTGATAATTTCCTTTTACTCCTTCAGGTAGAAAGTCTTTAGTTTTTGTTTTGTTTTCCTCTCCTCCTCACCCCCAACAAAAGACAGCAAGTGTGCAAATTGAAACTGGTGCCAATAGAATTCTACTCTTTAAAGTGTATTCCGTGGGAAGGAGGGCCAGTGCACAAAATCTTACTGATAGGGAAAGAGACCATACTACAGAACAATCAATAGGTAGACTGTGGGCCTAATCTGGAGTGCCAGGTGCTTCTGAGCAGGCCATAAAATCTATTTATTTACTTACTATAATCATTATTTGTGAGGTTTTCTCTTGAGTTTGGACCCTGACTATACCTTGATCAAGAAATTTGGACTCTGCCAAAAGAATAATTGGTTACTTCTGACTTAGTATCTTTCTTGTGTACCTCTAAGTATTATTTGAAACTCATGGAATTATACCTATAGAAAGTTACAAAATAACATTTCAATATAGGACACAGAAAAGTAATTTATCAGTATAATAAGTTGGATTTTTAGTCATTCATTATTTCACCTGTACTCACTGTTGCTTTCTCTATGCTGAAAAATGAATGGGGAGTGAAGAAAAGTCTTCTGTATTCAAACCATTTTCATTTAAATAAAGTTTTTAAAATGGTAACAGACTACTTAATTCTCAGTAGCTCTTATTCTGATGGTCTTGTTGAAGCTATTGAGCAAGCGTAACATTGGAGAGAATCTTACTGAAATTTTAATTAAGACTAAAAATGCTTTCAGAATTGGCAGGATCCAGCTAACAGTTTTGCTTGCAGCTTGTGCTCAATATTTCTGAAATTACTGCCAGGTTTTGGGATGTAGGAGTGAGATTGAGGTGATCCATAAATTAACTCAAGCTCTTACTCAAAGAAATATATATATATATAGAATATACATACAACAAGGCTAATTCAGTTTGTCAGTAATATTTGTATCTGCACAATTTAAAAGTTGGAACACTATATTTAATATGAAATATTTCAAAATTTAAAATATATGTATTGCTTGCATCAGTATTAAAAATACAAAGTGTATGAAAGAATGGTTCCTGCATTGTAGCTTAAGCTATCTTTTATTACCAATACCATTTTCGGTAATTAGTTGTAGTTACATGTACTGAAGCTGTGTTCTGTTATTGATTAGTTGTTGGTTGTATCTCTTGATTTCTGTCCAAACTACAGTTGTTCAACCATGTTAAGTAATGTAATGCCCTTGTGCTGTTAGAGCTTTACTAATATATTTTGTTTGCTAATATGCAAGTTTTATTCTGACACTGTGAGTTCTTAATGTCAACAATGGTCTGGGACTCTTACATTTGAAAGATTGATTCTGAAATAGTAAACTAACATTTTCAGAACACTAAGACACTTCAATGAGGCATAATGGACACACTTTAAAAAAGTCGCTACTTTAAAAAAGTTATTTTTTTGAGTGCTGTCCTCTCTTTTTAGTAAAGAGCAGAATCTTGGAAAAGGGTGTAATTTAAGGGCTCCTCTATTACCATTTTATAGGAACCAGCAATTAAAAAGTGAAACTTGGATATGGTAGCATAATGAGTCCATAGAAAGAGTAGCAGGTTTTCAGCTCCATGTTCAGTCTTCCAAACTATACTTTTACCATGCCACTGTTATTACTAGAATAAGAAATGTAGATGACATCAGGGAGTTCTGCTGTTAGATATTTATTATAACTTTTTTAAGATAAGAAAACTCATTTGAATGCTAAGGCATCTAGGAAAGATACCCCAGGAAAATGAAGTCATGTAGCAACTTGTTTACATTGTTCTAGCAGAACCCAGGAACTATTAACTTGCTGTAGAAGAGCATATGACCAAAAACTTGTATGATCTATTTAAAAGCTCAGAGCTCCATATGGAGCCTCTGCTTCTTTGATCAACCAAACACTGCAAAAAAGACTCAGGGGGGTTGCTCTGTTAGTCTGTATCTGCAAAAACAAATTAGGACTGAATAAGGACTTAGAATGTTTATCTCACTACAAAGGAAATTTTCCCTCCCTTGGTATTCACACCTCCTGCTGGGAGTGAGCCACATCCTCCCTGACTGAATTTGATAACTCCATTCTTTTGCTATGCTAGTGTAATGTATGCTATAGACTACATGCATTTCCCTCCCACACCTCATCCACTAGATTTTTTTTTAGCAGGCTGTCCAGGAGCCCAGCTCAGTCCCAGCTTGGGCTAGGTCCGAGACCTACCTCTGCTGGAACTCTGCATTTAAAATGTATTAAGAGCCAGGCAGGCAGCCTGGCTCAGTTCCAACTGAGCACAGGGGTTGCTGCCAACCCGCGCTGCTGCAAGGCTACAGGCAGCTGGTCCGCATGGGGAGCTGGTTTTTAAACCGGCTCCCCTCACGAACCAGCTCCTATGTGGCACCCCATGCTACTGCCTCTGATACAGAGGCAGCAGCGCGGATTGGCATGGGGCTCCTCAGCAGTGGGGACAGATTGCACTGGCTGCCAGCCCCACCCCCTGGGAACCATAGAATAGTCGAGTAACCGATAAGAATTCTGACTAGTTAATTAACCAATATTTAACATCCGTGTGTGCGTGTGTGTGTGTGTAATCCCAACATCTGTGATTTCCAGTCCATAATATAAGTGGTTTTTACTCACGAAAACTTACGCCCAAGTAAATCTGTCAACCTACCATAAGGTGCCATGGGACACCTCGTTACTTCAAAAAAGCTAATTGCAAAATCTGTTTGATTCAGATTAAACTAATATTGTATGCACCGAACTACTTAACATGTGGAAATCCCAGTTTCTATTGTAGACCACTTGCATATTCTATACATTGAATTCTGTACATTTTGGAGATGTTTTAGATAGTCCTAGTCTGTCATCTTGAGGACCCATAAAACCTATTGCTGGAAGTTTTTCAGTTGAATTTGTGTTCCAAAGCTAACAAGGTTTATTCGGAAGAACTAAAATATCTTTCGATTGATTCAGAGTAGCAGTTTCCATATTTTTCCCCGATTCTTTTTGTCTGATTTTACTTTATTAAAAAAAAAAAAAAAAATCCTGCTCAGTTACCACACAAAGCCGATCAAGTGTGAGTTCTTTGTGAGATAATTGGTTTGCCAAATCTATGAGAGAGTCTAATGAATAAAGAATACAGTTGTGAATGTAGGACATCTTTGGGCCACAATGGCTAAAAGTGTATCCTTGTTATGTAGACTCTGCTACAGTCTGCTAGTTTTTCAGTACTAAGCTTCTGGAGAATGACATTGGTGAACAATGAATTGTTGTCAGCCTTTTGTGCCTAGCTTCAGACAGGAGAGCTTTATCAGTAGGTACAAGGACCATATTTTCCAAACCAAAAATCAGGATATATGATTTGACAAAGGATTTTTTTCTGATTTGTGAGCAGGCAGGGGGTGCAGGGTGTCAGCAGGGCTGTGAGTGAGAGGGCTGGGTGTGCAGTGTCTCGGTGGAGGCAGTGAGTGAGCAGGCTGGGGGTGAGGGGTGTTGGCAAGGTGGTGAGTGAATGGGACATTGCTGCTAGCAAGTGGGATAGGGATGTAGGACGGGTGACGAGGGCAGGGTCTGGAAGGGAGTTTAGCAGCAGGAGACAGTGTGGGGTGGGGGTATGAGAGGGAGTTTGGGGGTGGGGGTGGGTTGGGGGAGTAACACAGAAAAGGTGAGAGGGTGAGAAAGCAGCCAAATAGCTAGTTGGGGGAGGGAGGCAAAGAAGTGGGGAGTAAAGAAAAGTGCAGCTTCTGCAAAGTAAAATTGTATCCCCCCTCACATCTTCCCTCTGCTCTAGCCTCGCTCCCCTCAGCCCCATGACCTCCCAACCTAATCCCCTGCATCGCCCCATGACCCTCAGTGCAACCCCTGCTTCCTCCCATCCAGCCCCTGCATCTTCCTTCAACCCTCCCCCCGCCCTTGTCAACACATCCCTGTGCCCCCAGCGCACTCACTGCCGGGGCAGCAGCACTGGGGCGAAAGGTGAGGGCAGGGCAGCAGAGTTTATTCCCTGCACAGACCAGCCCTTTACCTAAAGGCTGAAGCTCCAGGGCTGGGGCAGGCAGAGCGTGGGGCTGGGGTAGGCTGGCTCCTGCCCATTTGGGCGGGAAGGGGCTCTCCAACCCCACATGAGAACCAGCCCAGAATGCCAGGTATGCTGGCCGCCCCAGCCCTGGCTCTGTGGAACAGGCTCAGGCCTGTTCCCTCCCAAGCAAGAACCCTCTGGGGGGGGGGAGGGTGTTAACCACTTAGCTCCTGGAAGCTGCATGCCCAGCCCGGGGAGGGGCAGTCTCAGGGATGCGTGTGGGCCTTTCTCACAGCCCCCCCTCCACCTTCCAGCAGGAAGCCAGAGCTAGTGCTCCAGCCTGAAGCTGCATGGCTGAGGCTAGAGCCGCAGCACAAGCTGCCAGCTGCACCGGGGGAGGGGAGGGAGGAATGGAGCTGAGCTCCCTCGCTTCATGCCACAGGAAAGCAGCTTGCGTGCCGTGGGTTGCCAATCCCTGATTTATGGGGACAGTGTGACAGAATATTTTAAATCAGGACTGTCCTAGAAAATCCAGGATGTATGGTTGACATATCAGTAGGGTGTTAAAATGAGTAGCCTTTTAGAGGGGAGGGGTGATTTGCTTGAGTGTGCATTCTGAAGGAAGAAATAAATAACTTTGGGAGAGGTAGTATAGCACCAGTTAGCTATATTGTCATTAGGGGTCTGTCATTACATTAATTATGCAGGTTAATTTACTAGTTTTAAAATTCACCTGTAAATTTTACCTACTTTGGAGAGGGAAAATAAATCAGCTGAGAATGTTTTGATTTGTGGGATGTTAATCAATTTTTTATTTTCTGTTGGATCTCCACACTGACTTTTTAAATGGGTTTTGCTGCTGACTAATGGTGTAGCTATGGAGTGTAACCATTATATATTTTGTTCCACTGCCCAAGGGTTGTAGATACTTCCATTTCTAAGATGTATACAATACTTTTGTGGAGCACATTCCTTACAACTCTGTCACAAAACACCGTTTATCTAATCTCTGCTCTGTCGTTGCATTTGCAGGTAGGGAGCATTTATGTACACTGAGTGCCCAACACTCCCTAGCAAAGGGTCAGATTGATAACCAGCCAGGAGTTCAAGGGCCATATGCAAACTGAGTGAAATGTGGTTGCTAGCAGTTTGCATTGGGCCAAGGCATTCCCAGGGTTTCAAAACCCATCCAACAACTGCTATCCCTGCCAGTGTCTCAAAACTGTGCTGTTGCAACAGCTGTCTTTTTGTTTGAACTGCTTCTTGCCAGCCAAGCTTGGCCAAAAGGTAAAGTGGGACAGTTATGGATGATTGCAAAGATCTGAGAAGTAGTACAGAGGATGGAGGATTACTCAGTGTTTGAGAAACAGCAGCAGTGTGAAAGGAAAATTGAAGGTTTTAGGAGTTAAATTCCCTCACTTAAGTGATGTCCAGGTACATTAAGGACTATGGAGGTGTGCACTACAGAGTACACTGAAGTGTTGCTCTTTAACTGCCCTCTGAAGATGCTGCTGACACAAACCAAACAGTATCCAGCTCACATTAACATAATCGTCTTTCAAACAGGACTATGCTAACGGAGGCTAGGGACCTTTTCATTCTTGCTAGCAGTGTCAGCAAAGGGCAGTTAAAGCACAACACTGTGGTGTGGTCGAAAGTCTTGTGCTTGTAGTCTGCATTGTGCTGCACTGTAGAAGTAGCCCGAGACATCAGGAATGGTGTTTAAATACCAGGCTAGCTAAAATATTCACAGAAAGTAATATAGGGGCAACTTCCATTTCCTACAGTTAGGCTTCTTGACTCTGGCTTACCAGATCTAAAATTTCCCATAGTTGCTGCCACCAGTCCAGCTCCGTTAGTGGAACCAAATGGTGGGGAGCTCTGGTGTAGACAAAGCACCAGACATCCCACACAGGCACTTTACTCGTCTCGTATTTCGTAGGTCTTCTCAGGACACGGTCACACCATCCTGTGCTTACAGTGCTGGCAGACAACCAGAAGCCCTGTCGTTTCTAAAACTCCCATCATTGCTATCCTGGAACTTTACAGGACACGACAATTAGAAACATTTTGCACAAATCTATTATGTAAATATTTTTATAGTTGGATGGGATAACCCAAGGAGCCTCTTCCATTTCTTATCTCCTCAGATGTATGTACCTCTTTTCTCTGCACTTCGTTTTAAACATTTATATAACAACATGTAAAGTGTTTGACTGTCAAACACTCAAACAAACTTTGGATGCTCTATTAGACCAAGATCCTTAGAGCAAGGACTGTGTCTTTGTATAGTGCTAAGCTTTCTGTTAATACATGTTAATAACAAGGAAATTCTAAAGTGAAGTTTCACATCTGGGGATAAATAAAAAACTTAAGGCTACATCAGCATTTCATTCCACAGCATATGCACAGAATCAGTTGGCGTGATGTTAATCCTGCCCATGTACTTGTTGCATTCTGGACTGTTTTTTCGTTTTTCTCTATTCTGCTGCTTCAAGCATAAAATTAAATGAGTAGCCTTCATACTTCATTCCACTTTCTCGATCTTGTTTTTGATAGATTTCCAAAAGAAGCAGCCAGATGATGACTCCACCCCTAGCACAAGCAACAGCCAATCAGACTTGTTCTCTGGAGAAATAAACAGTGACAACAGCAATACCTCTTTAACTACGCAGACTGTTAACTCCAACCAGCAACTTTCGACAGAATTGAATGTAACTTCACTGAGTAAAGAGGAATGTAAGTGTGTGAGCCCTGAGAAGGGAAAAACAGAGGAAACCTAAATATCTATTCTCTTCTCAGTGCCATTTGTAACTAACTCTCACTAGAAAGATTTGCCCTCTCTCTTTCGGGGAGGAAGAGGGTTGGAACATAATCATGAAACTCAAACAGTTAGGGTTAATAAAAAAATTAACAAACAAAATAGGGGCCACCATGATTTTAGAAAATATTTTTATACTGATCTACAAGCTATTTGAACTTAAGTAATGCTGATCTTGATTGACTCTAAGGGAATTTGATCCGTGCTATGAAATTCTTCCCCTGTATTACTACAGGTAAACTATTGTATAGAGTGGAAACCAGAATCTGATTTATTTTATCCATATATCATTATTTTTAAAACTTTTTAAAATGGTTATCCACAGTATTACCTATAATGTAGGGTTAATTGGACTGGTGATAAATCTCTCACAGAACATACTGTGGGGTGATCTTAGACTCCATTTCCTTGTTCATATTTCTCTGTGTACAGAAATCTTATGGTTCAGAATTGTGTGTAAATGCAGAGGTAAAGTGCTCAGATTTGGCATGCTCAAACTCTGGACTAATGTCTGCCGCCTTACTTTCAAGAAAATTTATTCTAAATTTATATACAGGTTAATTCTGTGTATAATATATCGAGTTAAAAATTTACAACATGTTACCCTTGTCAATAATTCTTGATTCATAGTTTCATTTTCTTCAGACTAAAGTCTAACTTTCTGAATGGCGGGCTATGGAAAGAATCTCTTGCTTTTAATACTCTTGTATTTAATGACTGGGAGATACACAAATACATTCCAAGGAGAACATATTTATATCCACATCTTTTTTTAGCAGGGGAGCTTCTGGAGATGCCAGTGTTTTTAAATACTTTGAGTTCTTATTTATAGTAGTTGCCTCAAAGTGCCAGGACTGAAGGAGCTTTGATACATGGCCTTTCTTGGGTTTCATTTTTAGTCTGAGTGGTTTGAACAAGGCTGTAGGTTTCTGTGTGGATTGGTCCAGTAAAAGATATTACCTCACTCACCTTGTGTCTCTCATATCCTGGGACCAACAACATACAAGGATGTGATTAAGACAGTTCATTTATAATAATTGTAACATACATTTTTAATTAATATTAGATTGTATTATGCTAGGAGTGCAATATTTGTATGCCTTGCCAGCGCGATGGCAGGCAGTATTGGGCACCTTTTATTAATTAAACTCCAAGGCACTCTGTTATCAGTTGCTGTAATAAGAGTTAATTTGCAATGTGACTGTTGTTGTCTCTCCTTCACACACACAGTTGCTGGCGGCCACCATCCCATCACTTCCCTCCGTCCAGCGCCTCTCCCTGGAAAAACCTGTGGGGTGCTGCAAAAGCAGTTCTTACTGCACCTTTCCTAGAGAATTCAACAGCCTATTGGGCCTTCACAGGTCTGGGGCCTTCAATCCCCTGCTTACTCATAACCCAAGATCTACCATTTGGTGATACAGGGCACCTCTTCTATGCTGCTGGGCCAGGTTTTGTGAAAATGTTTTCATTGAGTTTTGAGTTGCATTACAAGGAATGTGTGTGGGTGTGGAGAGGGGAGGGAATGAAAGGAATAAAAATTGTTCCATCACTAATTGCAATGCACTCATCTATGGATGCTCCAAGGTGACCGATATTAGGCAATACAGCCCATAGAGCATTTGAAAATATTTCCTATTAAAAATGCTTTACACCTTCCTGCTGGGATGGCTTTTTAAATGAAAAACAGTGGTGAGATTTATTTACAGTTCCAGCTAGCTATCTCTTCTGCTCCCCTCTCCCCCCTCTCTAATGAAGCTCAGACTAATGTCATTTATCAGGGATAATTATACAACAGATGGAGCTTTTCTGATGGATAATGGCCTCATAGTAGAAGGTTCTTTCCCACTAATGAAGAATACCCAAACTTCAAATCTTTTTTTTTATTATTATTTTAATTTAAAGGTGTCTTTTTCTGCGCATTACTTACATATTTTGTAGCTCGTTCTATAAAGCATACACCTCTCTCATTACAGCCGTGTGGGAGAAGATTGATCTTTTTCAGTACTGTATGATGATGTACAGCTGCATGCTGTACTGAACAGAACTGAAGTAATTCACCAGGAATCAATGTCTGGGATCATTAAGCTAATCCCTATCAAAGTGTGGAAAGACTGGTGTGCTCAGAGGTATTTTCTTTCAGGAGCTGCTCAGGCCGCAGTGTGTCTGCCCTCTCTTTTCATGCCTTCTAAATCAGTCCCCTATCCAGGCATTTGCCAGGGTTGTTGAGTTGGCAGGATAAACAGATTTAACAAAATGCCAGCAAGTCGTTCAGCTAATTAACAAGTCTGTTCATCAGGTTATAACAAGGAAAGAGAACCACACATCTTTTATGATATAATTCATACTCTGTGTGAAGGGAAGGGTGTTTTTTTGGTTTTGTTTTTTGTTTGTTTTTCTCTTTAAGGGGAGACTTTTTAACTTCTAAATATTCAGTGAATGGTCTAGGAAGTTCCTACGGTTAGGTTTTGCAGGAGTTCAGTTTGTGACAATATTTAAATATGATCTCTTGCTTTTTTTAAAAACTTTGATTGCTTTTCCTGTGAGAATGACATGTAATTTCTAGAGCATCTTGTATACAGAGCCACATTCTACAGCTTTCCATCGGTTGCCACATCAAAGTCTGAACAGCTACCTGGCCATTGGAGGGATTGTTCTGGGTTTGGCCAGTTTGCTGATAAAGAACTGACTTAAGAGAATTATGACAGAGTTACAGACTGAATTCATTAGGACACCCAGAACAAAAGCTGTGTAACTAATTTTTTCATTTATGTTTTGGGTCCATGAAGCACTACATTTTCTTTATGAACTGCAATTACAACTTTGGGAAATAAAGTTTTAAAATATTTTTCATATGTGTTACTGAAGCTGCAGTTTTCTCTCTGACATCTTGAGAGTGGTCAACACACAGTTTTTATAGTGATTTACCTACACTGGTCTAGAAACTTAGTCAATTTACTGAAATAGGCCATAGAGATTTAAGCACTTTGATAATAGTATAACTCTGGCTGCATTAAGAGTTGCACCGATTTAATAAGTCTGTTTGGAAACAGATACAGTTAAACCAGTAAAAAGCTGTGTCTAGGTCTTACATAGTTCTGTTTGATCCCCCTTTCCAACCTTTGTTTAGGATGTCCTAACATTAGTTACTTGGCAAGCACTACCATAGCATGCTCTGGAAATGATTAATTGGGTTTCTTAGTACTGTAGGTAGCTAGCCAAAGTTAATCTTGGTGGGAAGGGTGCAGAACCTCTCAAGGAGGCTTTTTTCCCCTAAACACAATCTAAAAATCTGTTTATTAAGGTAAGGTTCTCTGTAGTTTGGTAATGAAAAGGTCACACTAGATATGGAACAGTTTCACTTAATTTCAGCCCTTCATTTCCTTCGTTGGGGCTGTCATACTGTTTTCCTTTTTCTGTGCAGTGGAGCTAAAGTTGACACTATGCTGGCTTAGAGCTACCTCTAGCTTGTAATAAGACAGGAAAAATGTCAGTGTGAAAAACTCTGACTTTGGCAGCTGGATCAGGTTTGATATTTCAGTAGTTCTTAGTTTCAGTTGACATGGTTTTATTATGTGCTTAACTTTTTTCTGGCCTTTTTGAATTTTCAAATACTGTAGTTAGAAGAGGGAGGAAGGGAATTGCTTTTGTTTCCTGAACTATTAAATGCACTGGATTCCAGTGCTTAAATGGTTTTAATTAAGTTATGGAAATAGACTTTCTATCAGATACATATGCCTCTGACATAGTAGTTAGTGTAGATGAAGAACAGTCGTTAATGGTTTAGGCCAGAAATTTAAGTGGTGGCCACGGACTGGGCCTCAATTTTTGAGCACACATCTTTAGTTGTGTACGTCTGATTTTTCGGAGGTGCTGAGCATTCGTAGTTCTTAGTGGCTCTTTGTTATTCATATATATGTTGTGCTACTTCAGATGCTTCCATTTCTGGATGCCCAATCAGAGACACTTGCAAGGGGCTGGATTTTGAGAGAGCAGATGTTCATCATTTCTTTAAAATTGGAGGGTTTTAAGGTATCTCCGTATGGGCACACACAAGTACTAGTTAGTATCGCAAATCTGGTATACAGTCCCTGCTTTGAAGAATTTTCAAATATTATGAGCAATATATGAATAGGGGGGAGAGAAAAATATTAATTAGTATATACTTTTGTAATATGTTGACTGTGTAAACACATACAGACCTTAAACCGCACTACCTCGCAGCCAAGCAATCAAGAATTGATTGATTTCTGAAAGGTAATTGTGGGAAAGGCATTGGCCCTACTTTCTAGTATAAAATTGCAAATCCACAAATCTGACATCCTTCCTCCCCTCCCCCCCAAGCAAATTTCTAGCCTTTTCTCTAAAAGGAATGTACCAATTATTAAAAGTGTGCTGGGTTGCAACAATGGCCTGTTATTACAACATGGTTAATACTGTAATTAATTGTATTTCCACTCCTAATTGACAAAAAGTACAAATAGAACAGTAGCCTTAAGGAACAAAACATGAAGTTTTCCTGTGAACACAGGAGATCAACTAGTATCTGCCTACACGCTGGTACCCAAGTTTGTACAGGAGGCCCCCGACTTGCGACATGATTGGTTCCGGAGGAAGCATCGCAAGTCAGGGATATCATAATTCAAACCCACATTTATGGTAGGCACTGTGTGCTGTCGTAAATGCAGGCTAAGGACATAAGTCGGGGGCTTCCGGCCCCTTCCGCACTTACAAAAATGGTTGCGGGAGGTCAGAATTTGGGCAGTCACATCTCGGGGGCCTCCTGTACATCTGGTAATTATCCTAAGGCATTCTCATTGGAGAGCCTTTGACTCTAGAATATATTTCTCTGGTTAATTTTTGACAGCGCTGTCAGTCTGTTGACCTATAGGGCATGCTGTAAGGCCCAACTGTTCTCAGGCATTTTGAGTTAAGTAGGGGCTTGTCTTCACTACAGGGAAGATCAATACTGCTGTGATCAATTTTCCTGAGCTCAATTTAGTGGGTCTAGTAAAGACCCACTAAATCAAACTCAGAGGGTGTCCCCGTCAGTGCTGGTATGCCTGATTCTGAGAGGAATGAGGGAAGCCCATGGGAGCATTTGCCTCGTACACCATCTGCTGTGGGGATGGTGAGGAAACTCAAATTAAGATATTTTGACTCCAGCTACATAATTAACGTAGCTGGAGTTGCATATTTTAATTCAGCCTTCCCCTGTAGTGTACACTTGAGCTATATGAGAGGTGGTGGAACAATGTAGTTAAGGGATGTTTCTTTGATGTGTGTTATAAAATGGATGCCTTAACTATATAGGTGTGGAAGAAAACTGCTTCTACATAGGTGAACTGAAGAGATGACATATAGAACTTTGAAATGAGCTCCTTTTTATGTCAGTGATGTGTTAATTTTTAAGTCTGATTAAAATTTGCAAATGTTGCCAGTGTTGTTTCCTCCAGTTTATCCTGGTCATAGCAATGCATATTTGGCAATACATTTTGTGTCTTCATTCATTAGACTGAAGGGTCCAAGAAAGCTGAAACTGAAACACAAAAGTGTGAGTAAAGCAACCTAAGCCTAATACTAATAAATGACCTTTCATAATCCAGTTTTTTAATTGCAGATATCAAGAGCATTTTGCAAACATTAAATTTAGACCTCTGTGTTAGGAAAGTTGTGACAGGGTTCTTGGGGAACAATGTGGAAATGTGGAGCTATTTCCCCCTCCAAAACCCATTAGCCTGGGGTGTACCTCAAGCTGTGATTCTAATGTCAAGCTACAAGCTTCGGATAGGGACTGCACTTAGACAGGTCCTTGAGAAAGGCCACCCAACTGAGTTACAGGAATGGTTTCCCAGCCACATGTGAACCAACAATAGAGAGGCTCCAGACAATTCCCCCAGCTGCCTGCTCTTGCACCCCAGAATTGTACCATCTTACACTGATCAGAAGTCTGGCCATTTCTTCATAGGAAAGTGGACATGTGGGGGAAGCAGTGGGGACCAGGGACAATAGGTCAGATGGGTACAGGTCTGGGGAGGCAGCTGGGGTCAGTGGCATTAAAATGCAAGTTTGCCCAGGTGCCATTTTTCCTAGGGCTAGCCCTGCAGAATACCTTGCTGTAAGCACTAACTATGACTACCAGAGAGCAGCAGCAAAGACTTTAGTCCTTATTAGTTAATTAGTGTAGTTTAATGAGTTATTCCCTCATTGTGGCTAACTCATTAAACTCCTAAACTTTTTGTGTTTAATCTTTTTATATGTTTAACGTGGGTGTAACCTAAGGGTATGTCTTCAAGCAGCTGGAACCTTGTCTCCCAGTCTGGTCAGACAAACTCCACTAGCAGGGCTTGAGCCAGAACTCTGAAAATAGCCGTGTGGATGGTGTGGCTTTGGCTGTTAAGCCTAGGGGGTGCGCTTCTAAGCCCAAGCTGCAGCTTGCATGACAATGTCTGTCTGCCTGAGAGACTCGCTCCCAGCTACAGGGTGGCCATACCCAAAATTGTTGTGCAGCTTACTCCTTCTGCAGCACATCAGTTCTCACAACTTGGAATGTTTTTCTGCAGAAAGACAGTGGAATCTCTACCGACTGAACTTGCACACATTTGGATTCCCTCTAGTTCAGTGGTTCTCAACTCGTTTCAGTCCACGGACCACCAGGCCAATCAAAACATTTTCGTGGACCACCTCCATTTTGAGACATGATTAAAAAAAAGAGTAGACAACGAACATTTTGGTTTGAATGGCTTCCTTTTTCCCCGAGTATGGCATCCACATATGGAAATTGAACCAAATTATTGGCTTTGACGCGATGGATGACGCGTCGCTTGTGAATACTCCGTAAAACAGCCTAATGGTGGCGCTTGCTAACGCCGTGTGACTTTGCACAATGTTCCTGTGGACCACCAAAAAAGTCACCACGGACCACCAGTTGAGAACCACAGCTCTAGTTTGTATCTGTATTTGTGCAACTAATCAGTTAGTCTTTTCAAGGTGGATTATACGGATTTACACTTGAACCTCTTTAAGCCACCAGTCCAGGGAAATAGGGTTTGCTAAATGAAGGAATTTTCTGGACCATAGAGGGCCCTGGAGCAAGCTCTGGGGGGAGGGAAGGAGGTTGAGATTGTGAGGTCTGGGTACGAGGGGATTGCAGATGGGGCACTTACCTGGTACCCCACTCTTGGAACCACACATGGCTCCATGCCCCCAGCTGCTTGGGAACAGCAGGGAAAAAACTTGCAGGCAAAGGCTTTGCTGCAGTGTGTTTCCCCTATTTACTGTACCAATATCCCAAGAAATCCATCTCTCCTTTGATTGTTAGCTTCTCCCTTCAGGGAATGCACATGCTTTTAGCATCCAAGTAGGAACTTTCTGGGAACTAATGGCATTTGTCATTCTGTGCTAACTCTCTCCCAGCAGTGAAAGGTCAGGCCAAAGTTCAGACGTACACTGCGCTTTTTAGAGCACTCTGAACACGGAATATGAAAACGTTGCTCTGTATCTTTTTTACTTCATCTTAGTCACACGCTTTGAGTCTATTCATGGTTCTTAAATATTTTGGAAATGTCTGACTTTAGTATTAGGCTCCATGACATTATATGGTCTGGCTGGTTTCAGTCCCACTGTGTATCTCCAGTGCTAGTTGGTAGACCAGGAAAACCAGGCTGAGAAATTGCCAGGCTGAGCCAGCACATCAGATTTAAAAGTATTTTGGTTCAAACACTGTGGCTCCTGTAACAACAGTATTAGACAGTGTTTGGGTCCTCCAGTGAACTGACAGCCTAGTTCACCAGTCCCCACCCATTTTCCCCTGCATTTCTTTGGAATTTATGCAAAGGGTGCTGAATAAATCATAGAATACTAGGACTGGAAGGGACCTCGAGAGGTCATCGAGTCCAGTCCCCGAATGGGGAGAAGACCTCTTACAGGTCAGGGTGCCAGGGAGCTACAGGTGACATGGAGCCAGGTAAGTGTCCCCCATGCCCTTCCCACCGAAACCTGCACACCCATCCACCCACCCTGGTCCCACACCCTCCTTCCCATCCCAATCCCTCATCCCCAGCCCACTCCTGCACCCTCCTTTCCACCCAGACCCCCACACTTCTAGCCTGCTTCTACACACAATCTCCCACTCAGGCTCTGCAGACTCCTCCTGCACCCATTTTGTCATCATGGGTGGCTGGTTGGCAGTCCACAGAAAGGTCTGAGTTGAACAGAGCCAAAAAGTTTGAGAACCACTGTTCTAGAGGCTTCTGACTAAGGTGTTGAGCATGCATGTGCTCCCAAAAGTGAGGAGCTGTGCTGTGTATCTCTTCTAACTACAATTGCTAGGGTTTCACAAGCTGTCTGTCTTGCTCCACAGAGCACGCATTTATCACTTAACAAATAAAGCATAATAGTCTCCTTTGATATTTTTATGTTTTACATTTGTTAGAATCTCTCTTTAAATAGAATTATTCTGATGAGAAAACCATTGTAGATGCTTAGAACAGAGTATTAAATTCATGTTGACAAACAAGAAAAAATGCAGACTTTGTTATTTTATAGATCCACTCTAAAGGACACATTAGCAAGAACATTAGTCACTAGAGTCTTTACATGAGTGGATTTTTTTTAACCTTGATTTTTAATATTGGAGCCCAAAATTGTTTGTCTGAGGGTAATGTTTTGACCTTACTAGTATATTTTGTTATGCAAAAGTAAATTATGATGGAGTGAAATTGACAAGGTATTTAAAAGGGATTATGCGTTTCTAATTAGTCCATTGTGCCTGTAGATGAAAATTATATTGTTATGTAAATGTCATGCTAATTAAGAGAGAATATTGAAGGTGTAATACATTTGCAAAAGAAATAGGTAAGTTAATGATTTTTTACATTTTTATTAATCTTTTATAGACAGTTATGAGAGAAACTGGTCGAGAAATGTTTGATTATTGAGCCACAATTTTTAACTGACTGCATCACAATCGCAAGTCTTGCAATATTTGAAGCCCCGGAGTCAAAGGGAGCTTAACTTTTGTTTAAAGAACAAACAGAAAACCCTAGAGGGCACATAAAAATAACTCAAATTCTTTAAAATCTCACGACTTCTAAGATAGCCTCATGGTTTCTTAAATGATTCCTTCGGGCACCTGCTTGCATTTGGGCACCTAACACTAGGATTACCATCCTACTTCCCAGTTTGGGTCTAAATGACTCCATGACCATTGGGTCTCAATGACTCCATTATAAAAGGATGTGTAGAGACTTTTGTTCTGCATTTTTTGATCTGCTATGAACTGACCCTAAGGAGAAGTATTACAGGGGGGGAAGAAAACCTAATACTTTTCTTGCCTCTCTAATACTTCTCCTTAGGGCCAGTTTATAACAGAGCAAAAAATGCAGAACAAAAGTCTCCAAACATCCTTTTATAATTTCCCATGATGTGGTCCTGAAAATCCCATAACATCTAGTCTATCTGACTAGCACAAACCATGGACTGGTGTCTTCC
This sequence comes from Pelodiscus sinensis, assembly GCF_049634645.1. Classification (NCBI taxonomy): domain Eukaryota; kingdom Metazoa; phylum Chordata; order Testudines; family Trionychidae; genus Pelodiscus; species Pelodiscus sinensis. The sequence goes on from NC_134713.1 coordinate 141,747,597, forward strand.
AAAATAGGTAGACTCTTTAGCCACCCCAGTCCTTCCAGTCAGAGTGCAGCCAAGTTCTTCCCGTAAGCAACCCCCTCTGGGGAGCTGATCTTCACCAGGTGGTGTCCATCAATCTCCGTGCTCTGTTAACATCTCATCTCAGGGAGACCAGCAAGTAGGCTCTTCCACGGCACCCTTGCCTATAGCCTTCTGACCCTGGTTCTCTGGCTTGTGGATGCCAGCTGGCAAATCCCTGGGAAGATCTCCTGGCACCAGCTTTCTGAATCCAGTTATATAGCTTGCAGGTAAACAGGAAATTTCCTCTATTGCTGCCCCATCTTCAGCTCTCTGGCTTGTGGAGGTCAGCCAACACCAGGGGTGGGCAAAAGGGCCTCCGTGGGCCAGATTTGGCCTGCTAAGCGGGTGGATTTGGCCCATAGAGGCCCTGCTGATCCCCCGCCCCCAGGCCAATTAGGGTCTGGGGGTGGGGGAGTGCACAAAGCCTCCTCCTGCTGTGCCAGGAGAACATGATGCTTTGAAGCGCCTTGCCCAGGGCGGGGAGCGGAGCAGAGGAGGCTTCACATGCTCCCTCACCCCCAGGCCCTAATTGGCCTAGGGCAGGGGAGCAAGGGAAGTCTCCTCCCACACCAGGGGCATGGGCACCTTGGGGGAATGTGGGGTGGAAGGCAAAAGCACTCCCTCACCCCCAGGCCAATCATTGTCTGGGGGTGGGGAACCTGGAAATATCTTGGCCACGCCCCTTCCACTCAATGCCCGGCCCATCCTTTGCAGCCTGGGGCCACTTCAAAAATTTCTGAAATTTCCCCAGCAAATATTATTGCCCATCACTGGCCAACACAAACCCCTTTCAGCCTTGCCCCAGGAACCTCCTACAGCTTCCTTCGGGGACCTCCCACCTCTGATTCCCTTTGATCCATTATAGCCTCAGGTACATACTTGACCAAACTGGGGACATCTGTTCTGGCGCAGGGCACTGGACTTGCTTCATTTAACAGAAGAGCAATTAACAGTTTCCAGTCACTTGAGTTACGCTAAGAATTGGGCAACTAGCTGGGTACTAAGATTTTGATACTTAGAGGAATGTGTTAACTTAAGCCAGTTTTTTGTAACAATTAAAGATAGTAATTTAACTTTGTTTTCCCACATAAACTCCACTAATTTTGTCCCAGGAAAGAATACACTGCCTCTATTTCAAATAGCATAAAGATCTTGTTGTTGTTGTTAATACAGTGGATTCAGCATCATGGTTTCCACATAAAATTTCAAATTCAAGCCCACCATCCACAATTATGCATGATGACTTTTAATGCTGAAACAAAAAACAACTGTAGAAGAAAGCACTGCTCAGGGCACACAAACTTCATCTGTTATGAAACACTCTGATGTATTTGCATGCAAATCCCAAGTAATTCGTTGTTGAAACCCTACTACCATGCAGTAAAAAAATCAGATTCATCTGAACCTATCTAATGAGGCAATAAACAAACTTCTGTTACACTTCTGGAAATGCAAAAGAATGAGAAATAGTTGCAATTTCATATTTAATGGTCTAACAAAGTCTAACACAAGCAAAGAAGCTGAAGTCTTAAATGATTTCAAATGACAGTCTTGTTAGATTTATAGTTTTGATTTACCTTGAAATCACTGTATAAGTGACCTCCTAAGCGGGATTAAAAATTGTACTATTGAACTAGTCTTCCACATGTCGGTTTGAGGACTCCTTGAAGGAGCAGGAAACTTAAATGGGAACTGATTCTTCTCTCATTTGAAAAGCTGGGTTCTGAAACCTTGAAATGAGACCTCTGGTCCCAAGTGTTTTTCAGAAGATTGAGTTAAACAGATGTTTAAACTAGGGATGTTAAATTGCGGTTAATTGAGTAGTTGATGGAATTTCCGTCGACTACTCGACTAGTCAATAGGCACTTCCGCATTCCTCCTTTGAAATGTACAAGAGCCCCCACTGGAGCTCTTGTACATTTCAAAGGAGGAATGCAGAACTCCGTGTACAGCCCAGGGCCAGCGAGAACTCCCACTGAGTCCCGGCTGCAGGTGGGTGCTGGCTTTGAAATATACAGGAGTCCCTAGCAGGGGCTCTTGTGCATTTCAAAGCCATGAACCTTGGGGTCAGCGAGAGACTGAGTCCCCCCACTGACTCCAGGCTCCATGCTGCTTTGCATACCATGCGGAGCCCAGGGCTCCCCAGCTGACCCCTGGTTCTGGGGTAATACCGTGCAGAACCTGGGGGCAGCTGGTGAGTACCCAGCTGACCCTGGCCTCTGCTGAAATGCCATGGGATGCCTGGGATCAGCTAGGCTCCACAGCGCTGCCCCTTTGAAAGGCCGAGATGGCGTTTCAAGGGGCAGCAGCCACACAGCTGATCCCTGTCTCAGCTGTGTGGTGCTGCCACTTTGAAGTACTCCTTCTCCCCCTTTGCTGCCTCTCAGCAATTGGGGGGGAGGAATCGACTAGTCAACAGACTATCTGGTAAGCAAATGTTTATCTGATAGTCAGCTAGTCCTTAACATCCCTAGTTTAAACGCAACAGAGTTATAGGTGGTCTAACTAAAAATGTGTTCTACTCTCTCCCCCCCCTTTTTTTCCCCCAGTTGGCCATGTTTCCCTCACCTTTACGTTACAAAAAAAAAAAACAGATTTGGCAAGCAAGACTTAACATGTGAGAATTTCAGGTGGCCTTTTTGTAAAATGTAAAGACACAAAAAAAGTACTATTTATTTTAATTGTAGGTCTCTCTTACCAGTCCAGATTTGAAATGGTTTGAAAGCACTAATTTTTTCTAGTAACAATGCTAATTTCAGGGCATGCAAATATTGGATGACTAGTAACAATTGAGGACTTCTGTATTCTGTTCACCAGTTTGGACGACAGCTGTGTGAATAGCAGTGCACACAAAAATGCTGCACTGTAACTCCCATGTGGATGCTGCAGGAGCAATTGAAAGGTTTTCTTTGTTCATATTAACGTCGAGCTGTTTGAGTTTGATGTTGTTAAATGTGAACTGAACTGTTCACTTCTCAGCCACGTGGGGGCATTATAGTGCAGGGCTTTGGTGTGCATGGCAGTGCCCACCCCTGTAGTTTGAACTGTCTGGCAGTATAGACATAGGTCCAGTTAGCAGTACATCCATACTTTAGGGTCATACTTAATCTAATCCCTTGCTATATAATGCATTTATATTTATGCTGAATTGTTGGTATTTTGATGGCCAAAGTCTACTCAATCAGACTTAATTTCAGGTTCCAAGTGTATAATATCTTCCAATTATCCAAGCTACAATGTATTATTGCTGTCAGTTAGGCTTTTTGTCAATTTATCTTGACTCAGCTGTATGGTTTTGTTTGTGCTTTACTGCAATACAGTAAATATACTGAATTGGGTTGTTAGTTTAACAAGATCTCTGGAGAGCTCTTCCATGATGCTGTGTGTTGAAATATGGTAGGAAACCTAACAGCAATTTGCCACCAAACAAATACCCGATGCATGGGCAAGAGTCCAGAACCTGAAACAAATTGTCCACAGAGTTAATGCAGGATGTGCTTGTGTTTGGATTGTATGTAAAACCAAAGCTTTGACCACTTGTGGTGATTTGTGATACATATTCCTTTTTGGTCAACATTCCGACTGTATAACATCTTCCAGCATTTCAGTTGGATATGCTGTTCTCACTTCCCTTCCTAAACTATTGTGCTGCTCAATGGTTACTTCATTCCACCCAAAGGAAAGAACGTTCCCATGATGAGAGAAATGTTTCTTAGAAATGGGACAAAATCTAGGCCTGGTGTAAGTAGGTTCCACTCATTAAAGTCTGTGACCTTGTATTCATATATATGACCTGCCTCTAAGTCCTTGTGCAAAGTAAAATGCTATAGAAACATGGTGAAAATCTCACATTGACTCTAGGGGAGCCAGGATTTCACCCCAGGGCTTTTTAGTGGATTAACCGTGGGAGATCCCAGCTCTGTTGGAATGTAGGATCACCTTGGCCAGTGTATTTCTCTAAAGATATTTCTAACAAAATGAATACTGCATATAAAAAATTGGCATCCCAATATTTAATTATAAGTCATAGTCAGATATTAATGGGAAGGAAAGGGTGGAGGACACAGAGCTGAATAAATATTGGACTCTGAACACTTTTAAGTTCTCAGGACATGTGCATGTTTCAGTACCTGTGTATCCCCAGACATTTGGTTTAGCTGCAAAATGGCGCATGCTGCATATCAATGTGTTTAGGAATTGACTTGATTCTCTTTTTCCAGGTGGGCCATGCACAGGTACACCTCATGTCTCCTTAACCACGCCAACCAAAAGATCCTGTGACTCTGGTGAGTTTTGCTTTCTGTTTGGCTTTGCATAATACATAGTTGTAAAATGACAAGAAAATGTAGCAAGTATACCAGGAAAATTGCAGTGAAAAATAAACTTTGGAGACGTGCTTGTAAGAGTAACAGTGAAATCATGAAAAATGGAAGGAAGTTATATTTACAATGTTTGTTTGTAATTAACATGACAAAACCAGAGAACAATACAGAAGTAAATCTGTTGCTTTAATCCAATTTAGGTTGGACCTATAACAGTCCCACTTTCAAAGGGGAAAAAAGTTAAAGCAAAGCAGTTGGATGCACCCTTCCTTATTGACTTCAGTCTTTACAGGGGTAAATCTGATTTAGATCAGTTGTTGCAAACTTTTGCATGTTCTTGTCTTAAGCACCAATATTGCAGTACCGATTGCTGAATAGGGTCTATTCCTGAGCAGAGTTAAGGACTCCCTCTCTTTCAGAGATTGGGGCATTCTTTTTCTGCAGGGACTCTTGCAGGAAACATTTCTCAGTTTGTCAATGAGCTAATACACTACACTTTTACTGTTGCCTCTTTTCTTACATGCCCCCTCCCCCCTTTCCAGCCATCAAAGATCAAGATTTTTCTGCCCCATTTAGATGTGAAGGTGCTTCTAAACAAGAAAGTAAGTTTGCCTTTATCTCTGCACAAACTAATCTCAACTGCATATGTTTTTCTTCATACAATATTGCTGTAATATTTAACTAAAATTTAGCTTGTAAGGTGGTTAAATAACATTCTGGATAGATGATCTTGAAAAATGATAGTAAAAAAACATTAGGTGAATTTTTAAAATATGATCATAATTAGCATAATAACAAGTAAGATTACAATTTGTCAGGCCATATGGGAGAAGCGATATTTCCTTAGATTAGATTAAGGCAGATGGAACTATTAGACATGTTTAAAAATTTCCCATTAAACATTAAGATGTTTTCCCCCGGCAGCCTTCTTATTCCCAGTCTGTGCTAGTAAACTAGAGAGGTTTTTGGTTCCTTTATTCTGCTCTCTTTGTCATATGCAATGTTCTTTTGTAAGCTATCAACAAAAACAGAAAGTGAAGCCTGTTTGGGTTACCAGCCTCTTCGTTAGTATTATAGCCAATTAAGTAAAGCTAATTTGTTTTGCATTGTTTGTAGTTTCCTTATTTATAACTTAGTCTTCTGTTCACTGGTCAGGGCCAATGTTATTTAGTTGGAGTCTTTCACTCTTCTGAGGCTGTTCTCCTGGAGTTAAAAGGTCAATCTAAATAAAAATTATAATTACTCCCTCCCCCAACACCAGTATTTTAAATATCACTATTTATGCTTTTCTTACTTTTAGCATTTCACCTGGAGTTGCCAGTTGCCAGTTTCTAGTTCTAGAAGGTCTGGCCTGTAAGCAGTTCCCTTTGGGTACAATTAATTAATAAAATATTGATTTGTTAAAGCACTACTTGTAATATTTTTTTAAATCCGAGTTTTGTCAAAGATTACTTATTTCAAAATTTATATTTCAAGCAAATGTTGCCAGTGGTGCTTTAAGAAAAAATGGCTATGTTTTCTGGGCCAGTGTTTGGGAATTCCAGTAAATATAAATATTTAGTAATAGTGTAGGCTACAAAGAGGTTTACTGTATGAATATAAAGTTCTAAACTGATCTGGGATTTAGGTTAACATAAGGCTACTATAGGTGAACATTTCACATTATACTCAAGATAACCATAGTAACATGTCAACTTATGTGCTCATTCCTAAGAAGTTGGTTAGTTCAGTGGATAACTGTATATACTATACTTTAGATATAATTCTTCCTGTTGTAAGAGCCCTGTATTTCCTCAGGTCTGAGCTTTAAAGGAAGAATGTAGTTTTTCTTAGGTCTGCAGTATCAGCATTCGAGACAAAAAATTAGAATTCTGACCTATTTATGTAATATGCTAGCTCCTGTCAGGAGAATATTAAGGAAGACATAACCCATTCATATTTTATTAGCGTTTAGTGTAACCACTGAAGAAAGATCAAAACAATAAATCTGGGAAGACAAGGAAAAACTGGTTCTTTGTTTTTAAAGCAAAGTTTTTACCTTGAGCACTTGTCAGCCTGGATTCTGGAAAAGCCCTCTGAACAACAACAACAAAAAATCACATTGATGCCAAATACTGGTTTTTTCCCCCTTTTCCAGGATTGATGGTAAAAGTGTAAGTGTGTGTGTGTGTGTGTGTGTGTGTGTGTGTGTGTATTCTAAATTGTGCCCAAAGGACACGGATTATGATGGAAAAGACTGAGAAGTCTTAGAATGACTAGCTGGGGAGAGGTTTTAAAGATTTTGAAGAGCCAGAAGTATGTGAATGGTGTAGAAAAGATGTTAGGTTCTGGTCTGCTGAATGAGTATTTTTGTGTATTTTAATTTGTTTTTTTTATCAGTTACAATTCATGTCGGGATTAATGGTTGGCATTACAGGCAGTCCCCGAGTTACGCGGATCCGACTTACGTCGGATCTGCACTTACGAACGGGGATTTCTCGCCAAGGAGCTCGCAGGCAGCGGGACCGCCCAGAGCGCAGCGGTCCCGCCACCTTGACCTCCGGGGCGAGAAAAGCTGCTCCGGGTG